>NC_092825.1:133150296-133470471 GCF_039878825.1 Excalfactoria chinensis | reverse complement strand
TTCCACCTATGGAATTTTCTAGGCACCTAACTTCACAATCATGCACAGTGAGGCACCGGGTTTTATGAATGTGATTCAGGTATCCTATAGTTCAAAATGCTGAGAACTTGCCTCCCTAAACTCTGTTGGAAGAAAAAAAAAAAAAAAAAAAAAAAAAAAGTAGTCACAGGATTTAATCTAAGCATCGCGTACATAGGAAGCATATCCAAAGGGGAATATAACAAATTAGCTTGATTCTCCTCTGACATGTTTATTAGGTGGAAGTATGTTCCATAATTAATAGTAAACAGCAGTTATTAAAAGCCACATGTTTGAGGGGGAAAAGAGTCCCAGTCTTCTTCCATCATCTTAATAAAATATTTTTCATCTGATTTTTTGTACCAGACTCTTTTATTATCTGTGAATTTTTTGACAATGGCATTCTTGAAAACATCCAACTAGAAGGAGTACTCTCTAAGAATATTGCACAAAGTTCTAACTTTATATATATTATATATATATATTATTATATTAATGTGACCTTGTACACTGAACTGCATAGAAATCACTGTAAATTATCACATAATCCAAAATCAAAGACTAGAATTTTATTTTAAGGAAACAGCAGTATAAATCTTGGACTTTATTGGATCAGAGAGACTTAATTCCTAGCTGGAATACAGACTGTCTGTAATAGCAATTTCTATGAAAAGTATTTCTAGTAAAGGCATTTCCTAATTTGGATTTACTTGTCAGAGGTATAAACTGTAAATCTTAAGGTGAATTAAAAAAACACTCAAAAAGTAAAGCAGAGATCTCACTGATGAAAAAGAAAACAAAACAATGACAAGAACAAAAAGCCTCAAAATAAAAACAACCCCAAAACAAAACCAGATTGCTCGGGGAGCATGCAATTAACACTTAAAAGCACTGTTTTTTCTACATTTATTTGTTTAGGGAAATAACAGTAAGGCACTGGGTTTTTCAAGGAAGCAAACAGCCGCAACTAATGGTTCCCATGGAGGACTCCTGTAGGCTGTAAAAGTCTGTGAATAGCTGAGTTCTTGTCCATATGTGCAATTTTGTTCAATTAATCCTTATAATTATGAGAAGAGATGATCCCCTAAGAATTACCTACACATTCAAGGCACAGGATAATTGAAAGATTATGACCAAGATTGACATTATGACAGTGACAAAGAAAGATGAAAAGGCTACTTTGGCTAGGTAGTCATTTGCCTACTGTTCAGAATAGCTTTTCATGAGAATACTATCATGAGAGAAAGCCATGTAATAGTCTGCGTTCCTGACACTAGTGAACTGTGAGATACTGTGACTTAGCAGTAAAATACTTGCTGTTCAGAAGTGAAAGACAAGCTGAATGGCTGTTCTAAATGATGAACAGATCATATCAGTCAACAGTGCTGCTACTGCTCCCGAGTTTGGGGAAATAATTTATACAGAGTTAAAAGAGTTGTGTTTGAAGGAGCTGTGACAATGAAAGCAATTAAGCTTGGCGCTGCTTTTATTACAATCTGTGCAGAGCTAAACAAAAATTGCTACTCCTGATACAGGAAATGCTAAGCCGCTAAGCACTGGAAACAAAAGAACTACATTAAATATCCCCCTAAGATCAGTAGCTAAGATAAGTCTCTGGTTTGATCTAGCTCAGTCCTTCTTATAAAGCACATCTCTTAACAATGATGAGACAGAAGCAGGAAGCAGCACTAGTCACTGAAAACTTGTGCCCAGCAAAACTGATTTTTTACTTACTGCATCCAACTGTGCATGTCAAACTCTAAATGTATTTCATTTGGGAAAGCGCTGGAGCTGTTATGCTCTGCCTGAGCCAAATTTTGCCCTTGGCTTCAGGCACACAGCTCCCATTGACTCCAGTGGAAGTTATTCAGAAGGAGATAGATTGTGTAAATTAGGCATGCTCTTGAGATAGTGAAGAAAAGGAGATTCACTACTGAACCCCAGAGTGGGAGTTCACCAAGGGCCAGCAAAGTCAATCTCCAGTCACTCCTTCTCAAATCATCAGAGCAATGGCTTGCTAGATCCATAAAATAGTTCATATACACTGCTTGAAAAATAAAAGGATTTTATCAGCCTTTTAGACAGAACTTCCTTTCATTCATGACCTCAAAATCAGAGGATATATTGGTGCTGTTCTATAATTGGTGAAAGAGGCTGATTTTTTTTCCTCAAAACTACATTCCCTTAGATCTGTCTGAGATACCCTCCTTACCAACACTGCTATAACTCATGTCATCTTGCCACCAGCTCCCTTTCTGCTTTTTTCCATGTTCTAATGCTGGTTATTCCCTTCGATTTTGCCTGTTGTTTGACTGGTTTCAATTGCTTTCACTTCAAGAATCACAGGATATATCTCTAATTTTCTCATAGGTTTAGAGTGTTATATTTTGTCGTGCAAAGTTTAACAGATGGTTGCTTTAGCTCTTAGTTTAATCTCAGTGGAAACATAGGAAGCCTCTAAACATTACACAAGTAAGTCCAACTTCCCACAGTTTTTCTATATCTTCTTAAGAAAAAAGAAAAATCATATTTTCTAAAAACTTCCATACATCCTGGAATCTCTACTGAGTTCATATATAAGGGAATACCAGAAAGTGATAGATAATACCAATTCCAGTTTGTTTGTTTGTTTGTTGTTGTTTTAAAAACATACTTTTAGTATCTAGTTTAAAAATTATGCTTGGTCCTAAATACAAATATACTTACCAAAAAAACAAAAACAAAAACCCAAGCAGGTCAGATTCTGCTTTTGTTACTCATATTTATAAATATTGCCCCACCAGAAGAATAGAAAAATACAAATATATATGTATGTATGTATATTATATATATATATATTCTCAAGCTAATCTAATGTAAACCCAGAATGGCTTGTCAAAAAGAGAAAATATAGTAAAAGATAGGTAAGTGGGATGGAAGAAGTGGATGGCTAAACTGAAGTATTTAAGTTTTGTACCCTATTGTGTTGAATTGTCTTTTTCCCAATTGTTTCTATTGGTTAGCATCAGTTTGTTTTGGGGTTCCTGCCTCTAATCTACAGCAGAGCCTCTGCCATTTTAAGCAGGAAGAAAGTGGGAATGAGTGAAAGATAAATGATCTGTTGTCTCACAGTGAATGTTCTGGTCTCCAGAAAAACTTGGTGTCTGGAAGCACTGGATTTATCTTTTCAACTCACATACACTCAGTGACAGCATAACAGTGGTACCCGGCCTGCTACAGGAAAATGCTTTAAATATATAGTCCTAGACAAGATAAAATTTTCAGTAAGCAATGTGGGGGGAATCAACCTTCTTTTGTTTTGTTTTTCTCTGTTTGAGAAACGCAGACCTTAGTGAAGTATTTCAGGATCCAGACGTTTTCTTTATCTAAGAAAATCCGTGAAATAACTGGAAACATTTATGCTCTGCAAAGTCATTTCCTGCCCTGCCAGTAAATCAATAAACTATCCTTTTAACCACTTCTCTTTGGATTCTATTAACAAGATATTTTAAAATATTTTACCTTTAATTATGAATTTCCTGTGAATTGTCTGTTGCTTTCGTATGTGCACAGATAATCTGCTACTGATTCGTTTTTTAAGTGACACCAGAGATGTTTTTGTCACTGGATTTGTGAATGAAACTGCTGAAAGGCAGATCTGCGTGACACTGATATGAGTCCTTTGTTCAAATGAAATGAAGACACAGATATTTTTTTTATGCCCTTCATACTGAAAATCCGCTACCTATAAATCAGATATCTCAAAAACAAATTTAATGCCATCTTATCAACACTGAAGGTTGAAAGGAGACAAGAGTTGCCTGCCAGCCCTGTTTGATGAAGTATTTTCTTGAATTATCAGCTATCAAGGATATCCTCAGTATTCCAGATCCTCCCAACTGGTTTGTCACCTTTTGAAATCTCTCAATCCATCTCTCCAAAAACTAAACAAAAATAAAATAAAATAAAATAAAATAAAATAAAATAAAATAAAATAAAATAAAATAAAATAAAATAAAATAAAATAAAATAAAATAAAAATACTCCTTGCTTGATCTTTGCAAATAACCAAGGTAGGTCGATGTAAGGTTTTTAGCTCTTCTAGATGCCATAAAAAAAAACAGCAGGTATATTAAACACACAGAGCTCAGTAGAAGGAGGGAAAAATTTATATAATCCAAGCCATTAAACCCACATACCTTTCTCACATTACAATCCACATATATGACAAACCAATTCTCTCTTTCCAATTCTCTTTGAGTGTAAGTTGTTTAGGACTTAAAAAATAAATGACAAACATATTCAAAAAGTGTTTTATTTTGTTTGTTTGAACTATGTGAATTATAAACAACAGAATAGCAAGGTTCTCACTGTTTTTACCTATTTGTTTTCATTACTATAAACGTATACAAACTCAGTACTATGTTAACAGAAGTGTATGAGATATTTTTACATCATGAATCTTCTCAGGCAATAAATTTTCTTTGCAGATTCTTCAAAATAAGATGTCACATGCAGCAAGCATGCTAAGGAGGGGTAAATCCTTCAGCTGATATAAATCAACCAAGTTCTGTGGATCTCAGTACAAGATACCAGATAACAGTTTACAGCTACCATTTGTCAGATGACAGTTATACCAGACCCTAAGGGTCTGACAAGTTAGATAGAGCAATTAACTCCAACATGATAAACTTTCTTTTATCAATTTTATAAACAGTAAAAAAGAACAATCTTGCAAAGGCTAATACAGATGAATAACAGGATCAGAGAGTAAATGTATCTAATAAAAAATACTGTTATTAGAGATGTTCAGTCCTAAAATAAGATAGTGAGCTAAAAAAATATTCTCCCTTTTTGAATATTACTATTACTGTTGGGTTTTTTGTTTTTTTCCCAAATATTTATTTAGTGTTTTTCTCCAAAACATGCTTCTTTCCTTCTATATATGGCCAGATTAAACATTAGCAATCCTACTGGTGACCTTTTCAGCTAGTAAGTACCAGAACCCTGCTGAAGTTCACTTGATTGAATGTGGCTTAGTTCCCCACCGTTGATTACAGTGGGAGAAGATCTCTAATGGTGTAGGGTAATAGAGATCTGGGGAGGAAATGTTAATGGAAGCCTGGTTAATAATGGGAATTAATTTATACTAAAGTGTTTTGTTGTTGTTTTGGTTTGGTTTTTGGTTTGTTTTTTT
Source organism: Excalfactoria chinensis (assembly GCF_039878825.1). NCBI lineage: Eukaryota > Metazoa > Chordata > Aves > Galliformes > Phasianidae > Excalfactoria > Excalfactoria chinensis. The sequence goes on along the minus strand of NC_092825.1, from coordinate 133,465,277 downwards.
GTGGAAATGTTCTTGTGCTTTGTTTGCTTGCTTGTTTTTTATATCAGTAAAGGGCAATATTCAGAAAGCCATTCTGCACAGCAGTGTGAGCACCACCCTGACTGTAGAAATTTACTTCTTTTCAGCCTTTTCCAGCTCAGTTACTGATTTATTTTTCCTGCTTCCATTTTGCATACCAGTTGATTTGTAACATTCAGTTACAAATCTGAGGACTGACTTTCAGTTGATGTAACTGGATTTTGTAGTCACTCAGTATTCTATGGCTCAGAGAAACTTAGTCTCTCTGAAAGAAGCTTCTTAGACCTCCTCTTATGGTAGATGTGTTTGAATTTTTAATATCCATCACAGATCTTGACAGAATTTCTGCAAGACACTTTCTTTCAGTTATGAAAGAAATATAGAGTCCAAGTTTGATTACTGTTTTTTTACCAGTTTATATAATTGTCAGAAGAGAAAGAGATGATTAGTTTCTCAATGAAGTAAGAATAACTGTGATGAAAACACACTAATCAGTTTATTGAAGAACTGTAAAATAAGCATCAATGAAGAAACAAGGGTTATTGATTCAGTATTACAGCATTTGAAGTATTTCATGTTTTGGCTAGAAATTAAAGTGCATCCCATTAAAAAAACAAAACAAAACAAAACTACAAAACTACCAAAAAGCCTTAAATACCTACAGACATCTGTCTGTATACAGTCATGTCACCATGTATTATAGTCCAGTATAGCATAACAAAGGAAATAGGACCCATTGCATAAAAACTGACAATAATAGCATACTTAGTACATGTTTTTGTTCTTCTGTGATTCATAGGAGAAATAAGCGCATATGCCTACCATTTTATTTACAACATATACTGAAAATTAGCCAAAATGAGACAGCTTGATACTTCAAGTAGGAGGAAGTCTGGGACCAGTGAGGCCCAGACAATTAGCAGGTCCAGTTCATCTGTGACTAGTTAAAACATAATAGAAACCACCTGGCTTCTGTTAAAAGGCAAGATAGAACCAGAAAAGATGCTCTTGAAAAGCAGTGAAAAACTGGAGGAGAAAAGAAGTTGCTGGTTGAGGGGATTAAACCTAGTAGCTAATGTTCCTGTGAAAGAGCCCGAGAAGTTGAAAAGAGTGTGTATAAGCAGGTGGTGTGTTTTTTAGGGCATATGATTTTAATACCTCCTCAGGCAGCAATGTTAACATCTCCTAAGGATGTTATAATTGAGATGTCCCTAGCTTGCTGTGTCAAAAATGCTTTCATAGAGCAGAACCTTTCACCTGCTTTTAGGGTGAGTGCTGCTATTTGCAGGGGAAAAAATAAAAATAAAAATAAAAATAAAAATAAAAATAAAAATAAAAATAAAAATAAAAATAAAAATAAAAAGATTCCAGCAATCCAGGAACCACAGCATGCATTAGTTTTTATAGCACTGCCATCAAATTTTAAAAGGCCAACTATCTGCACAGGCTTGGGTGCAGTGCCAACAAATTCCTGTGCCAGATGACACGTCCAGCTTGCTGCTAGATTACTGGCACCTTCTCTTATTGTGAGTCACTCCTCCAGGTTTCTACGAGCTTCACTCTTTCTAAGATGCTAGAGCTGCTTATAACATTTTTTTTTTTTTCCAGTGGAGCAGGACACAGAATTTCTTAGTTCCTTTATGTTTGATGCTCTCTTCACTGCCTCATGGAGCTTTGCACTATTTCAAACACCCTCCTCTTTTTTCTGAATTCATTCCTTACTGCAGAAGATGGATACTTTCCAGCTAAAGTGCTAACTGCACATGCACTAGAGATGTTAATATCTAGGGCTTGCTGGCTTGGGGCTGCCTGGCCATAGGAGAACAGTCTGCTACTTTCTAGTCCAGATTCCCTAGAAGACTCATATTATTATCACCACAGGACTCCTAGTTAGCATGAATCAACATGTGTGCTACAATCAGCAAATATCACGCTAACTTTTCCTCTTGTTCCAGGAAAAATTAGGCTCCTGTGGCCTCAGGGCTCTGTATAGCTGAATTTGGCAACACTGTCTAAACTGGCCCTTCTGTCTATCTCTTATCTTCATTAAAGGCATCCAAAATTACTATCTGATATTATTAACTTCTGTAATATTAAAGATAAAGGAAGATTCCATAAAGTGACTGTCTGATTAATCATTCATGGTATGGTTCTGTACAAACTTTTCCTTGGTATGTAAGATGTTTTCTATTTCCCTCATCTAAATAATATGTAATTGTGTGGCAGCAGGTAAGGCCTTTCCACCACCTACACTGTGTGACAAATTCTAAGTTTGGATGCAGACTCAAAGGAGACAGAGAAGGTGAGAAAACACTTTTAAAAAATATATATTTCTAGAGGAACTATTGATGTTTTAGAGGTACTCAAAGAAGAGAAGAAGACTCAAAGATCCTTCTTTATTAAATCTCTGCACTGAACTCAGCTGCAATCTCTACATGGAAAACTGACATTGCTTTCACCTACAGGCAAAACTGCTGTGGGCCTTCACGCACACAGATAACTTTTTGATGTGGCAGGTTGAAATACAAATAGCTTCAGCTGAAAAGAGAGAGATGTGATGTAAACTTGGGTGAGGAGCTGACTTCACTGTGTGTTTTCAGAGTTCCTGAGGAAAACCATGGATAGGATTTTTTCTTGTGTTCTTTCACTTGGGCTTTAATATTCCCTTAATCTGAGCAGAAAGAGTAAAATCACAAAAATAAAATTTAATCCAATATCAAATCAGGTTAGTCTAGTGTTTCTGGTGCAGTAGAAGTAAGGGGAATGCGTGAACATAAGGCAATGGCTTACCAGTAATACCAGTTATGAGTGTTTTCTGAAGTAGTTATTTCAAGTAAGACATAATAATACTAGCTGAAATGACTAAGACCTTTCATACATATTCCAATCTAATGTCTTTTCTTCTTTTGTGAAAACAAGCATTCTCAACTGAGCTGTATGTACGTAACTCCGTTTATATTTTAAGTGCTAGTTCCCAGTATACTGAAGTGTTGAAAAAAAAATATTAATCTGAAGAACGATGGACCCTCCAGTCCAATGCCATCTAGCCAACAGGTATGTAGTTTCATATTTTCTTACATTAATTCCTCCAAAGCAACACATAAACGTTTCCATATGGTTTCCAAATAAATCTCCCATATCCTGTAAACCATAAATTTTTCTCTCAAGAGATATATGCTAAAGGTTAGTCATCAGTTCCAGCTCTATGGGAGTACCACATCTGATTTTCCACTTGATTGCACAGGTCTTTGTGTTCAGGCAACTCCACTAATGTTAGCATCTCCCAGAAACATGAGTCATGGGACTGATATGAGAATAAAGAATCAAATGTACCATTTCACCATCAACCTTTAGCTGTATCCAGATTTTTCTCTCTCTTCTGGGTTCAAATTACAAGGATTAGGTAAGCAAACTCTGGCAACAGCAAGATATCTTGTAGGTGGTGCATCTTGCACAATGGCATGGGACCTCACGGCTGCAGCTCAAATTCCCTCATAGTCCAGGCCAGTTGAATACACACCCCTACTTCCGGCTGTAGTTTCAGGCATTTCTTATATATTCTGTGAGACTACTTGTGAAGTTTGTTTATGAATGACAAATATTCCACCAGAGTTTATTAATGCTTTAGCACAGAACTGATGCACACAAACAAGAAACTCTTGCAACTCTTTGGTTTGTGTACCATAAAACATTGTCTCTTATCCAGTCTCCCTACAGACATCAGTTTCTACTTTGAAGAGTCTACAACTCTCTGTGTATAATATAAAAGGCATAACCCTTATAAATGCAATGAATTCTCAGACCCACAGAATGACTGGAGTAATTGAGTAAAGTGTCAGCTCTTTGCAGGCACACTATTTGTTATAACTCATTACAGCAATGGATCACTTTGAAGACATATTCCTATAATTCAGGGGGAAGTTTTGTAATAGAACTAAAACTCCCTTTGTGGCTCTAATGTGTAAGAGATAAGATTCAGAAAACTTACATGCAATCTGATTATTTTTCTCAACAAAATATGAGCATCTGTATAGGTCTGCATACGTTCCTCTGAATTTCAAAATATTTTTCTGGAATCACCAGAAATACTTCAGGAAGAGGAAACTAATTTGGCTTGATTTCAGACTGGAGGGGTTTTTTCCTCCCAGAAGAACAAGATTTAAAATAAGTGCTGAGGAAATGGCTTTTTACACATCTGAACATGAATACAAACTGTGGCTTTGTATTTCCTGATCAGGATGGAAACAGAAACGTGGACTCTTCAGATCTAAACCCTAAAATTAACTCAGAGAGCACTATTCAAAAACACTTCCTTAAGTCAGCAGGGGAGGACAGCAGTGAAAGACTTGATGAGAGTTTGGTGAATAAAGAGGAAATAAGGGAGGGACACGATGAAATGACAGCAGACCCTCAACCCCATGCAAACTCTTTTTGAATTTTCCGTCATATGCATACATTGGAGTTATTAGCATGACCAGTTTGCAAAGAAGGATTTATTTAGTTAGCTGAAATGTCGACATGCCTTTTGTACAACATTTTAGACTCCCTAGGTTCATGCATTGGAGAAAGAGCCTTAAGAATGTTCAGGTTTTGGTGTGAAGTGTTAATGGAGAGGCAGTAGTGATAACAGTACTATCTCAGCCAGCTCTTTAAAAGAAAAAAAAAAAAACAACTGTCACTACGGGATTTTATTTGAGACATAGTTACACTTATTTCAACACAGGCAAGAGGATGTCTCTATTTGCATGTTATTTATTAATATTTTTATTAAACTGTCTGGGGTTAAACCTACCATGAATTAATTGTAAGGCCAAAGGGCAAGTTGTTTATATGAATGAAGGGACTGGATTATTACACTGAGAAATGGCAAGCACATCCTGTTTTTGCTACTACCAGTAATAACATTGCACGGAAAGAACTAGACAGACTAGTTGCTTGACTCTCAAAAGATTTTATTTTTAGCCTAATGACAAAAATGTCTGTGTTTTCACAGGAAACCCGAATGATTGATACAAGAGAGTGGAAATAAAATTCTTCATCTAATTTTCAGTTCTACATTAAAGACTTGATCCCCTGAGTGTCAGAGAAATGTTTAGCGAACCCTAGAAAGATGACTTTATTTTTACCAGCTCCTACATCCAAGCCCCTACAGCTCTGGTCATGAAAGCTCCTGCATACAAATCAATTCCTTGTGCAAGTTTAGAGCATTTTCAGAACCACTCTTAGCTGTGCCAGTGAATAATGATGCTAAGGGAGAACAGCTCACATAGCCAGAATAGCCTGTCCTTCCCCCAAGGCATTTCAAGTTGGCCCTGTGGGAACAGAGGCAAAAAGCGGATAGATGTCTTGCTGTTTCCCAGTGGAGTTTTTCCTGTTGCTGTAAATTACTTTAAGCTCTCTTTGCTACAGCAGTGCAGAAGATACTTATTTGGGGTTAAGAACATGGATCAGAATGTAATTGTTCTGGACCAAATTATCAATACTCACTTTCCATGGACCTCAGTAAGGCTTCCAGATATATTAGGGCCAGCTTCCAAGTACAAACAACAGTTCTAACTTCTCAATTATTTTTACCCAAGACAGACTAACATTTGAAAACATGCTGTACTAAGAAAAATGGTTAAATTCCTGCCTATGCTGGCATCAATCATGGTTTTGCTATTAACAGAGTACTAGGAAAGCCGGTAGTTCACTGAGTGCAGTTAAAATATCTTGTTTATTGAAATTAATATTAAGCCTCAGTTCTGAATGTTCAGAGAATGTTCATTGTTGCTAATTAAGTTGCTTTTTAGTGTTTCAGAGGTGCCCTAATGTTCCAGTTAGGAGCAGTGCCCGTTTCTCTAAGTCATATGAAGTGGAAAGAGTTGTTTTGAAAGAGTTTACATACTTGCACCTACACCCCCAGCCTTCTTATGATCATAAATCAGAGTGCAGGATCAAGACTGCACTTTGGGAGGAGTTGCTCATTTCGAGCATATTTACAGTGAATGAACTGGAATGTCCTGGTCCGTAGACACAGAACTGATTGTAGGGGATTTCTGAATTCCTTTAGCAATGTTGTACATAACTTGACATTACTTCATTTAAAGCTGACTTGCAGTTTCCAGTTAAGCTAGTAATTGTTACTTTTAAATATTTTTAGATGCAAAATACTCACTAGTTAGTTACAGTTGTGACTGTCTCTTGTGCATCTTCACTGTCCCTGGAAGAGGAATGCAATTCACACCTAGTAGAAAACCTCCATTTGCTCTACAAGAGTCACTTTATAATGGAAGTGTTGATATCAAGGGAGGAGATGTTTAGCTAAGCCTGAAGTATTTCATCTGTCTAGAATTTGGGGTGTGCAAAAGGGACAGATAGAGATCCTCACTGAAACTGGCAGAAGTGTAGAGGAGTTGTACAGATTATGGGAGCTGGGGAAAAGCAGCTTAGAAACACCACCTAAGGGTGCTGAAGAAGTTTTACAGTGACTACCCACAGCTTAATCCATTCAGTAGCTGAAATAGATTATACATATGTTTACATGAACATTACAGAAAGGATGGGAACAATCTTCAATGAGGCAGTTCCATTCTGTTTTTTTCTGCTCTGAAGTTCTTGGAGTTCACGTGAGGCAGGCATAAATGACGAGGGCAACACATGTTCCACTATTCTGGGACAGACTTTCTTAAGACATTGTGGCAAATCTCCCAAAACTCCCAAATGACCAGATAACTGAGCTTCTTTCCAGTCCTTACCAAATGCCAGCTGAAGCAGAGTTGCTTCCCAGAACGATTGCTGACTACACTGGTCTGGGTCCTTCTGTTCATCAGTGTTCCAGAAGATCTATAAGAGGAAAGAAACAAAATTGTAAGAGATTTGTTTTTTAATAAGAACTTGAAGTTTGCTGAAGTCCTTAGGCAACCTCATTCACCCTAAAGAAGGGAAGAGTTTAAGCCTTTCTTCAGAACTCAAGAACAGATGGCCAACAAGCTTTTTCTTTCTGTCTGCAGACTTTAGAGGATGGAAACAAAATGGCCAGCTCTCCAACCTTGATCCCATATTAACAAAGAGGGATGGGATCACCCAGCCCTACCAATCTTCTAGGTGTTTTTGAGAAAGCAGATTAAATGGATGAAGCTAGAAGAGCATTGCAATTCTGTGTACTATTTTCTTTAGCAACTGAATCACTATTTGTGGTTAGCTTATACATCTCAAGGTAACATGTGTATGTACTTCAGATATTGGAATGTATAATGTTTAATATTTAATGACTGTTAAATAAAACCATTTGAAAAGTGCTTTGTGGAATCAAAGATGAGACTGACCTGCAAAATATTCAGGTACATTATTGCAGCAGAGAAACTGAAAACAGACAAACAAACATAGAATTCTGAAATAAGTAGAAACACTACTGCTGATTTAAAGCCATTATTGTGCATACAAATGCTGACTATTTTTAAAAAGAACAAAGGAAGAAGATAAGAGGACATAAGCTAAAGGAAATAAGATCAGATTATTTGCTTTATAATAGCCATATTTTTTACTTTGACATAAGAATGGTCCTTAAGCTTAATTTCTAAATTGCGTCATTTGATGTTTCACAGTGATATTTCAAGACAACTGAATGGTCAGATCATGGGCTATGAAAGAGAATCATGAGGGACTTCTGGGGACAACATTGCCAAATTCCAGCAGTACAACATCCTGCAAAGAACATGGAACTTCCATCAGATAGCCTTTGGGATATTTTCCACTCTTTCTCTGAGTTGTATGTTGTCTTTCTTGCAGATAATTCTCAGTTACCTGAAGATTTTTGTAGATAACTTTTTAAAGTCAGACAAATTTTCCAGTCATTGATTTTTTTACCTTGCTAAGACAGATCATTGCATCCTAAGGAGTACTTCCATTAGATGTGAGTGTTTTCCCTGATTTAAACACAGAACAAATACTGATCAAATATAGGTGTCAATGCCAAAAATATCAAAAGTTCTTATTCCAGAGACAGAGCAAACATTTAATGAGGCCTGTTTGTTGTATTCTTATAACTAACACAAAGGGCTTGTCTTACCAGGGATATAAAACAGTGCCTGTATACATTGTTATGCTAGTATCATCTCCTGGAATTCAACTGTTTTTTTACACCTGATTTTTTTTTCTAGTCCCAGAGAACTGTATGGAGATGTCATAGGAAGAGATGCAACAACAAGGTATGGAGAGGAGGAACAATAAAGGGAAATCAAAAAGTACAAAAAGTAGAGTAATGAAAGATGCAAAGGGCCTTGAAAACACAACTGCAGAGATGTGAGCAGCCACATGAAAAGATAAAGTGAACAATGTGGGGTAAAAAGATAATAGTTATTAAAGAAGCTGAGATTAAAAAAAAAAAAAAAAAAAAGGATAATTTTGAGAATTAATTAAATATCCTAAGGGCAAGGCTGAAGGGGGTGGGGCTGAGGGGTGGGGGAAAGAAACACCTAGAGAAAAAAAATATACATGTATATATGTGTATATATATATATGTGTGTGTATATATATATATATATATATATATAAAAGAAGAAGAAGAAAAGGAGGAGGTAAATAGCAACTGTGGAATGCTTTGGGGCTACTGACAATTAGACAGATGAAGCCTGATTCTTCATTTTGTGCCAGTCTTTATAAATCCTTCCTATTACCCTGAACCCAGAAGAGAGGAAGTTTGAGTATAAATTCAGAAGTTTGGATACTTTTCCAGATCTTACCTAAATCATATAAACCTTCTTATATATAGTATGACTTAGCCAGAAACAACTTAAGAACTCATTTTTTTCTCATGCTACTTAGTGCAGCTGGCTGGATTATTCATCCTCAATAATACTCGCAGCAAATACAGATTTATTTATTTTTTTTCTGTTTGAGGAACATTTACAAATAGGCTTTAAGACTGATCTCCAAAATGTGAAATGCCTTTTGATCCTCTTGATTCTTCTGAACATTTATTTTATTTTATTTTTTTTAATGCGGCACCACCTGAAATTAGCATTTTGCACAAGTTAGGTGAGTAGACTAGAACTGATCTCAGCAACAGCAAATGTGAGTTACCTTTGACTATGAGAAAGCATGAAGAGATAGGTAGAGATACAGTTACTGCCTTTCAGCTGCTCTCTCTTCCTCTTTTCTTTCACTGTCTGTATGGTAAACACTGATACAGTGTACATGACACCTGCCTGAATCTGCAGAAAGCCTGAAGCAATGGTTCTGAGATGGCACTCTTCAAGAGGAGTTTGCTCAGTTGTTTTAAACACCAACAATATGTTTCTTTCTACACTGTTCAAAGCATGTTTTGGAAGGAAAGGAAGTATCTGAACATGCGGATCCACACAGACTTCTCTGAGTGCCTGTTCAGTGTGGTATGCTTTTAATAACACATGGAAGGGGTGAAGAGTGCACTTGTTCTCGTTTTCCTGAAGGGAGGATTCAGCTTTCAAAGGTTTGGGAAATGCCAACTTGGAGGTTCAGATCCTGTGCAGTTTAACTGTTCACTGCCTGCTATTTGGAGCATGTTATTGGCTAGCTAAGTCACGGGATATTCCTCCAGTTCACTAATTGAGTTAGTGTATCCTTTTAAACAGAGGAATAATGAGCGCTCTTGTTTGTAAAGGAATAGCCTCGTTCGCATGCAAATATGGGTATTCACACAAATCAGCCATTCCTCCAACCTCCTCAGGAACAAAAACCTTTCTGTCTGAAACCGCAGGAGCAGCAGATAACAAGGGGCCTTGATATGGATAGATCAAACAGCCATTTCAAATTCCTGCAAATGCTCGTGAATGCTCTTGTGCAATATTCACTCAGTACTGGCTTCTCCCGCATTATGGAAAAAAAAAAAGAAAAAGTTAGAATACCACGTAAAGAAATGAAACGAGAAACAGTAGTTCTTTCCAGACCAATTCATGTATTCTAGTGTAGTTCCTTTCAGATTGTCACCTTATTTGTGGAAGATAATTAATTTAAAGAAAATAAATAAATAAATAAATAAAGAGAAGGTGTTGTGAAAACACCTTAGGGTTCTCTTTGTGCAAAGCGAATGCAGCTCAAGCCCAAACAACAGCTCCAGTAAGTGTCAGGCAATACATAATTTCAGATGCCTGAAAATGTGAGATGTACAGTGTCTAGGCAAATAAGAAAGAAGGTTTGCTATTTGAAAATTTACCCGAAATTCTTCTATGATTCTCCAAGACTACTCAAGGAATAAGTTGTGTCCTCATCTGGCTACAAAAATAGCTGTTTAGTCATAAAATATTACACAAAAGTAAGTGAAAAGAAAAGAGCCTTGCAAAGAGTGACAGCTCCAAGGGTAACTTGGCTCCCTTTCCTCAGTCTGTTTTTATAGCTGTAGGAATACCTTATTACTTTTTCTCAAGCTGTCATCAGAGCAACAGAACCCGCTGTTATTTGGGTTTCTCTTCTCTTCAGATGGAAAGAAAGGGATGTAATAAAGGCAGGTCATGAGCAATAGGTTGTAATCTATCCAGAAAATGGCCCCACCTTGCCATTTGTTCCTTTATATTGTGTTAGAACAGACTCCCGGTAAACATGTCTGCTTCACATTGATCATCACTGATACTAGCATCCCTAATAGCGGCTCCATCTTGACAGAAAAATGGTAAGCACCATTGTGCTCTGAAGTTTCTGTCTCTTCCTACAGCTACTGCAAAACAGTGCTGCTCATTTATCTGATGAAAGACATGATGGTGAATGTTATGTACAACCCAGATGTTTCCCCACTGATTTCTTTAATAGGAGAACATAATTGTGCTGATTGGGAGCCCATTATTTCAAACTACTTGTAAGCAAAAGAAAAAGAAGACCTCAGCTTACACTTTTGATCTGACAAGCTTCTTTGCATGAAATGTCTGTCATTCTGCTTTCTGTTTATACACCTAACCAGTCAAATAATTCCTTCAGTTCTTCTCCATCTGTTTTCTCACAACAGTGTTAATGTTCACTTAAATAAGCATAGTAGCATTAACCTTTTGAACTCCTTGTCTCTCGACTCTGCTTAGATCAGATTTGTGGTCTCGAAAGTTGACTCTTCCCTCAACTTTGACAGATTTTCTTATTATCCCCTGTTGACCTGCAGAGAATTGCACTGGCTCAATTCCTGAGGCACCTATAAGTTTCAGATGGACTTAGCCTCACAGTCTGATTGCCTGTCATGAGAAGCGTTAGTGTTTCAGTTTATTCCCTTCTTCCCAATAGATGTAATGAATTCTCTTGCACTTCTGTGCTCTTCTTTTCAGCAGGCCTTGCATATCACAGTTTCATCTGTAATGCAAAGCACATGTCAGAAAATCTGTCAGTCTCAGAAAAAAAAAAACTGATAAGATGCCTGACAAGTGCATTTATATGCACTTCATATAGTCTGGATTTTAATGGTATTGTCCACAGTAAATTGCACATAAGTTACATAAGCCATTATGTCTGTGACTCAGTATTTCTATTTGTGTAAATATTATTAGGTCTTATCACGATATAGAACTAGTTCAATAAAGTTCCACACTATAGTTCTATATATACTATTTAACTATATCTATTTAACTATAGTTCTATATATTATAACTATATAAATTAGGCTTAGACAGATGAAAATGTCATTGAACATGGGTAGTCTTCATACATGAAAACGGGGAAGGAATGATTACTCTTTTTACAGCAAAGATGAAGTGTTATAAAGTGCCATTTAACACAGAGACTGCTAAGTTGGTCTAAGCATCAATATTAACAAACAAGTTTATATCAAAAATTATGTATTTTGGTGTATCCCTAATTACTGCCCAGGTGTGCATTTTCAGTCCTTACGGCAAATATGGCTTAGGTTAACCACTTTTCACTGGCAGAGTTTGATTTCTCCTCTCTCAGTGACAGCTGAGCTAGTTTGAATTATATTACATTGCCTGTGAAAGCTGTCACAAAACAGCCAGCCTATAGAAAATGGGGATGAACTATTAGGTCTAAAACATGGATGTCCAACATTTGGCTTGGATTTAATGCAATTATGCCATTGTAGTAGTTTCCATGTTTTCTGTGTTCTAGGGTATATACACTAGGTTTCCTGTAATCTCTGTGGCACAATCCCCTCTGCCCTGATATGGGCTTGTTTTTTCTGAAAAAGAGTTGTGAGAATGAAGTTACAGATAAGAAAGACTAGAACTACAAACAGAAGTGAGATTGCTTAGGTGGGATCATTATAACTCAAGGATTCAGGAGGGAAAACACCAGCACTGAAAGATGCAAGATCCAAAAGGGCAAAGTCATGTGTGCAAAGAGTTGAGATGCAGATATCATAGCCAGGAATCCCAGACTAAGCTGTCGCTGTCATGGATAGTTTAGTCAGATGGTGGCAGCTCACCTGTGCTGTGGAACCTCTGAGAGGAGCGTGAATGCTGACCCTATTCGTTCCTTGCAGATGTTCTTCCAGACAGCAGCAAGTTTTTAGATATCTTATTTATTGGGGTGGTGAGCACACAAATGCTTAACACCTTTTGATTCCTAGATATCTTCCATGTGCACTAGCTGTGAATAATTGTTTTAAATAGTTTCATTTCTTATACTATTCTTGCAGAATCTCTCTGCATTTGTCTTAAGATGTCTGAACAAGGTAAACCAAGACAGAGGCTGTAAGGAAGGAGTAGGGTCATGACTACAGTGTTAATCTAGCATCTACAAAACCTCTTGCAACAGCGCAGCAGGACTGATACATTGCAGGATCACCTGCCTCAACAGTTGCTTACAGATCCATGGTACCTCATGCAGCCCAAGAAGATCTGTTGTAGACCATACTGATTTAATACCATTTACACAGACTAGCAGCACAAATGCCACAGTTTATCCCCTGGAGTGCAGAGTACATCTCTTCTATTATGCATAGCTGCTTAGATGTGAGTTGGAAAGCAGTTCCTCAAGGAGCAGCGAGACAGCTTGTAGAATGCCATATGACTCTCTGTTGGAGTTACTGACAGGCAAAATCAGACACCAGTTAACTGAGGCACTGATCCAAAGCCCCTCTAAACACCTCGGTGACTCTCTTGAAAATAAGTTGTAGGAGCTTTTCAAAAGATTACCCTTAATCTGTCACAGCATGCAAAACAACTTAATACATTTATCTTTTTTTTTCAGCTAGAGAACTCAAATCCTTCCATGACAAATCAACCAGCAAGTCAAACTTCTACTTAGCAAATGTTTGTCCTAAAATTGCAAAAGATGAGCCCATTTGTCACTGAACTGTCCTGCACACACTGGGCCTCCTATCAATTGAAACTTTGTTCTTTAATCAAACAACTGCAGTACTGAGAGACCTCCGCTCCATATCTCTTTGAATTGTTGTTTTTTATGGTATCATGTTTGATCTAATCACTTCTTAGGCACCAGTTGAGCTTCTCTCAATCAACAGTTCAGGTTAATGGACACATGCTTGTTAACCTGAACTAGTGTACCATGGATTACTTTTATCTGATGAACACCTTCTCTTCTTAAATTGTGTTGAATGCTGCTCTTCTCAGCAAAGCATATGAGCTGCCTTTTCCCCTTTTTGTAGTGACTGTCAACTTGTACTTTAACCAACAAGTCAGCTCTCTGTCTAGCTTGTAAAAATCCTTGAGATGCACTGCAAAAAAATCTATTTTGTCATTCATTTTATATCCTGCTTCTCAGAAAGTATCAATATTTGCTTTTCAGCCGTACCGTTTGGGTATTAAGGTATTTCCTTCATCATCCTCAAAAGCCGATTATTCTAATACAGCTCAGGAAAAGTCTAGTATTTGCCTTCTTTCATGTCAGAAATACATAGAGTTTTATTTTAAAAAAATTCTGTTAGATCATTCAGCATTAGATATATTCAAACCAAAGTCACCTTAATACTAAAAATCAAACCGTCAGATATTAAATGCTCTGGCTAGTGAATGTTAAAGAATAGTAGCTGCTTTTGAGTAAGTGCACCTTTCTCCATGGCCAGATATAATTTTGAAGTGCTTATTACCCATCTGAGCATGGAATTCTTAAATGTCTTGTTCTATTATATCCATTCAATTACATCTATTCTTGTAGCAATTTTCTTGTAAAATTAGATTTGTGCTAGGTTTCTCTCCTTTAACATAGTGAGCTATTGCCTCTCATGCCATATTTAACCTTCTACATGTATAAAATACAGTCTAGCATCTGGTCTTGGAGAAGCTTATGTTTAGTAGAATATGGAAGTTTCATTTAGTAAACAATAACAGAAAGAAATCAATGTACACTTTATGCTTTAAAATAGCAATGTGTTTTCAGTGCTCTTCCTCATAGGTACAATTCTAGAGGTTTGCCAGTGTGATTGGACTAATGGTACTATCGTGATTAGTGCTTGTACAGTACAGTGAAATCTTGTTGAACAAAATGGCTTTTTTTCAGCCACATAAATCATTATTTATTTGCAACCAACTAAAATGTGACAGTTTGAAACTTTTTCCAGGCTAACAGATCACTGTGGATTTAAAAATTAAATTTCAGCTTTAAGAACACAGTCTCCAAGAGGGAGAGGTATCCATTCTAAAAACTTGTCAGAACTAGGAGACATTCCACTTTGTTACCAAAAAGAGAGAAACACGGAGAGAAAGAAAGAGGGAGTGGGGGAGAGAGGGAAGAGAGGAAAGGAAGAAAAAAAAAAAAAAAAAAAAAAAAAAAAAAAAGTCTGTAAGAAAAATAAAAGCTACTTAATTTTGTCAGATATTTGGTTGGGCTCCCCTGGGGTTCCTAAGCAGCTATATAGGCTTCAGTCCAGATGGATGAAACAACTTGTTATGAAGGCATGGCAATTAGGTGAAGCCATTGTCTTCAGGTGTAAGCAAATGTGATTGGAATGAACGGCCTTCTTGGAGTACACCAATGAAATACAGCACTGATGCAACTTAGAGAGATAATAGCTGAGTACAGCCATGAAAAACTTAAGGAACTGCAAAACCTCTCTTATGAGAAAAGGCTGAGAGAGTTGGGAATGTTCGGTTTGGAGAATAAAGCAGTCAAGGTGTTCCTTCTGAACACCATGGTGACTGAGCACTAGCACAGATTGCCCAGAGAAGCTATGGAGTCTCCATCTTTGGAGATACTGGGGAAAAAATAATAATAATAATAATAATTCTGTATATGGTTCTGAACAATCAGCTACAGGTAGCCTTGGTGGAGAAGAGTGGGACTCCTCCAGCCCCAGAGGTCCTTTTCAACCTCAACCATTCTGATTCTATGATTTTCCCTGACTGGTGCCAGGGACACACTGCTCCTACTCCTCTTACAGCTGCAGCTTACAGCTTGGTTCAGTCTTTCCTGATTTTTGGCAGTTGCTCCTTATGTAAGGTTTCTGTGCTTCAGTGCAAGAAGAGAGGGAGGAGGGCACTGGGGAGAGGAGTGGCACAGTAGGACCACCCAAGTGCTTTTTAAGGTGAGGAGTGAGGGGGAGAAGAGTATTTGCCCCAGGACCCAAAACAGCTCTTGGTGTGGGCTCTAACAGAATTGCTGGAACAAATCAAACCTGCAAAACATTAGTAAACATCAAGGTTTATCTTCCTTTTTCCTTCTTTTTTTTTTTTTTTTTTTTTTTTTAACCTTCTCCCCTTCATATTTATTCCTTTCTTTCTTCCATAATTTTTTCTTTCTTTTTCTTTTTTGCTTTTTTTTCTGTTATTTTTTTCTCTCTCTCCCTCTTTTTCTTTCTTTTTTCATTTACAGTCTCACACCCAAAAAGACATAATTTCTTCAGAGAACAGCACACCATAATTTAATGGCAAAGCATCAAGGACTCTCAACAGCATCAAAACCAGTGCTATTGCTCCCTAAAGATAAGTTACTATTTTTAAAGCATAGTTACGTGAAGAGGTCATAGCAAAATATGCCAGAACATGCATTTATAATTTCAGTTTTTGTTGGCAGGAACTGTCTGAAAACTACCTTTCTAAACTATTCACAGTCCATGATAAACATAAGAAAAGTTGATGATGAGGATGATTGGAATAAACCACTTTTCTTTTTGCTTAAGGGAAGAGTACATGCACAGGCAATTTCTTCGGTGTAATTTCAGTGCAGATTTACATCTTCACAGAAATATTCATAAAGTCTAATCCCTTAATATAGTGTCCATAGCAGATCCTAGGGGGAATGTTACCTTCATTTACTAGTAGGTTCAAAAAATTTTCTTTTCATGGTCACCATACACTGTAGTGGTACAAGGTAGACATTAACCTAAATATAAAGATATAGAATTAGAATCATAGAATTACCCAGGTTGGAAAAGACCTTGAAGATCATCCAAGGATGGTGACTCAACCACCTCCCTGGGGAGCCTATTCCAGTGCTTAACTACCCTTTCTGTAAAGAAGTGTTTCCTAACATCCAACCTAAACCTTCTCTGGTGCAACTTGAGGCCATTTCCCCTCATCCTGTCACTTGTCACCAGTGTGAAGAGACTTGCCCCACTCTCACTGTAAGCACCTTTCAGATACTGGAAAAGGGCAATAAGGTCTCCCCTCAGCCTTTTTTTCCCCAGACTAAACAGCCCCAGCTCCCTCAGCCTCTCCTCATAGGGCTGATTCTCCAAGCCCTTCATGAGCCTCGTTGCCCTTCTCTGGACCTGCTCCAGTACCTCCATGTCTTTCCTGTACTGAGGTGCCCAAAACTGAACACAGTACTCGAGGTGAGGCCTCACCATTGCTGAGTACAGGGGCAGGATGACTTCACTAGTCCTGCTCACCACACCATTCCTGATACAAGCCGGGATGCCATTGGCCTTTTTGGCCACCTGAGCACACTGCTGGTTCATATTCAGCTGACTGTCCATCAGCACACCAAGGTCCCTTTCTGTCTGGGAGCTTTCCAGCCACACCTCTCCAAGACTGTAGGGTTGCCTGGGGTTGTTGTGACCAAAATGCAGGACCCGACACTTGGCCCTATTGAAACTCATGCCATTAATATACCCATTTTGATAGACTTATCAGAGGTGTAAATCATTCTCAGAGTTAGAAGTTGTTTGTTGTTTTTTTTTCTTTTCTTGTTTTGTTTTGTTTTTTGCAAGAACCAAATCAGTGTTCAGAATCAAGAATAAGAATGAAAAAAAAATGGAATACAAGTAATACACTGGTCTGTATCATTCCTGAAACAGCAGAGGTATTTCAATCTACTCCAGTTTAGAGGGCTGTTGCAAAGTGTACTTTGGAATATATTCCATAATGCTGTGATCAGAAACATCTATATTAATGTTGTTCCAGTTGACACAATTCAGTCTTTTTGTCTGGAAGAAAAATAACACAATCCCAGAACCAGTAATAAAATGTACTGATGTTGCTTCATATTGTCACTTCATTTTTTGAAGTTGAAGAGATTATTTCTGGTAAATCCTACTGAGATGTTGTAAGACCAATGTGAACATATGAGCTGTTCTAAGTCCTATATACTACCATGCACAGTCTTTCTTGATAGCTTATCCCAGCCTGTTTTGGTTCTTGTAGTCATCACTTTCCCTCAGAAATTGTGAGGAATATGTTTCACATCTCTACAGTGGTGAGTGATTGTGATCACTATACCCTTTATAGTACCTATATATAGTACTATACCCTTTCAGCCTGGAGAAGAGAAGGTTGCGGGGTGACCTCATTGCAGCCTTTCAATACCTGAAGGGAACTTACTCCCAGGAGGGGAGCAAACTCTTCGAAAGGGCTGATAATAGCAGGACTAGGGGAAATGGTTTTAAGTTAAAAGAGGGAAGATTTAGGTTGGATGTTAGGGGGAAGTTCTTTACTAGGAGAGTGGTTAGGTCCTGGAACAGGCTGCCCAGGGAGGTTGTGGATGCCCCGTCCTTGGAGGTGTTCAAGACCAGGTTGGACGGGGCTCTGGGCAACCTGATCTAGTAAAGGCGTATGTTTGGTGGCCCTGCTAGGAAGGGGGGTTGGAACTACATGATCCTTGAGGTCCCTTCCAACCCGGGTCATTCTGTGATTCTGTGATCTGTGATTTATAGTAACTTCTATGTATTAGAAGATGTAATCATGCCCCTTCTTAGTCTTTCTTTTTTAAATTAAGCAAACTAATTCCCATCATCACTGGTATCTTTCTAATCTCTATTGCTTCCTGACACTCTACTATGGACTCTCACCTGTTTTTCTTGGAGTGTGATACCTGCATGTGAAGATGGAGCTTATGCTTGATGAAATACTAATGGTAGTAAATAATTACATCCCCTTTCATGTATACAATACTCCAATCAGTATATTCAGAACAGAATTTTCTTTATTCTTTTGCAGCAGCTGCACAATGGATGCTTCAAGATTTTGTATTTGATGAGTGCTTGATGGAGGATGCCACAGGGTCCTGCAGTCATCATTTCTCATAGAGCAGTGAGACACAAGCTCATTTTCAATAAATGAAATGTAGATACTTGTGTGCGTGTGAGTCCTGTCCTAACATGAATTTGTAGGTGCCTGGCAAGTATACAGGACCCCTAGAAATTTCTCCTGACTATAACAATTAAAGTACAATAGTTAAGATCCTTCTTTGCTGTGTCTCAATCAACATATTTTTTCTTTTTCTTTTCTTTTCTTTTCTTTTCTTTTCTTTTCTTTTCTTTTCTTTTCTTTTCTTTTCTTTTCTTTTCTTTTCTTTTCTTTTCTTTTCTTTTCTTTTCTTTTCTTTTCTTTTCTTTTCTTTTCTTTCCCCTTACTTCTTAGGCATAACACTTTGCACTTATCAATATTGGTTTTACTTTTTGCAAATTTCCTTTCACTGTTTATCGTGACCATCTTGAACTTACTTCTGTCCTCCAAAGTGTCTTCACCCTTCTCAGCTTATGTCTCTATCAAATTTCCTCTTAAATCCAGTTCCCTAACTAACTCTTGAAACAGAGCCAAGCCCATGATGGACAAGTCATTATTATTTACCTAGATAACACAAAGTATTTGCAGATATCAAAGTAGAAAAGAATGATTATCTTGACAGTTGAGGTCATTGAAGAAGAGTTAGTGGTCAATGACCATGATTGTTTTGAAGAATTGTATTTGTACCATCTGAAGAGTCAACAGCCACCTAAAAGGAAAAGTATGGGAAGAGAAGAAAGCCGCTGCAAGAAAGACAGCTACAAACTCTAGAGGGGGTAGGGGCAGGGGGGAAGAAAAAAAAAGAAAAAAAAGAAAAAAAAAAAGAGAAATTTTGTCCTGAGCAGGAAGAAAATATAGTGAAATAATAGTAAGAAAGCAGTCAAGGGAATTAGAGAAAAGACATCCCTAACTACTGTGCCTCATGTGTTTCAAGTTGTTTCTATGGTCACAGAATAAGAAGGTCAAATCAGATCAAATAAAGCAGGGCAGAACAGAACAGTACAATTAGGCCATAGTCAAAAAGTAATTACTTTTCCATCCAGTAGAGATTGCATGTTACTTCTTGGAATTGTACATTATTACCTAAATAATAGATAGTAGCCAGCAAGGCAACTGGGAGTGAATTGGGAAAAATCTAAAAAGCCACTTAGCTAAATATTATAACATTCTAATTTATATTAAAGCTCAGATAAAGTTGAATGTTGGACACTGGTGGGCATAAATATGCTCACTCATAAAGGGACTAGAGGAATAAAAATGCAGCACTGCACTAAAACACAGTAGTACCGAAACAATTTAATTTTTAAACCATTAAAAGCCAAAATAGCATTCCTTTTGCTCTATATGCTTTGCATTTTAATTTCTTGATATTATAGTTATGATTATAACACAACCTACCCTACTGATGGTAATTGTATATTAGCTAATTTAAACTCTCTCTGGAGTCTCTTATTTTTACTTCAGAATCCTTATCCCAGACATGTATTCTTCATATTTTTCCAAAAGCCTTTACAGCACATACAATCTTCACATTTTTGTCATGTCTCTCTATAATAGCTTACTAAAAAAGCCAGCTGTCTTACAGCGCTGAAGCCAGTTCTTTGCTGCTCTAAATGGTATAACTTTGTGGATGTGAGTGGAAGTTCCTAATTTAACTTTCATGAAAATGAAACTCAGTGTCTAAAATATTGTACCTTGTTCTCCCTGATTTTCTTCATCTTTAGTAATATCATCCATCCATGCATATCATGGATTTACCCCTAGTACCCCCACTCTCGCAATGGAAAAAGTCCAGCGTCATATAAATCAGCCTTCCCAGTCAACAACTGTCTTTCTACAGCATCCCAAATTATGTACCCTGTATTGCCTGCAATACATAAGCACAGTACCAATCTACCCAATGACTGGGTACCAATCATTCCCATCAAGAAAGTAAATCATTCCCATTTTGGGGAGGAAAGATGCGTTGATCATACTGTCTAAGTTACTGTTACCTCAATTTGGCCACATTTCAGCGCTTCACTATCACTCCCAACCAAAAGTAATTCCTTCAGCTACATCTGTTATGGAATCAAGAGGGTTAAGGAAGCTGTAATTTATTTCTACCAAATGAATAGAAAATTAGGATCTCTCACTTTCTCTCTTTCTCATGCATCCTTAAGAAAAAAAGAAAAAAAAAAGGAAAAAAAAAAAAACTCACTGGAAATTATGATTTCATCAGCTGAACTGAAAATCAAGAAATAGACCACTTTAAATATTCACATCATCTTGATTAAAGCAGGTGTCTCCAAGCCCTATTATTGCAAAGTGATTGTCAGAATTTCCATTGTAAATCTCTTCCCTCCTTTTCAGTGGTTTTATACTTGAGCCTTGGCTATAAGAGCACATTCCAGACTGGAATTTAGGCTGTCTGATTATTAAAAAGAAGAGAATTTTCCTTTATAAATGATATTAAAAGAATTTTCAAACTAATAAAATATTGGCTTTTCAGAAAGAAGGAAAGACAGGGCATGTTTTTCTATATTGATCCAAAACTGTAGCCACAATCTGGCAAAGAAAAGCAGAACTGAAAAATTGTCACATTTCCCCAGATGGTAAAGGAATACTCTGAGCTGGTAACCCATTTTCCTCCCTTATTCTGATTCATTCCCTGTAACTCCTGGAATGGAAAAAAAAAAATATATATATATATATAAAAAAGACAGGGAACATGAAAGCATGCAGTTATATTCTCTAACTCAAAAAAAAAAAAAAATCATAGGTTTCACTATCATATTCCTAGTCTTTAGTGTGTTGGTTTTCCTGAGATCATGCAAAGTGAAGAATACTTCTGTTTAGTTTTGGATGTGAAATAAACACAAGAGATTTTCACCTTACAAACTCTAGGTGGAACATAAAGGCACTAGCCAGACTTTTTGTGTATTCAGTGTTTAAGCTATGTTCACACTAATAATTTCAATTGTCCCAAACAATATGGTCCCAAGAAACATAACTAAACATAGAGAGCCACCTGTAAATGCTGTTTGGGTACTATTGTCACAACAACCTGTGACATCTTTTCAGACTATGGCAATTAGTACCCTCCCAAGGAAGTCTTAGGCATGACTCAGGAATTAGCACTGAACGTGAGAGAGTTTAATGGTATTGGCATTAGCTGTTCCCTGTCAGCTGGCCAGAGAACAGTCCCAGACATGTTTGATTTACTACTACAAAAGATGCCAGAATGGTCAGAACTAGCTAGCATACTTCATGGAAGCCACATCATTGTGCTGAGTGATGCCAAAGTTAGCAGAGCTTTTATCAGTCTCAAAAATTAGAACACCCTCCCTAGTTGTTATATTTTGGAGTACTTAAACATAACTGTGAGTATGGTCTTCTTCACCCTCCTTTCCAACTATGTTAAGATTATATACACATTATCAGTATTGCATGAGTTTCTAGTGCAACTCCGCTGAGAGAAAAATTCACATGCATTGATTCTTTTACAGGAGTAAGAATATAATTGCTCAAAGGAATTGGCTGTAAGATGCAAACTGCTTTTTCCATGCACTCTCTGTAACAACATTTCATAAGTATTTTATCCTCTTTTAGTGAAGATTTAATGTTACAGGTCCATAAAATGAAAACATGTGTTCTCCTTAATGTGCATTCAGAGCGAAAATCGCTTTACTCACATAAAACCTAATAATTGGACCTTCTGTGGGGAAACTCTGGGGAAAAAAAAAGAAAGAAGAAAAAAAGAAAAAGAAAAAGAAATGAAGTCTCCCGTGAGGTGGCACTAAAGATGTTTCACAGTGCTGACACTAGCCACAAAAATGTCTGAGCCATCATCTTGCACTGGCCTGGGTAAACACTTCATTTTTTCTTTCATCCGCAGGCAAAAAATGCTAGGACATTTATCTACTTGCGACTGAAATAGGTTGTGTAATGATCTATTATTAATGAAATCCACTGTTCATTTGTTTATTTGAAAATTATTTTCAGGCACTGGTTTTCATTATTTTAATAGTATGTGATTAAATTACATTGGTGCCATTGATTTAAATGTCTCTGTTGAATCCTTTTTATGTGTCCAAAACCACAGAGGAGGGAAGTGTACTTCTCTTCCCTAAAAACTCAAACTCCTACTAAAGACTTCCCATTCTCTGATACATTAGAGAAATGAGACTTGGATTTTCTTTTTTAATGCTGGGAAAATTCTGCATGAATCAATGAAGGAATTTGTGTTTTAGTTCTGGATTCTCCATACAACTTGGTTACATACCCTTCATTTTACATTAAGCTTTAACATTACAACCTGCAGTCCTACCAATACTGATGGGAAGCTTTTATCATTCTAAGGAAGTTGAGCCAAACACTGACTCAGAAACAGCTTTCAAAAGGAACAGAATGAAAGTGATGTCAAATTCAAGCCCACAATCAGCTCCAGAAGACTGCTTATTTTTTCATTCTCCCCTTTAAGATCTATAACAAGTGGTACTAAAAGTGCTTTAATGTTTAAAACACAGGTTTGTTTCAAACTCCAGCTTTGAAGGTAGGGGGCTGCAGATTCTGTAATGTCATTGAAGCCCTTTTATGAAACCACTGTGGAAATGTTGAGGGAGCAATAAGTCTCAGTAGGATTACATCCTGGTAAGAAGCAAAATAAAATACCTGATGTGATCCCACTGTGTGTTATTCACATGGTTAATTTGTTAAATTTGCATTTCATTTGTTTCTGCAGCTTGGCAGAAATTTTATTGATAAGGTTTCTTTTAATCGTTTCGTTTTGGTTTTGCTGTGTATTCCTTTGTCTTCCAAGAGATTCTGTGTTGGTCAATCTATTTTCTGTCCTGAGCTCCATCACAATTAGTGACTGAATACGTAGCTGTGTAAGAAGAGTTAATGATAGAGCATAGTCTTTTTGTAGTCTCTTATTGTGTAATTGTTGCTTTTCTGGGTTCATAGGTTGCATGCAATTTGCTTTGGTTTTGATCTTATTTTCTTGTGAAATTGCTTTAAGATAAGCCTCTTTCAGTGATTTTTCAGACTCTTTCTTCTTTGCTTGATTAATTTTCATCCTCTTGATTTCCTTATTTTCTTTTATATAAAATGAGTGGGGTGGGAACTCTTGCATGGGGACACTAGAAGAATCCGGCTCTCTTGCTCCCCCCAGCTGCTAAAGAAAAATAGCAACAGCAATGCCAAGCCCATAAATGCACCCATTTCTCTGCCCAGCCACCTCGACAAGTTAAAAACAGTCACTTCTGAAAGAGAATGAATAAATAAATTCTGCATTGCGACCTGGACACCTAGCAGTGAAAATTTTCTGCATTGCAACAACATTAGCCTTGTGATGAATCCCAAGTAATACCTCAATCCAAAGGAGAATCTAAAGCTAAACCAAGAATTTCTTACACAAATTTCTACAATTAAGTGCAGCCAATTCTTGGCTAGATCACAGTCTGTCTAAAATGTAGGATGCTGTAAACCTTTTGGAGTAGCTGAAGAAGTGATAGTTAGGATACAAATTGGCTAGAGTTTTAGACTTCATAGATGATATAATGAAATATCCTTCAAAGCAAGCAGACAACTAGTCCTTGCTTATGCATGTGGATTCCTCTAGAAGTATGTATTTCTAAGTACCCTTAGCCTTTCAGTGAAGGACCGGTACTACATTTTGCACTGACTAAAAACTGTAACAGCTTTTCAAAGACAGATCCAAAGAACAGTTTGCCATATAATGAATTATCCCTCAGGTATGGATAGAAATCACACAGGTTTTGATTGGAGCAGGGTCTTGGGTCAAATATTCAGCAGGGGGTGGAAAAGGAAAACTAATTTGCAGTAGCAGACCTAGTGTCTCCAGGTCTCATAGAGACTTTTGATTTCTCCTTTTTTTCTCTCTGCAGGACAATCATACATCCCTGAAGTTTTGTTGGTTTTTTTTTCAGACAGACTAAGAGGTGTCATTTACATCCTCAATTCATTGTGACTGAAGGAATCTCTTTTGAGTAAATACAGGGTTTTACCTTTCAGTTGTTTCAGCCTTCTCTTGCAATTAGCTTCACTGCTTCACTCGTTGACATTCCTTCTGACACTCAAGTTTCACTAATGGATCGGCAAGTTCATTTTCCGTAGGCTGAACTGTATTCCCACCCAAAAACATTTTACAACAAAGAAACCTACAGAACTCAACACTCACTGTTGAGTCTGGAAGAGTGAAAATTGTTGAACTAACGTCCCCAGTCAAAGTCATGGTAGTTCTTACCTAAGGGTGTGAAAAATGGGGAAAACTACTTCCTTCTGAGGAAGGAATAGAAGATGTTCGTCTCTATATGTATGGCATTCCTTTATTCTCTGGTATGACATTTGCCTTCAGGAGATATTCTCTGCCAGGAGAAATCCTTCAAGGGGATTCTTCAAGAATGATCTGAAAGGAGACTTAAATATACAACAAAGGTCTAACAGTGTTTTTGCAAGGGAATTGTGAACTGAGAAAAGTGTAACAGCAAGTGCACTGATCCTGTCTTTTCCCATCTTTCTAGAAAGAAGGTAAGTGGTTTAGACTTTGCATTGTCCTTTATGGAATAATATCTACAGTGAACCAACTGGGTTTTGTTTTCAAGGTAACCTGTGAGGACATCTAAGGCTGCAGTATCATTTCTGACTGACATACTTTCCAAAGCAAACATGGTTAGGAAACGAAAGTGTTCAGCAAGTAAAGCAGAGCTTATAAGGCTTTTTTACTTTCTGAGAGTGAAAAAAGCAACTTCTATTAGAAGTCAGTGCAAAAACAACAGCAGGACAGTACCTCGGTTTCTGCAAGATCAGGTGATAAGTCACGCAAACCATATTTGACAATCTGGAGTAATTATCTTCTGGGTGCAGTGCTAACATTGGTTCAAGATATGTTTTAAAGTCAAAGCTGATCAAAATCAGATACAAGTTGTAAAAGATGATTACTTGAAAATTTGGTGCCACATTTTACATCAATCTTTGAAGAGTGACTGCAGTGTACCTGGTGTTTCATTCCCTGTGGATACATTGATCTTGGATCCAGGAGTAAAGACCTCTCCAAGAAAAGCATCACTCTTGTTCATAGAAAATCTAATTAAGGAAAGGATATTCTAAAAAATAAATGTGAGTAAGGTGTCACATTTTTGTCTCTATTAGAAAATGTCCTTTAATCTCAACATTGGATCCATTATTTTAATCATTCTGTAACGAGGGACTTGCTATAGAGATACATTAAGAGGGAAAAAAAATAAATTAGTCCAGTAGTGTCTGCTCTTTGTGAACTTGTATCTATTCTACATTGAAGAAAATGCCCTAAAGAAAGCTCCTAAAAAAGTGGTTAATTAACACATAAACCACAAATGTCGGAGTATCATAAATATTCAAGTAGTGATGGATAGTGGGATAAACCCTGAGTGCATGCCGTAAGTTTTTTATCTCCATAGATATCTGGAGTTGGATATTTACAGTAAATTACAGCTGCACATGCTTTACTCCAGAGCCATATGTTTTATTAGTCAACCAGATGTAAGCCATAAAACTGTTTTATCTATTTTGTGGTTCAGCCTAGTACTAATAAAATAAACTACAAATACCTGACTTAAAGCTTTGTTGGCATTTTTGTGCTCCAGTGAAGTGCAGTGCCAATGCCTCATGCAGTGAAAGTGATCTAAGAAAATCATATGTTCTTCCCATTCCTTAAACTTTCACAAGGGCCTTAAATATTTGAATGAACAGCTATAACTTGTTCTTTTACTGTTTTTCATCACATAGACAATCACCATCACTGATAGTTCATGTATGTTTCCTGCTGATTGTAAAGGACATTGCAAGGGGCCTGTATTTTATCTTAGCATTTACATCACTGATCTTTCTTAAATGTAGGGTAGGATCAAATTACAGAAATAATCAGCTAACCTAGAAAGGAAGTATTTAGTTATATAAAAGAAAGATAATTTTGCAATTAATAGGACATTCCTCTTACTATTTTTTTGTTTTGTTTTGTTTTGTTTTTTCTCATGTTTAATCTTGGACTCAATAATCAAATAGTATTCATTTATCTTACTGATATTTGGGGAGCAAGAGTCTTTTAAGCACCTGTGAAAACTGTCCTAAGTGCACTGACAAATGTTTTCCATTTTGGCTTTCTTATTGTTGTTTTAGCCAAAAAGATTTCTCAGAGGTCATAAAATCCTATTTTTGGTGTGGAATGTGACCATAAGCAACACAGCTTATCACGGGGGTATAGAAGACTGAGAATTTAGTGAAAAGATCACAAAATACAGTCAGTTTTAGTTATACTAGTGGCCTTGGACTACTATGCTCTATCTTAAGGTTGTCATGGACATCTGCTAATAAGTCTCCTTTGCCAAACAACATTAATTTCACCCTCAAAATGCATAACCCTAGCAAACTAATGAGGAACAGAATCCTGTATGTTTATCAAAGGGAACTCTATTCCATTCCATCCACCTCTTGCATACTTTCAAAGAATTAATCTATTTTAACAAGGGACCCTCTCCCTATTCTATGGCCTCAATTCAATCCCTAAAACAGGGGATTAAACCCAACATTCTGCCAGTTGAAATTAAAGTGGTTTTACTTGTTGTTTTTCAAGCTACTCTGAGTGTTAATTGGGGTAAAATCTGCAGCTCCTGGATTACCATTCACATTTCTATTAACAGAGAAGAAAACTGCCTGAAGTACCACAATTACTAAGAAAGTCCATTAACCCTTTCTCAATGTAATAAGCAAATATCACACAGGCAATTTGAAATGTTTTCATTACTCCACATACAATAATAAAGTTGAAGGGGAAAAAAAAAAAAAAAAAAAAGGACTGTGTCATTTTTCACTCCTTAAAATACTTCAGATTTCACTATGATTGATTAGAAGGAATTGAGCAGATGTTACAGGCAGGAGTGCTTTTAAACCAGTTGTGCTGAGATTTAAATCTAAAATAATACAGATAAAGGAAGTGTGAAGGATTTCAAACCATGGTCCCATAAGTATTTGTAAAATATAAATGCCGGTTAGATACTTTCTTATGCCTGGTACTTTATCATTTTTATGCTGCTGCTGAAAGGATAAGGTCTCAAGTGTGAGTTCCTGTGATAAACACATTTTCTTTTGGCTCATGAGTCATAGACAATGTAAAAAGTCGTTTTCCTCTCAAAACGCCAATATTGTGAACATCTGGTTGATACCCTTCTTAACAAAATTTGTTCCACTGCTCTGTTACATATAAACATCTGTCATTTATATCAACCAGTTGACAAATGCTCTAGCGTGAATTCTAAGAACCATCATCCTAGATCATTAAGTATCATTTTTATACAAAATGAAAACTGTTTTCGTGTGTTGAAGACTGAATCTTATTCAATCAAAGTGACTTCTTTACCAAAGAGGAAAAACAGTTAAGTTTATATTGATAATCTTTTTTTTTTTTTTTTTTTCTTCCAACAAGGATATTTAATTACTCTAACTCACTCTCCACATAAAGGACAATGACATGCCTATTTTGTGGCAATACATGGGTACTATGTCATAAGCAGGTTTATCTATCTGAAAGTCTGAATGTTTTAAGAAGCTCCAGACCTTCCTAGTTTTCCAGATATGTATGATTTGAGATGTAATTTGTTTAAATACATATATATATAACTTTTCACTGATTTTGAGGTTAATGGGCTGTTTTTGTTTTTGTTTTTGTTTTGCTTTGTTCAAAAGAGACGACCATAACCAGGAGGACAAGCAATTTGTTCCTTTTAAAGAGTTTCAAAATCATTTCTATCTTTCATTTTTGAAATTTCAAGGAGTGTGAAAGCAACATCTGAGGCAGCTATCACTGATTCTTAGTCTGCCAGCTACTACTCAAGCAAGAGGAGATCAGCTGAGTTTCCTGAGACCAAATAGCTGCTGTGTGGTCCATTCTGTGTTTAGGAAAGAGAGAACTCTTCCATGGTAGGAGGGAACAAAATCTCAGGAGGCTTCAGTCAGAATCTCCACAGGGTCCTGTCTGCTTGAGTATTTAAAGTTGGAACAGAGGCCCAAATAGGAAGGATTTTCTGTAGTTTTTTGATTCATCGTTCCAAGAAAATTTTTGTATGACCTCCAAACCAGCTGTATTGGGTAAAGAGTCCACTATTAAGAGCAAGTCAAGATGTGTAAATGAGGTGTCTCCTTCTCTCCACTGACTGTATAGACTAAACAGAGAGTCACCTGGCAACAATTAATAGAAAAATGGATTGCATTTCCTAAATGAGGTGCATAAAGTGGGCAGTCTGCACCTGGCTGTATGAGCTTTAAATTTGCCATCCTTATTCAGATTGTATGAAGCATTTTTCATAGCTTTTCAGGACAGACATTGCACAAGACATTTGTAACTAGCTGAAAACAAAGAAACCCTGTGATTCACTGAGAAAAAGGATATTTAGCTAGATGCATGACAGAGCC
This sequence comes from Excalfactoria chinensis, assembly GCF_039878825.1. NCBI lineage: Eukaryota > Metazoa > Chordata > Aves > Galliformes > Phasianidae > Excalfactoria > Excalfactoria chinensis. Next base: position 133,436,457 of record NC_092825.1, on the reverse strand, counting down.
AGAGGCAACTTTGGAGCTGCAAATGCAATTACTGCTAGCCAGAGGCATTTGCTATCCACTTAAGGGAAGGAAAAAAATATATATATATGTATATGTATGTATATATATATATATATATTTATTCTATTCTGATTGCTCTGATTTCTGACCAGAGAAGAGCAACATAAAACATACTCAGTCTTCAGAGATCTAGAAGATCTTCCCTAAGAGAAAATATCTGCAAAAAGACCTACGTTTGTAATACAAAAGAACGTAATTTCATCATCATCTTCTTTCCCCTGCCCTTATTAAAATAAGCTGAATGTTATTTTCTTTGTGTAGGATGGGTGAAAAATATGGGACAAGATGATGTGTGTCCCATACTAATGATGAGAAAGCCAAATCTAGTGTCCTAATGAAACTGAATACAATATAAAAACTTTGTTTATTAATAAGGCAGAACATTGTTAGATTTTCTTATTGAGCTAGACAATTTCAAGGCCATTTGGGGCAGGGAGAGAGAGAAATGCCTTTACAGTACATTCTTTGTTCCTTTAACAGTGATCACCTGTCACACTTGATTCCCACAGTGGACTTTTTATAGCAATTTGCTATTCTGACCTTTGCATACATTTTTTGCAAGCTTTACTCTGGGACTATTTAAGTTGGGATGGGTGGGCATATACTGAGTAGGGCAGCAAAGAAATGAGGAAGGATTAAATTTCAGTTGTGAACTAGCTGCATCTCTTGAACCATTTGTTACCAGATTCCCTAATGTTTGAGTTTTCAAAAGGTGATGAATTTTTGTATGGAAAAGGGTATTTTGTTGGCTGGACTCCACTGAAGCATATTTTCAACATTAACTCCCTATTGGCAGCAGTTTCTGCTTATGATTTGTTTTAATGAACACCAGTTTAAACTGAGCTGATCATAATGCCTCCTGGAGTAAGGTTAAACTGCAGTGTATTTTCTGAGCCTGACCCAAGCAGAGCTCATGCTGCAGATGGCAGCCATGCAAAATGACATTTTTGAGTGTAGGAATTAAATCTATACAGGATATGGTTAGAATACATTGGGGAAATTAACATTTTTCCATTTCTATTTGCTTCCTTTTACCTCAGTTCCCCACCTCCCTAGTCACTGCATGTACACATCACCTTCTGTCTCTTTGACCTTGTCCATGTTTCCCCTATGCCTACAACCTCTTCTACATCCCTCAGCTACCTCAGTTCCCTCATGTTCAGTTTGTGTCCTCTCACTGTCTTGATCTTACTGCTCTCATCACCCCTCTGACACATTTTCTCAGCCTCACACCTTTCTGTGGTTTCCTAAAGCCTACTTCTCACATCTCAAGCCAAACAGCTGAAAAAAAAAAAAAAAAAAAAAAATCAACAGATTCTAATTAAAAGCCTCCAATAGTAAACCTCATACATTTAACATCACTGAATCTCTATGAAATGTCCTTAATTAACTCCCCTTGAAATACTGAAAGGTCTTCTCCCACCAAAGCTCACAGAAATGAACCAAAGCAAAGTTATGTTTATTACTGATGTCATGAACTAAAAAATCATCCTTCATTAAAACTAAATCATAACCAAATATTATAGCAACAATAATTTTAATTTGTGTTTTATCAGGCTATTAGGAATGGAATGTAGAATGAAGAGTTTCTGAAGAAAATACATCATTCTGATGAAGCATGGGAATCAGCAGATCATCAGCATTGCAAAAGGACATCAGCTCAACCTACATGGCTACAGTGCCCAAAACACTCTACATCTGGTCTACCTCCATTTTGCACCTAATCTGTTTGCTTCTACTGCTCTAGAAGTGATAGGGATGAAATATTCTTTTCTTTAGTGGTGTCTACCAGTGTTTCATGTATTTTGGTTAAAAGCAGGTTAAAATTAACATGCATCATAGTAGAATGATGAAAATTCTCCTTGGAAATAGTATCCATTGAAAATTGAGGACAAAACTGAATTGGTTAAGCTTTAAATAGAAAAGGCTAGATCCACATATAGCATAAATTTTTATTGCTCTTCCACTGATGTCATTACAGTTGTATTGATCAAACCCCCACAAGAATATCTTGAAAAATAGTACCACAACCCAGTGGCAAAAGGAATACTGAAAAAGGAATACTGTCCCTTATCACAATACACTTTGCTTACAGTTGAAAGTTATTTCTTTGTAAATTTTATCACTGGAATATTTCTCTCAGATCTACTCCCTTGGAACCTATTCCATTTGAAATGCATCGGACTCAGTGTTTCATTATTGCAAGGAACAATAACATTATGCAATTTACATGTATAACTAAGCACTTGGAATTCAAACCTCAAGAGAACAGTATCAGAATAGTAAAAGTTCCATTAAGAATACACAGCCCATTTTGATTACACCTACAATAACTTCATTTAGTTAAGAAAATAAAGAAACATTTTATTTTTGGGTGTGCTATTTATTCTACCTCCTTCTTCTTTCTATTGCAAATATCTCTCTCTGTATTGCTTTGTTTTGTAACAATTTAGATAAGGCTGTGGAAACTGGAAAGCTGGAAATCCTGCCTTCAGGATAGTTTAAAAAAAAAAAAAGATAAAAAGGACTCAAAAGAAGCTGAGTATATGGAGACCAAAGATGAGATTTCTGAAGTATCAGGCATGTAATTGCATTAATTCAATACAATGATTTGAAGACATTTGAAGCAATGCAATTGCTTCATCCAGACAGATTCTTATTAAACAACAGAGGTGTGAGAAATCATAGTGGATCAAAGATTGATAAGAAATGGGTTGGTGAAGGAAATAGGTTTGGAGTATTTTGAAGACCTATCTGTGGCTCTGATGAAAAAGATAACATTAAAATACAACACACTGCTATGTAGCATTGCTATTTTGTTATTAAAGGAAGATATCAAGGGACAGTATGAGAAAGGATAATTTAAAGACTTCATTTAAATGTTTTTAAGGAAAAGTAAATAGTTCAGTTTTAGTTCAAATATCAGTCCCTCAGCTTACATATTTGAATTTAAACACTGGTGAGAAAATTCAAATTCTGAAAGACCTAAAGTCAGTGGTGTATTTAAGAAGTCATTGCAAGATCTTTAAAATATTTCCCCATTAGCACCACAAACCTAATGTTCAACCCAGACAGCTAAATCACCCCAACTTAATTTTCATGTCTGCAAAGGATTCCTTGTATTTAGATTTCTTCATGACTAAAGTGTCTCCCTCAAAATTGTAAAAAGCAAGTCAATACCATAATCCAAAATCTCGTTATTATCACCAGTCTTGAAAATCAACAGCCAAGCACAGGAAATTTATTTCTCATTTCCTGTCTTTGTTGGTTGTGTTCATATTAGTGCTTTGTTCTGAAAAAGAGGAAGCCCAGAAACAGAGTGAGGAAAGTAAGATCCCAAGATAGCCAAGATATGGTTGAGAATCATCGTTTCTGGTACGCAGAAGAACTGGTAATGAAATGTCAAGTGTCTCTGGAGAAGGTAACATGAGACTAGTATGCTATCAAGTTCACTTTTCATTTCCTAATCTTTTTGTGGATATATGTTCACTGGACTGTGTATTAATGTGAATGCTCCCAAAAAAAAGTATTTAAGAATTCAGCAGAAGATGTCTACTGCATAAGGAGGGAGGAGTAGGCTAATCCATGACAAAAGTTTACAAGCAGCCACTAATAAAAATGAATTTATGTACTAGCAGCTGCTACAGGTAAGCATTTGTTTTCCAGAAATAGTAGCTGCACATCATAAAACTTCTTCAAGAGTCTACCAATGGACAATTGTCTGAATATGCATTTTTTGTTGTGATAGATGACTGCAAATAATGACACCAAATAATCTTTCTTCCATTATTCATTTCTTTCATTATTTATTTTACAGATTTCCAGTTGCTTCAGATCTTTTAGGGCACACTTCTCTAAAAACACAGTGGATGCAAACAATACCTTGGGGCTGTTGTTTTTGTTTGTTGGTTGTTTGGTTGGTTTTGAACAATTTGACTGCAAGACGTTCAAGCTGCTACTGTAGAATCTAGTAAATTCTGTACCCTACCCATGAAAAGAAGAGTAGAAGGAGAAATAACATGATCTATAATGAAAAAATATTACAGAATGCCCAGCAGCGATCTCAGTTTGAACCTGCTCAGGGCAGCTTTTTCTCTGTAGGAAAATACTTGATCTATGTTCATTTTCAATACTTGTTTTAAGCCATATAGCCCTGCAATGTCTTTCTCAACACCTTTCAACAATCTGAACTAGATATTCAACTTTTGCCAAACTATATCAGACACCAGAAATGGGAAGGGGGATCCAAATGTTTCCCTGTGTCCCTTCTGTGGTTGTCTGAAGAAAGAAATTCTAGTTTTGTCTCTTGGCTAATTTTAGCATTCTCAGGACTTTTACACAATTAATTTATTTACAGCAGCCTAAGGAGCTTCTCCAACAACCTGTGTTTGCATTTAGACAGTAGAATTTTCATTTCAGTTTTATTCTCTTTGTGGAATTCCCCCCAGATAACATCACCTTTCCTTCCCTTTTTGTCATGTTTTGTGGCCCAGTTAGTGCTAAACTGCATCTCAAAAAAAATCTTAATTTCCATATACCAGTGCTAATTGAAAGGAGAAGCTATGGTTCACTGAGCCAGCACTGTTGCCTCCTGACCCATTTTAACATCTCTTAGAAGTAGAAATCATGGCCCAACACCATGTTTCTTTTCTGAAAACTGAAAGGAGTAGATCACAAAATAGCGTGGCATGCAGTCAGCACGGTTGTGATGTGTGGCAGAGGAAAGGGAGATGGAGTTCTTAATATTATGTTTATACTCCAAATTGCTTATATTTGGAGCTTTCTTGTGCTTAGCTCCTTTAATCCCCCTGCTTGAAGAGCTGCATAGAGGAATACTTTCTTTGCATATAATTATTTTCCTCAGCAAGTTTCCCTCTGAAATTTGCAATGTCGAGTCCTGGATATTCTACATAGTAGTTTTATTAATATCTAGAGGAGTACCTACAGAAACAGATTAAAATGTCACTTCACAGCATCTCATTTTCTGTCCCTCTGGTCAGCCAAGGCCTAATTTCAGCCACCAGTAATTTTATGTTTTCCTGGTTTAGCAGCATGTGATAGAACACCTCGTGTAGGGAGAATGAAAACTATCTAGTTAGCAGTATTGGTCTGCATGTTGCTGTTAAATGGATGTATCTGTCTTGCCATCATTCACTCTAGTGGCAGTGTCTGGGAAGTAGACTTTCCCTCAAGGCTAATTTACTATAAGTTCAATGGATCGAGGGAAGATTCTGGGGATCGAGGGAAAGACTCCATGCCCTTGATTTCTTAAGTCCAAGCAAAGTCAACATAATATGTACTTTGTAATCAATAATTTATTGGAATATTAACTTGCGATAATTTCTCCATGGGAATCTCTACAGGCAAGCAAACTTATAACACAGCACCACACACACAAATATATAGATACGAATTGTTTTCAGGTGATGAATTTAGAAACATTTAGCTGTTACAGATAGAACCATAATTTTTCTATTTTGAAATATATTTCCCATGTTTGAATTAAGCTCTTGTGGAACTATCAAGGCAGTCAAAAGATGGACTTAATGGACTGCCCAGGGAGGTGGTGGAGTCACTGACCCTGGGGGTGTTCAGGGAAAGATTGGATGCTGCGCTGAGGGACATGGTTTAGTGGGATCTATTGGTAATAGGTGAACGGTTGGACTGGATGATCTTTTAGGTCTTTTCCAACCTTGGTGATTCTATGATTCTAAGATGTTGTGGTGCTGAATGAGAGTATGTTATATTTTAATACTTTTTTTGCATTTTGTCTGAATATGTGCAGTATTGTTAAGACTACTAGACCTATAGCCTGTCTAGTAGAAGGATCCATTCCTTCAGTGAAATAACTTGGAAAGTCTACTAGAATCCAAAAGTGACCTCAAAGAACTCAGAAGACAATGTTCATTATGCTCTGTAATATCTGGTGGACAAAATGTCATCCTTTTTGCCTAGATATTCAAAGTATGACAGCCACACCAAAAATGCTAGCCAAAGAGCAATGGGAAAAGAGACCTTTCAAAATCTCATTTCTGTGGTTACTGTAATCTCAATAATCTCCCTTCAAGTCTCACCATCAACCTAAGACTCATGCAATATACCAAGGGCCTACTTACACCTGACTTTCTTGTCTGAACACGACATAGCTTGAGATAAGTGTCCTACGTTATCATCCTGGTCAATGGCAATAGCAAGAAAACAGTGGTGAAAAATGAGTGGTTAAATTTCTTTTACCAAATGCCAAGAGTGACCTACTTTGTGGCTTTTGCTGGGAAAAAAAAAAAAATAAAAATATCATACCATAGGGTATGTATCATTCTTGGCCCATAGCACTGCCTCTGCAAGATCCCTATTAGGGAAGGGGGAGAACAACCACAAATAACAATTGTTACTCATGTTGATTAATAATACATGGTTAGAAAATGCATATTTGCCCTACACAGAGAATCCTGTAAAAGCACAATATTTGCATTCAGCCTTCAATTTTCACTTGCTCAGACTTTTCAGACCTATTTTTTTTCTAAATATCTGTGTTCACAAATCAAAAGCACTGAAGATACTCTATGTTCAGGCTCCTTTCTCTAGTACTTCTGATTAAACTCAGCATATACATCTCTTTTGTAAAGAACATTACTCCATTCAAGGACTGATGTCAAAATGTGAACACCTGAACTATCTCAAATTAAAGAGAACATAATATTCCATTTTGCTCACTCTCAGAAGACACAAATGTATATTCATCCATTACAGGCCTGCATAAAGAAAATGCACTTGAGAGCTTTCCTCTCTTAGGGAACCAAAAGACATAACACTAAATTACAGCTGTGATATCAGAGAATGCTCTATTCCACACTATGGGCCCACATTATAATCCTCCTAGAGAAAAATGCAAGAGCATAACGATCAGTTTCTGAGTATCCCATCTGCTCTGCAGTGACTTTGGTTTCTCCAGAGGATGAACCTGAAAAAGACGCAGTAACTTTAAATGTTTAAATGTGAATTCGCTCTATGCGTGATTTTTATTTTCAGTTTGATCAGTGAAGGCACTGTCAATGTTTCACATGGCTTGTGACAGGCCACAGAAGGAAAAACATCGATTAAGTATGTCAGCCTTGGACACTGGCAGCAGACTCCTGGCCATAAAACAGAAAATCCACAGATGAACCTCAGACCCATCACATAATAGAGTATTAAGGTTTCTTGCTCTTAAAACCATACCAAGACTGTACTTGTGTTTATGGTTTACATGAGAGAAGAAGACTCATTCATACTCCTACTTGGCTAGACTCAGACTATACAAATTTACTCAATCTGTCCATGTGTTCACACCAGCAGCATTTCCTTGCCTAACACAGATTTTCTGCCAGTATTTCTTTTGAGGCATTTTCAATTCTGCTATCATTATTAGGCATCTTTTGAGGTTGTTCTTTCTTCCTTTTCTCTTAAGATTGATCTGCTGTGTATTGAACAGGTTTCTTCATATCCGGCTGCATGAATGAGAGACTTGAAGACTTTGCTGATTCAAGGAACTGCAGTGATTGACTGGAACAGCAGTACAGTAATAAGGGGAATCACCAGGGGTATGTTGGAGCAGACAGCTGTTATATTATTTTGGACAGGCAGTTTTCCTTATAAATATTTACTGTATAGAAAAACAGACAGCTATTGTAGTAGTGATCTGGAAAAAATTTTGAGAAATGACTTGGATTTTCCCTGTGAGACCAACATCAAAAGCTGTAACAGAATACACCCATGATCCAGTATTGCACAAAAATTTGGGCTCAGCCTGTATTTAGGCAAAATTTCCAGTGAAGTATTTTCAGTGTGAATTTTCTTGAACAGGCATCTCAAGACTCACACCTACCTCTTGCAGATCTCACCCACTCTGAAACATGTGCCTGACAAAAATGACCAAACATTCCTCTGACATAAAGGAGCCTTCACAGATCTCACCACAGCTGGCTTGATTTACACCAGTGCAACATCTGATCCAGCAGAAGAGATCAGAAAATTTGCTAAGAAATCATTTAGATGTATACAAAATATTTTATCTGAGTAGTTTCTTCTTTTAGCAACAAGTTCTGAACATCTAAAATATAATAAACCATTGCTAATAACCACACAAAGATTACCTGAAAAAAAAATCACACTAGGAAATTTCAGTAACTTGAGAAAGCCATAATATAATTGTAGTAGTAGTTGTTGTTGTTTTTAAATTGGCTCTTTCGTTATGTAAAATGCTGTACCTATGAGATAATTGACTTTTCTCTGTAATTAAGCCTGCAATTAAAAAAATGTTATCATCACTTAAATAACTGCTTGGGAAACAATTCAATGAAAAGAAGAGCTAAAATTGAATGAACGGTCTTTTCTCAGAGTGTGAATAACAACAAGGTTTCATAGTCTGTCAGTCACAGTATCAGCAAGCCTGTCTTTGAAAACGTTTCCATTTTTCAAGCTGTTAGAGGGATTGCTATAGATCCTGGGGGCATAAGCCTGAAAGAAAGATCATAATTCAGCAACAGGAGGTCTGCTTATCTCACTCAACAGTGAGCTGGCAGAAGATAGGGACCCACACTTTGTTGACGCAGGGAATAAACAGCATACCTGTTTTGTGCCTGAACTGGCTTTTAAACCCTGATGGTATAGAGGTGGTGGATGAAGGGAAGAGTGACACAGAGACAGTGAGGAAAAAGCTGTGTGCGTGAATGTGTAGGTGTGTAATTAGTGAGACTATTCACATCTTCAAAATAGAAAAAGGAATCTGCCTTGTCTTTACAGTATCCCTTGATCTCTTGGTTAAATTGTATTTTTAGGATTCTATTCAAATGTCATTCTGGAAACAACATTCAGCTTGCACTGCAAGAAAAGAGAGGATGGTATTAAGTGACCCATCTGGTGAAAGAAAAGTTGTGACTCATTTAATATTATTCTTAATTAAACAAGGATATTTACCAAAGAGCTGACTGAAAAGAAGGAGAAAAATAAATAAATAAACAAATAAGGTAACAGATTCAGGAATTAAAAAAAAAAAAAAAAAAAAAAAAAAAAAGAAGCTGAGTCGTGCAGCCGATACAGTAGAAGGAAGGAATGCCATCCCAAGGGGTCTGGACAGGCTTCAAAGGTGGGCCTATGAGAAAGTAAGGAGGTTCAATAAGATCAAGTGCAAGGTGTTGTACTTGTGTTGGGGCAATCCCAGGCATGAGTACAAACTGGGAGAACAACTCGTTGAGAGCAGCCCTGCAAAGAAGGACTTAAGGGGCCTGGTGGACAAAAGGCTGGACATGAGCCAACTATGTGCTGTGCTCTTGCATCCTGGAAGGCCAACTTTATACTTGTGTGGAAAACGGGGAATGATTTTAAAATAAAAGAAGAGAAATTTACATTAGGTATTAATAGGAGATTTTTCATTCATACAGTTGTGAAGCACTGGACCAGGCCGCCCAGAGAATTTATGGATGTCTCATCTCCAAAGCTGTTCAGGTTGGATGGGATCCTAGGCAGCCTGATCTAGTGGGTGGCAGTCCTGCCCCCACCAGGGGCTGGAGCTATATGATCTTTTAAGGTCCCTTCCAACCCAACCATTCTATGATTCTATAATTTTATGAAATAGATATTTCACTGGGCTAAATTCTGCTACACCTAGTTATCACGAATGGCTCTTCTATATGTGGAAATTCATTTATTTCAGTGGATGGGTCTACTTGCAAAACAAAGTATTCCACTAAAAACAGAACACAACCAACAAAGGCACCAGGAGAGGTTAAACAGATTATAACAGCAGTGTGCTAATTTGTCTCATAAGAACATCCCATTTCATCCTTTTAGAAGAACTGTATTTAAAGTTTGATTATAATGATAGATTTTAACTTTGAGTTACAGGTGACATTCACCATGAAGAAAATGAGTATTACCTCAGATAGCTGCCGTGAAACCAAGAAAACCAAACCAGGCCAAATCAAACCAAACAAAAAGAAGTTCTGACTAAAAAAGAAATATAGTAGGAGAATTTAGGATTATGCTAACACTACTGTATCAAAGAGTTTTGACTTCTGCTTTTCTCTGAAGATTTCTAAATAGATTCCTCTGGATATTACAAGAAAGTAGATTTCAAAAACAAACAAATTCAAGTATACCACCTCTAAAAATGACCCTTTACAAGTTACAAACTGAAGATAAAAATTATTATTTTTGTGATGCTACCTATGTTCCAAAGGACAATCTGACTCTTAAAGGACTTTAAAAGTTTAAAAAAGTAAATATTTCTGCTTTCTTTCACATTTCTACTGCAGCAAAGCTAAATGAGTGCAAAGCAGTTTTAACTGTTTTAAGTAATCAGCTTGACTGTCTCATTCCCTCATGAAAGATAATGAAGTGTACTTGATCAGAAGATTCATTAAAAATGATTACATGAAAAAAAGAAAGTCATTACAAATGGGATTGCTAATTGGAAAAAAAAAAAGCAAGTTAACATATGACTGAAGTTTGGATCAAAGTTCAGTCAAAAAAAAATGTACAGCAATTTGTTTTCCCATGTGCATTACTTTGTGTGATGTTATGACACTAAGTTCCTCCATAATATCAGCTTTCATTTCTCTATGTGATGCAGAAATAATTTACATGTTTCAAAATTACATTTGAGTTTCTGCATATGAATTACCCGAGGAATTAATTGACTGTTTAGAAATCAGTGTATCTAATAACCAAACAAGTGTTGAATCATTATAACTTTCAGAGCCAGTCATGTTCTTTGTATGAGATCCGAATTAAGTATGTCATATCACTGATACCTCATACCCTTTAAATTGGATTCGAGTAAAAATGGTAGCCAGAGAAAGGAATCATTTTTCATGCTTCATTTGCATAGCTAATATAATCAGAGTAAAAAGTAGTATGCATTCTTTACCTTATCATGGGCACATATTTCTTAAATTGCCCTGTAAACCTCATAGAACACAAACCTCTGATTAAGATTTCCTTTTCAGAGGCAATAAAGTCTTATATTTTCAGACATAAGAAAAAACATTTCTGTAACAAGAATACTTATAGCTTAACAGTTAACATACCAAAATAACAAGGTAAAGTAAATGCAAGGGGAAATAGAACAACATATGAACTACTCAGAAGGAGTAAGATTTTGGATTTCCATTGAAATATGTAGTAAGATTTCAGCCTACAGGGACTGGACTATGCAATGAGTATATACTGAATAATTTACTCTTCCTCAGCAGATTATATAGTGTTTTTGAGTATAAATCGGCAAGAGGACTGGGACTTCCTCTCCAAAATCTAAGTCTCCTAAATGCCTTATGAGAATAGAATAAATGGCATATAACTCTTCATTGCCACAGAGAGATCTCAGATAACAAACATAATCTAGACACCTACCTTTTGCACAGCAGGTGGGTGAGATGAACCTTGAGTGCTCTTTTTTCATTTTTAGGGTTTTGCAGAAAGTCAGTAAAGTCCATCTAATTGCTTGGGACTTATGGAGAATAGATTTTCTTTTAAAGTCTGTATTATGTGGCATTTTTTGGAAAACGGTCAAAGCTTCAATTTGATCAAATAATAATGTGAAAGTGTAAACTTTTTGTGCACAATATAGAATCATAGAATCATACAATAATTAAGGTTGGAAAAGACCTCTAAGAACGTCAAAAGGATGTGGAATATAACAAGAAGTATTTCTGCAGATGCATTGGTCAGAAGAGACAAGCAAAGGAGTGTGTATCCCCTTTGGTAAAAGAGAAGGGAGAGACAGCAAAAATGGATATGAAGAAAGATGAGGTATTCAATGAGCTCTTTATCTTGGTCTTCACTGGCAGCCAAGTTTCTCATGCCTCTTGTGTTCTGGAACCTCTAGGTGGGGGTCAGGGGAGCAAAATCCTTCCCACAGTAAAAGCAGAGCAAGTCCAAGTCTGCATCATGAGGCTGAATGCGCACAAGTCTATGGACCCAGGTGACACGCATCCCACAGTTCTGAAGAAACTGGAAGATGTGGTTGCCAAGCCACTCTCCATCATGTTTGAAAAGTAATGGCTGTCAGGTCTCCATTGACTGGAAAAATGGTGACATGACTCCAATTTTTAAGAAAGGGAGAAAGGAAGACCAAAAGAACTAAAAGCAAGTGAGCTTCACATCAGTGCTTGGGAAGATCATGAAGAAGACACTTCGGGAAGTGTTAAGGCACATGCAAAATGAGAAGGTGATCCAAGACAACCATCATGGCTTCACCAAGAACATTTCATGCCTGACCAATCATCCAGTGGCCTTCTACGATAGGAGTAAGTAAATTGGTATTATCTACCTGGACCCATGTAAAGACTTTGCCACAGTCCTGCACCTCATCCTTATCTCTAAATTGGAGAGATACGAATATGAAGGCTGAATGATTAGATGGATTAAGAGTTAAGAATATTTTTTTTCTAACATCTAACCTGAACCTCCTTTGGTGCAACTTGAGGGCATTCCCTCTCATCCTACTCCCTAGTTTCTGGACAATCCCCTGAAGATCTTCCATGTAGCGAGGGGTCCAAAACCAAGCATGGTACTTGGCCTCACCAGTACCAAGCACGGGGAGAAGATCAGTTCCCTAGTCCTACGCTATTTCTGATGCAAGTCAGAATACCACTGGCTGTCATGACCACCTCACACACTGCTGGCTTATGCACAGCAATCACTTATCTAATATCACCCAATACTGTTCCTCCATGCATATTGCCAGCCACACTGTCTCAAGCCTCTACTAATGCATGGAGCTGTTGTGAACAAAGCGCAGGACCTGGCACTTGGTCTTATTGAAGCTTATACAGCTGGCCTCAGATCCCTCTGATAGCTGTTTCAGATCCCTCTGTAGAGCCTTCTACCCTCAACACTTTTTCCCAATTTGGTGCCCATGTGTACTCAATTGTCCACATCATCGGTAAGCATATTAAATAGGGCTGGCCCCAGTACTGACACCTGAGGAACACGACTAGTGACTGGCCACCACCTGGATTTAACTGCATTCACCCCCCCTCACTGGGCCCAGATATCCAGGCAATTTTTCATCTAGAGAAGAGCATAGCTGTTTAAGCTATGAGCTGCCACCTTCTCCTGGAGAATGCTGTGGGAGATTACTTAAAATAGTTTAAAAAAAAAAAAAAAAAAAAAAGTCTCTGTGGCAAAACACATCACTATATCTCATATTCTCTGTTAAATGGAGGTATGTATTGGTTTCACAGGACCTTTCAAAGCTAACTTAGAAAGTAAGTTTGTAAATTAATTAAATGACTTAATTTAAAATAATTGTTTAAAAAGTAATATCATTCACTGCTGTGTCTTTAAGAGATAGAAATGCATTCTTTATCAGGAACATTAATAAAGGAGCAAAAAAGAAAAATGCTGTGAAGACAGCGTCTATTCTACATTTTTTGAAATGTTTTCCTATCTTGTATAGTTGTAACTGATACTGTGAAACATGAAGGAAATTAGGTCACCCTTACTATTTGTGATATTTATTTCTATGAGTAAATAACTCAATTGTACTCCATTTAAGCATCTGGAACTTGATGGCTCATTACATTGCCCTTGAGTACAGGTGTTTTGTTTTTTTAAATTCAGTTTGTACGGGGTAATGAAAATGCAAGATAAAAGAGTGTAAAATGTACAGTTACCGCATCCTAAGGCCTGGAATCTGAAATAGTCTCTTTGTAAGCAAACTTCTCTACACAAAAATGCTGGGCATAAATATTGTTAAACAGACATTGGATTGAAGTATGACTTACAGGTAGAAATTGTACTGCTGATACTTGTCAGAGGAAAGTTAAAAAAAAAAAAAAAAAAAAAAAAAAAAGAGAGAGAGAGAGAAAATGTTGACAGGATTTATCAATTGATGTTAGTTACATCACTAAGCTGCAGATTATAGCTTTACAAATAAAAAAGTTGTAAAGTTTGTTGGGATCCAAAGAATCATCAACATGATGGGCCCCTTGTTCTGTGAAGGAACAATTCTTATTGCACTTGTCTGGAAAAAGATTCTGCAGAGAAACATCTACACAGTACACCATTGTAGGCTGCAGATCCTCTGAAAAGGCATGGTGAACTGAATATTAACACCATTTCACACATTCCCAAGATGTATGCAATTACCTCAGGGAGAAGAGCTGGGAATGTGAGGTCTCAAGGGCTTAGATAATGACATAAAATAAATTGCAACGATTACTCGTATATTTTTCCAAGAGACATATTATTTAAAACCTGTCTAGGCTTTTGAGAATGAAAGACAGAGGAATGTCCACTTTATGAAATTGCTATTAATGTGTGACCTAGAGTTGAAGACAAGGTTAATTATAGGTTTTTAACAGAAGTATCATTCTGGTTTAATATCAGTACCCAGGCCTTAAATATTGAAGTAAGTCACATTTTTCAGGGACAATTGCCTTTGAATGAAGAATGGCGGGGCTCTGATCTCTGCTGACCCTTACGACTCCCACTGTGCAAGCCATAGCAACAGTGTTGCTACAGCAACTAGGGAACACAACGTAAAATAGAATAAAACCATGAAATCTGATGTCATACTTTCATGAGATACAAAATTGCAAATAAACTCCTAAAGTAGATTTATTATGTGTTTGATATATTATATAAAAATTATATGAGATGAATCTGAATTGAAAAGGGATGGTGTTGCTGTAACACTACCAACAGAACTAGGAGGTAAGCCAATCTTCCAGGACACATAAATGTCCTTGTCAAATGTTTGGTGCTTAAGGCTCTCAAATCACACATATCTTTTCTCAGTGTTTTCATTCTGAGGAGCTTTTAATCTTAAATATAAAAAGAAAACAATAATACACCAATACACATCTGTGTGATGATCAATTTTTAAATGGCGATGCCTTTATCAAAAGCACAACAAAACAAACTCAGAACAAGCCCTATTTATTGGAAAATATTCTTACCACTCAACACAACATTTGAGAATTAATATAGTTTTTCAGTAAGCTTAAGTATGTTCACTGAACGTATGGATTGTGCTATGCATATTATAACAGGCTCAGTAAACTACACAGCACAATGCAAGACATTTTTTTAGAAGGATCAGAAGAGCTTATACTGATTAATTTCAAACACGTTTGGGGATTTTTTGTTTGTTTGTTTGGAGTTTGTTGTTGTTTTCCCCCTGTGTCTCACAATAATCAAAGCTGGATACTTCAGAAAACAAAACAAAAACCTGTAAAAGTAATATATTATCAAGCCACAGATTTCTATACCAGACAGGTAAATTTCTACCAGAACACATATGGTGATCTGCCTATTTTGCCAAACGCCAGGTTTGGTGGCTCCTGTTATTTGATTCACTTTCATTAGTATGGCAACTCAGTGAGAATGTTTTGCTGAAAATTTCACCTTGTGATGCTATGCTCTATCACACACATTATGCTGAAGGTATTTTGCCTTCACAGAAGACTTTACAAGTATAGTGGTCCAAAATTTGACTTTGCAAATATCTTCTTCTCCAAAAAGTAATCATTTCTAATCATTTCTCATTGTTTCTACTCAACCATCTCTAGCACTCCTAAAGCTACAACAGAATTATCACTGAAAACACAAGCTTGTATTTGCGGCCTAATTGAAATGTCAGTAAAGAATTTGATTTTGTGGCCGAAATTCTAATTCTGACACTAGATTTAAATCACTTGTGAAATCTAACTGCAAACTCAAGGACACAGCATTGAATATATATATCCGTGTAATAACTAAGTCTTTATTTGGAAGAAAAAAGGTAAGAGATTCACAGCCTTGCTTTCCCTTCTGAATTACATGTCCACTATTATGTCCACTAGTTGGTAACATAGAAAAATCTTCTGAGAAGTTTGTTTAAAGAAAAAAAAGAATTTTTCATGTCCATTAGCTGTAATTACAGTACTTCCTTAGCAGGATCAGTTTCAGAGTTAAAATAGAAACTCCCTGAACAACCTCTTCACTTCAGTTCTATTATTTCTATGGGAAATCTGGAGTCCTCTTAGTCAGGTATTATATTAAATTGGAATTAAGCTATTGTTGGAAATACAGGAAGATTCTTCTAGGTTTAAGTTGGGTGGGTGCTTTGCTTTGAACAGAGCTTCACTTCTAAGCATCCCTTTCTGGCTCCGAAGCAGAAAGGACGGTGAGTTAGTGCTGCATGTCCCTTGTGAAGGACCTAGTTGAATAAAGTGTTTATGTGCATAGCACTCAGTGATGGCTGTCCTAGATCATGTATTGAACAGACTTCCATTTCAAGAAAGCATTAACTTTCTTGTTTCCTGAACAGAGGTGAGGTGTATCAACCCCAAAGAAGCTTTTCATTTCCCAGTATAGCTGGGATTTCAGTTTTCCAAGTTCATCTTTCTTTATTTTATCTGTTTCCCCATACTTTGGATTTTCCTTCCAGTTTCATGAGAACTACTCATCTGTTCTGCATTTTCATATCTCTGGATACATGCTTTTACACACACACTATAGGAGATCAAGCATCATACTCGGGATCCACAAGCAGCAGGAACATCTAAATAAAGATGCAAGTCCCATCTCTACTGGTTCCAAATACAGGACAAAGTCTGAAGATCTGCCACTTCATGTACTTTCTGCAACCAGTAAGCTTTGTTCTCTTCAAGTGAAACAAAATAAGTCACATGTCCCTTAAGGATTAAAATATATTCAGTGCACATAGTTTAGTTTGTGGATGACATTTTTGTCGACATTCTCACAGAGGTCCCCTGCCCTGTTATGAGTGTTACCCTGTGTGAAAAGCAAGCAAAACGTACTGTTCATTTTATGTTTCCTGTGCCATTGACATTAAGTTCAGAGATTGCTGGATCCAGCCCTAAACAGGCTCAGGTACTGCAATAACATCATTTCCTCATGTTTTCAAGAGTATAGCTTGCTCTTTCTATTAATGTCCATCCAACACATCAAAGATTGAGCAAATCAAGGCAGGTTACATCTAAAAAGAACACAATACCCATTAACAATGTTTAAGGCTAAAGCTGTGACCTATTTTGACTAATAAACAAAATAGGCTTTGCAGGTGTCAGATTTTCACTGCAATCAACCACTAATCTTTGTTTTGCAACAGTGAAATGAAAACAAAAGGAATTTATCTGTAAAATGTCACATTGACTCTTGCCAGGTTCATGTTAAAACAGGAGATGTCTGCAGGTATTTTCAAACATTTTTAATCACGAACATTTAGTTCTCCACATACGTGATGTAGGGAGTGCATATTGGTATTATTTGCTTTTTTTTTTTAATCTACTTTCCAGACTTCATTATTTAATTAGCTGAAAAGCTGGAAAATATACTTTTTGACTAAATAACTTTATGTATATGGTTCATTTTATTTTTTAGCTAGTCTTCATGATAACATTGCAATTCTGATAACATTGATAGAGCTGGAAAGAGCTGGAAACTTTTACATTAAGCTATCTAGTAATACTATTCACTGAAAGATATCATCATGTATAAAAACCAATTGCCAATAAGCCGGCATAATAAACATATTTCATAATGCACAGTTCTAATACATCCTGGTCTTTCTTTTTATCTGTTCTAAATTTTCATAGATTTGCACACAAGCATTGGTTCTGGGTAGAACAAATCTTAAAATAAAATCTGGTTTCTATTAAACTTTCAGCTCTCTAAAGCAAATAATCGTGTTTTTATCTGTTTGGAAAGATGTAAAAGAACACTTGCCTTGGCACTGGGAATAAATAAAGATCATCTTCATTTTCTTTGTATTTTTCCTATTTTGTAACTTGTTATCATGTAGACTTACAAAATACAAGAGAGTCTTTATCTTCCATGTTTCATAGGTAAGTTTGATTTTTTGCAAGCAATTTTTGTGGAAATTAAATTTCGATGGTCTGTCAGACATCTGCAGTGAGTAACATAATTGTCTGTAATTTAAAAAATAATAATTTTTGCTGTACAAGTAGCCAAAGAAAACAAAGAAAGGGGACAAAGGGTTAAAATCTCAGCCAACTGCCTTTCCTCAGGAAAAGCCTGTCGTTGAGACAAGGGGAAATCATATACGAGAATCATTTTCCCACTCTACATATAAATAAAGAGAAACTTTACTGTGAAAATATTAGCCATGATGTTATTTCTGACAGATGTCCTTACATCTTGACTCCATCACAGCCCAATGTAATGTTTTTGAACTCTACCTCAATTCAATACATATTTACTCAGAGAGAAGGGAGAAAGACAAGAAAGTGTAATATTCAGAGTACAGGATATGCAGATAACCATCATCCAACTCATTATCCAATACGGCCAGGCAGGTAACACTCACAACTTTCAGTATGAGCACAAATGGTTTCCATTAAAATCTGATAGACTGCATAGTACCTACCATTCAAAGGAGAAAGAAGGGGAAAGGATACCAAAAAGATGTGGAGTGAACTGTAAACTGTTATGCCTGTATTATTTGCTCCTGATTACCTCTGTATATTTGTAAGAATTCAGCCCCTCTTCAGGCGGCTGCTCTGTCTTATGACAGGACGTAGCAGAAGAGATGGTCACTGTTCCCACATGAAGCAGACAGAATTTAGCTCATCCCCATTTCTTTGTTCTGTTTATACATGGCTTCATTCCAAGTACAACTTTCTGAAACAGGTATAAGGAAGGACTCTGACCACAGCATGCATGCATACATGCAGCGCATGTGGTCTTCTTCACTCTCTTGTTTAGTGCATCCCTTATATGCTGTTTTCAAGTGGATAAACCTTGATTGATAAGATTTATTCACTCCAGTTGGAGTTTGTCCTGAAAATGATGAGTTTCAGTTAACACACATCTGCATGACTTGTGCAGCATTTTATCACATGCCTCAAAAACTCATGAATTCTTCATGTTTGCCCCTCAATTGGGGCTCTCAGAGCCAGAGTTGTTGTCTCTTGCTACTGAAGCATCTCACTGTTCAGGCAACCCTCACTGGGAATTCTTAACAGGATCCAGTGCTGTTGACCTTTCTCGTCTTCTCCATCAATGTGGAGATTTGACTGTTATTGCAGTTACTGCAAAAAGAGGGTTTTTGATGCTTCCAATTGAAGTCTTACGTTCACCAGAAAGAAACCTCTTATCTGCACTGCAGAGGGACCAGGATCTACTTTTGACTCTTTGGGGTCCATGAAGTTGATGATTGCATTCCCCATTGTTTCATATCTGTGGTTTCTCTAATTACAGGATACCCTTAGATATATGCTTTTTCTGAATAGATCCTCTCCATAGTTGCTGTTTGTTTTTTTATTTTTTATTTTTTTTTAATACAGAAAAAAGTATGGCCATAACTGTGACAGTTAAGAAAAAAATATAAAAATCTTTAATCTTACCATGTGGAAAACGCAGGGGGAAAAAGGATCAGAAAATATACTATTGTTTGTTTCAGAAGAATCTCATGGGAAGGACCAACTTCACCTAGCGGTGACAAAGTCAGGTTAATTATTAAAAAAAATAATAATAAAAATAAATTAATTTGTTTTGCAGTCAGCTTTGTATGATTATGAAAATCCTCTCTCACTCACCAGAAACTTGTTTAATATCTACAAAACAGAACGTAAGGAAACATCATTGTTTAACATGATACAAGCTGATGCAATGATCTTCATTTCCTTTAAGTGTAATAAGATCATTATTTCAGATATCCAATAAGGGTCTGGAGGAAAGAAAATGAAGAGGTGCTGAAGATCTAGATTTCTATCTTTAGAGATTCCTTGGACACCTTGTTAGGCTTTCTGAGATGTGAAGAACTTTTTTCAGCCCTTCAAAATACAATAACCAGAAAGGTTGACCAGAAGGTCAGGATAAAGTTACTATTGAGGTTTGGTTACCCAAAGGGATTTGCAAAACATCCAAGAAAATAGAAATGTCTCTGTCATCCTCATAATGAAGAAAGTCAGAAAAGCCTCTTCTAAGCAGGAGGTAATGTAATTTCAAACATGCCCTTTAGAACACTTACGCTTCCACTACACTGAACAGGAGTGTATGATTTTGATTGTTCTATCTTTGTGCAGCCATGCCTGGTTTTTTAGAGGACAGATCTTAGGCATTCAAAAGCACTAAGTCAAAAATCTGTTTTCTGGCACATACAACAGTACCTTGAAGAAAATGAAGTTCTGCCATCAGTTATCTTAGACTGCTTCCTAATTATCTCTCTTCCTAGAATATGGCTGCTCAGAATTGAGTTCCCTGAAGCACAGAGCTATCTGGACTAACTTAACCTAGTTAGCTCAGAGATCATTACTGCTCCAGTGGCAGCAGTCTGAGCTAATTTCTTCTCCTCATCAGAGCAAATTGCTCTATCTTCAGCAGAGATAGGCTTGGAATAAGAAATTGCCAGTTTCCATAGACATGGTGTACAACCTCTTTTTAAAGTTAGCTCTTCATGTGGGCACAGTAAATCATCATTAGCATTTGTACAACGCACTGGGGATTTTTGAGGTGGTGACAGATTTTCAGCTATGCAGCATTTATTTATTTATCTATTTGCCCATGAAGGGATGAAATACTGAAGCAAAACTGAACATTTACAAATGTTATCGCTCATGGTACTGAAAGATCAAGTAGCAAAACTAAAGAGACAAGCAGATGCACTCAGAAAAAAATCAATGCATATGAGATATTTCTTTGATGACACATGCCTGGTTTTAGACTCCAAAGAGGTGACAGGAGAGGGAGACCAGCTGCAGGGATGGAAAAGATGAGTGAAATAGAGATAAGGCACAAGAGAAACAGGATAATAGGGAAGATAACGACTGAGTAATTGTGAAGAAAGATATTAAGAGAGGAAGGAAGCGTGACAAAAACAGTGAATGCAGTAACAGTGTCTAGTGTATCAAGTATTGGATTTCATAGATGGTGAATCAGAAGTTCAAATATAACGCTGGAAATACGTAAGAAATGAAGTGACAAAGCAGCGTAATCGGCATGAGGATATTTCTCACTAGTGGCGAAATCAAAGTAGAGGAGGTAGGTAACACTGAGAAAGAGGGATGTTTTGATCTTCACTTCTTCACAAAAGGAAAAATAGGGGAGAAAAACACTGACTTTTTTTTTCTTTAATTGAAATTCATCTTCCTTCTTTTGTCTAAATCATCAATAGATCCTGATTATTACTGAATTTTACTTTCACTACCAGATCGCTTTTTCATTGCTGTTTTTGTAAAGCTGTGCTCAGTTAATAGATGCTTTTGTTTCACAGACACAGTGTTGCTAGGAAGCATTTCATAAAAGCCACCTTTGTTAGCAGGTGCTGCCTGTACCAAATCTACCTTTTGGATACTGGCCTCCTGTGGGTATGCAGGACTGCACACCCTCAGCCAGGAACAAGTCTGACCAGGTAAACACTCCCCTGCGTGACACACAATTCCTATCAAGGCGCCAAGAGACAGCACACCTGCATGATGGATTTGTGCCCCAAAAGTGACAGGAGAGGTATTTAAAAGCAATGCATATAAGCCACATCAGGTTGGAGGGTCTGTTTCACAAAGCTGTAGCAAGGAAATATGTCTTCTAGAAGGAATCCTTTTCTCACAGAACCTGATGAGATGGCACCTTCCATCTGTATTTGCACCCAACAGCTCTAAATTTCATTGTCTTCAGGACCACAGCACAATTCCTCTGATATTATTGAACTATCTACAGGTTGATACAGATTGAACAGATTGCTCAAAATTTGAAATCTGAAAAGTGAACCAGGATTTTTTTCTTCATTTTTCTTCTTAGTGCGCTTTCAAGAATAAAAAACCAGTAAGATCAACATGGATGTGATCAGGCTTGCACTGTGGGGAGGGAGGGTAGCTTGAAAGTTCTATCTTCCACTTAATGTCTAATACAAGTCCTGATTTGTCACAGATAATGATGTCATTATGAAAATAAACTGCAATTAAAATAGATCAGAAATCATGACTTGAAATATATAATTAAATAAAAAATATCCAGTGGCCCACTACTCAATCTTACTGAATTCCAGATTGAAATATAGAGCAGAAAATGTCCAAATGTGGCTTTGAGAATGGTTGGTTTTTTTTTTTTTCAGCTAATAATTTAATTGTTACTTGAAAGTAATAAAAAAGACAAAAAAAAAAAAAAGGGAAAAAAAAAAAGCTAGACTGAGGGGGGCTTTTTTCTTTTTTCTTCCTCTCTTGAGCATATATATATAAAGAACAATATTCTACAGTTCTAATTCGAAATAGATCTAGTATGGAGTTCTTAATATATAAAGACAGGAAGGCAAGCAGTGAAATTAACTCATTATTTTTCATATCTTTATTATTAAAACTTTCTTACTAGCTGCTTTCCACCATTAATTCAACCGTATATCATATAAAAATGCAAAAGTCAAATCAATTTTTCTGAAAGCTCCACTGTACTGCAAATACTGAAACTACTGGATATCCTGGTCCCCCACACTATTTTGAAGCTCTGTAATAGCTACTGTTTGTCTTCCATACAAACGAAGCTGAAGCACCACATTACCATGGGATTCGCTCATTGTTATTTGCATTTATTGGAAAGGAAACAAAAAGTTTAAATTGTTTGAAACTAAAGCCAAAGCTGCAAGTTTTCCAGCTAAAGAGAACTTTATCTTAATAGCTGAAACACCTGTTCAAAGGACCACACCAGGCACTTAAAATGAATTTAATTCCTTATAATATTGTTATAAATTTAAGCAATAAGTTAACACACGAGTCTTGATCTGGCTCCAGTCGGAGAAATGATTTTCACCTGTGGTGAGGGTTGTGTGAAAGGAAAAAAATGTACAAGAAAGATTCTGCAGCACTAAGCAAACTGATAAGTATGAAGACAGGCAAAAAGCCTGCTATGAGTTGGTCATATTGGATAAACATAGTGAAAAAAGTTGTCTGAGATATTTTAAAAGCCATTCTAAACCTTTACCTAGAAACAGAAGAGATATAGACTATGCTTTCTTTGTGTTAGCCAAGAATAACAGGTGAAAATATAGTTGTTCCATTCGTGCCTTTGTTGACAGTGAATTTTCAAACACACTGAATTAAAGCCAGAAGAAAATCTGAGTTTTAGAGATACAAAACAAACTTGTGAGGAAGGAAAAGACTATCACAGGATAACTATTAAATGCTATTTTCCACCAATTAACATCATAACAGATACAGCTCTAATAGGATTAGAAAATGTAGTTTGATGTGGAATCTCTGTGGTATAGAATGCAGAAAAAAGGACTACGCTGAAGAAAATCAAATTGTTGGGTTTCATGACCCAGCCAAATAGATTAATACGTATAAAACCTATAGATATTTAATTCAGACAGGGATTTATCTACTTGCATACCACAGGTTATTCTGTCTTTACACCCCAACCACGCAAGCTAAATGTTCAAACGGAGGCTGAATATCCATCTTCAAGCTCTTAGTAAAGGTCAAGTGAATTATCATATTCATCTGTGAACTGAAGTTGAAAGATAGCACTGTGCTCATAGAAGTGTATATTTCAAAATAAAAGATTAAGGGTTTCATATATAAGAAAATCAAATAATCAATGAATTCATTTGTCAAGTCCAGTTATACAGATATTTTCACCTTAAAAGTGAAAAGATAGAGGTAGCACACTTGTTAGGTCTTCTAGGAAACTCTGGAATGTTGAAGGTTTTCTCTGAAATTTTGTTGTTGTTGTTGTTGTTTTGTTTTTGGTTTGTGTTTGTGAGAGAGAGAAAAGCAATTTAAATTAATAAGGTAATATGCAAACTTTCAAATGACCTCCCTTTCATTTTAAAGTGACAACAGATATTCTGATAAAAGACCACAGCCAAACAGAACAGAAAACAGACAGGAAATCTTGGTAGAACGGCAGCTGATTTTGGAACATAGATTCATATTTGCAGGCACATAAGTATGGAATTTACTTCAGCAAAAACGGCATGCAATAACAATATAACTGTCTAAATATTACTCCCATATGGCAACCATATTTCAGTCTCCTATTATGTACAACTTCTGAAATAAGTTTCAAAGTTGTGCTCCAGAAATGACTTAATTTCTAGTCACTTTATGTTGGATATTACCAAATACAATAAGGACCAGAAAAGAAAAGAAAAACAACTTTAACAAATTATTTGAATTTATACTATCTGTAGTGTTAATAAAATGCCTTTCTTCATATCTATAGGGATTTCATCCTATTGCTTAGATTAAAAGCAGTATTTTGAGATTGCAATTATACTAGTGTTCTATGGGCAGAACTGGAATTGTCCTTCATCCTGCTGTACCTGAGCAAAGCTTGTAAAAATGAGCTCTAACTAGAAAAAGTGTTGCAACCTGTCATAGACTAAGTGTACAGACCTTCTGCTAGTGTGAATGTATAACATGAAAAAAATTATAATAAGCTACCTGTTTTTACTTGTTTCTTAAATATTCTGCATACTCCTTATAAATTGCTACTGTTCTGAAAAGGAGCAGTTGCAAAAAATTGTCCTCCTCTTTTCCTAGGTATTAATTTAATGTGTTTTAATTAAAAATGAGCACTTGAAGATTACACGAGTATGGACATGGAAGGACATACTGTGCCACATGCACGCATACACATCATTTGTGAATTTCACTACACCTCCACGTGAATGATAATGTCTAATTTGAGAGTTCTAATTTTCATCTAATGTGAAGCTAAAACAATAAATAAATGAAACATAATTTGAGGTAAAACTAAATGCATGCTTCCTGGATCAAGCTGTCCTTTCCTCCCCAACAAATCATAATGCTCCACAGGACTAACAGTAGTTAACTCTTTCAGCCATGTGCAGTGGATAAAAATTGTTGAATTAATATTTCTTAATGTTAGTGTTTAATTTGATTGCAAATTATGCCACAGGAGCTCACTGGATTTAATTATCACTTCATCCTAGAATAATTCAAGATCTTAAATTTTCAGAGCAGAACTTTCCAGAGTTCTCCTAAGGGGATCCAATTTTCATTATTATTGTTTTTTGACAAGTCACTGTTGAAGAAGGCTTAACATTTCATTACTCCAGGACATTAAACTGCTCAGCAGACTGAGCTCATTCCCCTCTCAGTACGTTGAGTCATGCAGCTTCTATGCAGGGTTTGCAAAATTCCTTTATCTCAGCTAACCTCTGTGACCCACTCCAGTGACTGACTGGCACCTTCCCTGTGTGGGGTTAGGATACCTTCAGGCTCTTTGAGGAGTTTTTGTAAATTGTTCTTTTAGAAGATTAACAAGGCCTTCACAGTTATGAAGTAATCCAGGAACCTCTTCTGCCTTCATAAATTGTTGCACAACAGCCTGGCGTCAATGAATCCATGTGCCTAAATGAGCTCGATGACAAAAAGAGATAAAGATTACAGTGGTAGTGTTTAAACTGACCTGTGATTAGATGAATTGAATCTGACATGGATTTACTCCACGCTAAAAACTGGAGTGGCCACTGTCAGATTACTAAAACCTGGCAACTCAACAGATATTTTCATTTTAATCATATAAGAATGATGATCCTGTTCAAATCTTCTCATTTTTATCATCTGAGTTGGAAACATTGGTTGATAATGTTGTCAGTCAAATAAGCTGTCCTAGCAATAAAACTGATAGCCCCAGGCTAGACGGCTTCTTTCATTTAGCACTTTGCTTTGCACAGTTGGCCCATGCATAAACTGAAACTCAATGAGCTAAATTAGATGAGACTGAACAGCCGAATATGTGAGAAAAGATTATATTCATCCTGACCAACATGCAAAAACAAACTGAAACAAACTGTGCTTTGCAGATTAGGAACTGTGTGCCCTAGTGGACAATAGGTTGGCTGTCTGCCAGCAGTGTGCCTTGGTGGCCAAGAAGGCCAATGGTATCCTGGGTCCATTAAAAAGATCACGGCCAGCAGGCTGAGGGCATGGTCCTCCCCTTCAACTCTGCCCTTCTAAAGCCACATCTGGAGCACTGTGTCCAGTTCTGGGCTTCTCAGTTCAAGAAAGACAGGAAACTACTGCAGGGAGTCCAGTGAAGGGCCACAAAGATGATTAGGGGCCTGGAGCATTTCCTTTAAGAGGAAAGGGTAAGAGACTTGGGACTGTTCAGTCTGGAGAAGAGAAGGCTGAGAAGGGATATTATCAATGCTTATGAATATCTAATAGATGGAAATGAAGTGGGTGGGGTCATGTTCTTTTTGGTGGTGTCCAGCAACAGGACAAGGGGCGGTGGATATAAACTGGAACACAGGAAGTTCCATTAGAACTCCAGTAGGAGTCTCCTCTGAAGATATTCAAAATCCACCCAGATGCTTTCCCGTGTGATCTGCTCTAGGGAACCTGCTTTTATTAGGGAGCTGGACACAATGATCTCCAGAGACCTCTTCCAATACTTCCAGTTCTGTGATCCTGAGAAATGCTAGGATTTTTATTTATTTATTTATTTTTAATAAAACAGCAGTATAACAGTTTGCATAGTTGTTCTGCCTCAGGGAACGGGTATATCTAAAAGGTGTGGATTTGGATTAGTTTGGACTTGATTTTTTTTATTTTTAATTTTTTTAAATAACTGCCCAAATATAGGTCTAAAGAGGAAAAAATAATATATAATCATCTACTTTTTGGCTGTGCATGAAAGATACAAGTTTAAAGTGTGAGACATACATGTAATTACTTACTTTCAATCTATTCTTTCATTTAAATCTTTTTGAAGTTGCACAATATGTTACAGTGTGAGCACACCTAAAAAATAAAAAGAAAGGGAAGTTAGTGGTTAACTGCCTGCCCACAATAGTTGCATATTGCCTTAAGGAAAATAGCAGATACTGCACAAATTTAACAAAAAACAGCAGTCATAATTCTCCCGTAAGAGGAAAGTAATGTGAGCCTACAGCGACAAAGCACCAAAGGGCTTTTAAATCACACAATTAGCCTCGTGGTAGCATGCATATGTTTCCTTGATACAAGACAACACTAACAGAAACTACTGTGACATTTTCATTGCCAGAAAAATATCTTTAGAAAATGCAATGCAACAAAGATGTAATTAAACAACAAAGAAGAACCAAAAAACTCATCTGTTCTATATCTTTTTCATATGGCATTACAAAATAGATATGGTATCAAATATAGCCAATAGACTAAGATTACATTCTGCCTTCCCAGCACCCCTGTTGTTAGTGTCCCAAGGACTCAGACATTTCTGATTAGCAAGAAACAGTTTCTAGTATCTCCATGCTACACCCTGTAAACAGAATTGCCAATTTCAAGCTGCCTGTGCAAAGGAATAGGTAGATACTGACTTCAGTACCTACCTGTGAAGACCATTGCAGCACCTGACCACTCTCTCAGAAAATAAATCTTTCCTAATGTCCTACCTGAATCTCCCCTTGCACAACTTGAGGCCATTTCCTCCAGACCTATTGCTAGTTCCATGGGAGAAGAGGTTCAATCCCAGCTCACCACAACCCCCCTTCAGGTAGTTGTAGGGAGTGATGCAATCTCTCCTGAGTGTCCTCTTCTGCAGACTAAACAGTCTCAGATCCCTCAGCCTTTCACTGTAAGACTTGTGCTTCAGACCCCTCATAGCTTCATTGCCCTTCTCTGAACACACTCCAGGGCCTCAATGCCTTTCTTGTGGTGAGAGGGTCAAAACTGAACACCGTACTCAAGGTGCAGCCTCACCAGTGCTGAGTACAGAGGGATGAGCACTTCCCTGTTCCTGCTGACAACACTATTTCCAATACAATCCAGGATGTCACTGATCTTCTTGGCTACCTGAGCACACTGCTGGCTCATGTTCAACCAAGTACCAACCAATACCCCCAGGTCCATTTCCTCTACACAGTCTTTCAGACACTCTGTCCCAGTCCTGTAGCATTGCCTGAGGCTGTGACCAAAGTGCAGGACCTGGCACTTGGTCTTTTTGAACTTCATCCCATTGGCCTTAGCTCAGCGATATTATTCTTCGTTCATCGTGATACTCCTGGCATTTTCCTCATGAACATTCTTTTCTTAATGTTTGTTCTAAGGTAGCCAAGTATGCAAGCTCCCTTTTATTTCTTAATTCCAAAAGGGAATATGGAAAGTGCCTGCTCTGCTTTTCTATTAATGCATACCTTACAGTGGAGATAAACCACATGATCCAAGGAACAAAACCACCCACTTCATGCAGGTGTGTGGGCATGGCTGAGTTTCACTCTGCCACCAGAAATCTAACACAGGCCTTGAGATATATACTCACTGGATAAATATGCAATCCTTCAAACGATTTTGCATCCAATACATCACTAATAATTTATAAATATAAATAAGCAAGTGAAGAGCTGTCACTTGACACTTAGTACAGTCTTCAAAAAGCCTAGGTACAATAACCATTTATCTTGTTAACAAAGGGAAAATGATGCCTACTACCAAGTTGTTAAGACTTCTTTCAAGGCTTTTGAGTGATCTTTAATTTTATTTAGCCCAGTGACAAAAGAATTCTTCATAGATTTTCATGCAGAATCTCTAAGAAACTATCCAAAATCTGCAGGACTTTCCTACCAGGGTTCCTCCTCCTTCTGCTTGCGATTCTATTTGTCTCTGCTTTTATATATTAATATGAAGAGCCATTTTGGAACAAATAAAAATTTAATTGAAAGCATATAAATTTGCTGATGTGATGGTATATCAAACACACTGGCTGCTAGTGTAGGCTTTAAAGAAAACCCACAACATTCTGTAATAACTCAAGGCTATGCTAGAAGATGTACATGCCTCATTGCATCTCAGAAACAAAATAATTTCCTAACACAACAAGAGAATTAAAATGAAATATATACACATAATACTTGAGTAATAACTGCTTGTTTCCTGACCTGACCTAGTTCCTGGACAATACTGCCTTTTTAACAGCTCCTAGGCACCTGCCATGTTATTTGCTCAGGTGCAGTATGTGTGCACAGGGTGCCAGCACAGGCCACAGGATACTGTAGCTTTCTTTCACCTGGACCAACACCCTGCCTAGTGAGCCCTCTTATAACTAGAACTGTCAAAGCATGTGAGTATTAACCTTGGGTAAAGGTTGTTCAAATTGAGCTCTAGGTATACACACCACATGGTACATGATCTGAAAAGCATGGCCAGGTCTGCATTGCTCCTGTGGAATCACACATCATGGTTGTACTCATGGCTGACTGCACTAAGTCAAAGTTTCCTTTCACAAGAGCTGACTTTGTGTGTGAGTGGTAGATGGGAGGAAGGAGAAAATAGTGATTGTCAGCAGTTTGTATAGTTAATGGAAACGTCACTACCTTTATCTCCAGATCCACAAAGCAATGCGGTAGTCTTTTGACACTGCTTTCTCTCATCTCCAAATGAAAGTGTTGGACAGAGAACTTTCGCTTATTCATTCTAATACACTTTAATTTTGTACAGTAGTTTGCTACACTTATCTAAACTCACCCTACAAGTCCTCCCACTGATGTTATTAAAATGTCAGTATGCAGTGATTGGGCTATTTTGAATATCCTTCCTGGGAAAAAAAAATAATATAAAATAAAATAAAATAAAATAAAATAAAATAAAATAAAATAAAATAAAATAAAATAAAATAAAATAAAATAAAATAAAATAAAATAAAATAGAAAGAAAAGGGGAAGAACTTCATCTGTATAAATGTTATTAACTCATACAGACAAAAAAAAAGCCTCTCCAAACAAATGCCCAGTAGAACAAGTATTGTAAAAAATTATGTGGGAAAATGATTCTGTTAACTTATTGTTACTACTACCTTTTCTTATTTCTAAACCTTCACATATTAAGACAGACAAATATTTTACTCCTCTAAACAAACATCTGGTAATCTTCACATTTATAGAGTTCTAAAGTAATGATTCTTACAATACAATAAGAGCTGCAAACAATGCATGACACAGAGCTTTGCTTTCAATAGAAGTGAGTATCCAAACATCACAAGGAAAAGCCTGCAAAATAGAAGGCCTCAGTAGGATGTAGAGCGATGTGTGGGAGCATATAAAATCACAGAGAAAAGGTTTTTATATTTAACATCTGTGTATAGTACACAAATACGTGATCTTTTAGGAAACTTTTCTCCGTCTTCTATTCCATTTCTCCCTTGCTATATCACATTTCTCATCAGGCTGCAATGCATCTGAGGGAGGGCTTACATCTAGCTGAGCCACCCCTAAGGTGCTATAGAAGCTCATATTTTTAATCCCTACTTCTTCTTACTCATTCCCATCTCTGTTTATTAACTGCCACTCTTTAGAAATCCTGGTCTTGAAGATTTCTCCGTGTTGCTATTTCCCTATTACTCTACATTGCTATATGCTGCTTTCAATTTAAGCAAGTAAATTAAGTCAATGGCACCCAGCTTCTCTCTCCAGGCTTTCACCTGCTGCTTCAAGGCAGGAAAAAAAAAAAAAAAAAAAAAAAAAAGGAAAAAAAAAGAGCAGTTCTCCCCAGTCTGCAGCTGTAGGCTAATTATCTCCCCCGTCTGTCAGCAGAAAATTTAAAGAAACACACACTTTTACTCTTTCTTCTTTTCTTTCAAGTAACCCACAGGCCAAGTATTTTCCATCTAATTTTTGATTTAACTCCTCTGACTTCAGAGCCTGCTCATAATAGCAGAATTTAGTTGGGCAGATTATCACTCACTCACTTCTCCCCAGGCGCTAGATGGGGAATTCAGGCACCATATTTGTGTCTCTGGATTCTACCACAGAAGTGAGACACCTAAAATGTAGGTCTGAGCATTGCCATACCTACAGCTCTCTGCACGTGGGACACCCCGACCTACATCAGCAGCGCCTAAGGCTGCTTTTCCCTCCCACATCCCTTCAGCTGTGGTTAACTGGCCTGCATTCACAAATAAATGGTGAAGGATATTAAAGACACAGAATCTCTCTTTCAGATTATGTTTAAGATGGAGTCAGTGTTTTAAGGGTGGAAAAAAAAAATAAACAAACAAAAAAAAAACCCTGTCTTTTTATTTTCTAGAGACATATTTTTCTGAAAGTAGGAGTTAGATAAGAACTCCTGATATTCAGGTTGGATATTTGAAAGAATTTCTTGTCAGAAAGAGTGGGAAGGCATTGGAACGTGCTGCCCGGGGAAGGGAAGTGGTGGAATCACAAGCTCTGGAGGTGTTTAAGGAAAAGTTAGATGGTTTTGTGGGACAATGGGTACTCAGGTAAATGGTTTAGTGGGCAATATTGGAAGTAGTGGATGGCTGGACTACATGATCTTAGAAGACTTCTCCAACCTAAATGATTCTATTATTCTATGTATTAGCAATTTTCAAGTTTATTATTTCTCTTTACATTATCAGGAAGAAATTAAAACAAAAATTAGTTCAGTAGGTGATAGCTTCCTTTAATGACTTAATTAAATATAAAACAATGGGGTGACCTGTAGTTTACACCTCTTCTGTCTGAACAGAACTCAAGACAGCATATAAAACAATGCTGAATTCTCTCCTCAGCTAACAGTAATTTTATTCACGTTGCCATGGGAAATACATTGCTCGTTAATTAGTTTACTCATCCTTATTATTATTATTTATTTATTTTTTGCAATAGCTTGTAAACAGGCTTTTCTAAGTAAAATCAATCGTACGTCAAGGATCTGATTGGCTGGCCATGTTCTTGTTGGAGAAAATGGTCAGCACTTGATTGAGAAACTAAAAATTGTCATCTCTGCTAATGGAAGAGAGTCCAAATCTTCTGGAATTAATTCTAAAATAACAAGGCACTCCAGAGAGGCTTTTGTACATTTATTTTCCACCTCGTAGTGGAGAATCAAAAGTGGTTATAGACACCTAAGCAACCGAAGCTGATGGAAAAGACATATGGCATTGGATACAGAGTGTGTTTGCCTGAATGCAAAATACTGAAGACATCTGAAAATGTCATCTGTGAGTCTTGAATGTTGGTGGGAACATCTCTCACCCAGAGATAATCTTTTTGAAGTGCGAGGCCTCAGCTGTTTCCTCAGCACTTCCTGCTGACATAGTCTTTGATGCCAGCTCTGGCACTGCTGCTTTTAGCATAAAGTGTCTTTAACATGAGGCTAGATTTTATTCATTGAACCTTAAACAACATTTTTCTCTTGTTCTGTTTGTCCAACCGTATGTAGATGTCATTTGTTTTAATACATTTCAGGCTGTGACTATTAGAATATAAAGTCCCAAAAATGCTAAAATGGGATAGTATATATTTAAATACACTATACTATTTATATATATGTAAACATAATTATATATATATTTTTCCAGTTATTGCACACTCTGCATAATTGCCCCTTCTGCCAGACCATTATTTACAGGCCAGCTAGTTCTGGCTCTTAGTTGTTGAAAACATACAAGAAAATTAAATTCATAAGATACATTTACAGAAGTCTTCCTTTCTGCCTTTCCTCTTGTTGAGAAAATGAAGGCTATTGATTTCCTATTATTTATTTTCTGCTGTTCTTAGTTTAAGGCGCTCATAGTTAGAACCTCAGAGGATCTAAAACTGCAGTGCTGAAAGAGTTAAGCAGGTTTTTAAGCAAAGAAAATGTGTGTCCAGACTTGCTGAAGCCTTCAAAATGCCATCTAAAAATCAGTGTATAGGAATCAGCACAGGCTCAGACACAGCACAGATAGTATTTTGAGAAGAGCTCTTTATTGTTCAAGTACTTTAAGAGTGTATTTTTAAACATCTGGAGATGTGAAAACTGTACGACTGAGACTGTTTGTTACGGGAAGAGGCAAGGGATGGCAAGCAGCTGTGAGATCAACAACATAACACCTGGTTTCTGACCTAGAGTGACTAAGAAACTGAAGATCTCATCATTGGCAGCCACAGCATTGCAACATGATCTATCCTCTGATATATTTGTCTAATGCTCCTTTTAGGCCTCCTGTAGGCTGTAGCTGCAGAAAACAATCCCTCTGAGTTCCTTTTTTTTTTTTTTTTTTTTTTTTTCTTTCTGTAGAAACTGGCAAAGAGATAAGAAATAAAGGAGAGATAGCAAATGGATCTTGGGGGAGGGTGATGTAGGGGGAGCCCTTCTCCACATATAAAGAGCAGCCTTTTCCTACAATACAGCAATTCAAGTTCTGTCTTTAAAATCTCCAGGTGTCTCCTAGACCTCATGGATTTCCTAATTTTTCCTCAGTTTCTACTTTTAGCCTTCACACTTCCTACTGCAAGAGACTAACTGCATCAAAATGTTTTTAATCTGCCAGAAGGTTAACATATAAGCACTGTACATTTATTTCAGTCCTACGCACATCCGTACATTTTTTTTGGTGCAGACGTGTTGCAAAGTCAGTGGGAATTATGCCTGCATATGCCACAGCTGAATATGGCCCTAGATTTACTGTGTCATCAAGTATTTGCAACACAATAGCATTTGTCAAAGTGCCAGTGTGAAGTGCAAGTGGGTTTCAAACAGCTGTAGTACTGACATATGCTGCCCTTTGGTTAAGCCATGACTTAAAGTTCAGCTTCCCATTTAGAACAAAAAAATGACAGATTCCTCTTTTCCAGATCTTCAGAAGTAGTCAGGCTCTCAGCTGTGCTTTTACTCATCTAAATCATTTAGATGGGCACTACCAACACCCCCTACTCCTATCGAAACAAGTTGGTAGCTTGATTGCTGAAAAAAATCTCCTAATAGAGTTCGCTTTCTATCATCAATGATGTGTTTGGGATCTCAGCTCAAGCCAAAACTCAGAGACCTTGCAAATATGTGCATTGCCAGTAGGATATATACTGCCACTTACAATATATACTGAATTGGGATAATGTAACAGTCAAAGTGAACAGACTTTGGACTGCTTAGGAGTATTTGCATTCTCTGCTGTGATGTGAGCTTTGTCTTCCATATTGAAAGGTACTTCCCTAAATGTCAGGTTTTGAGTTGGTTTCTCTTACCAAAGAGCAACAGGGGTGAGGCTGGACAAACAGGTAAGGATCTCACTCCCTAGACTACTGATTAATAAACTGCTGTATGTTAGAGAGACTGCACTCTTCCTGACTGTTCAGCTATCAAAAGTGTTGGTAATCCAACAAAAAAGAGAGATAAACTGAAAAGACTTGATAGGGCACTTACATGAAATCCTATACTTATATCTCTGCTCTGAATCACACTGGCCATGTATGTAAAAGCAGGACTCTTGCATCCCCGGTGGATAAAAATGGAAGGCAAATGAGTCTCTTTAGAGACATAGGAGATAGTGGCATTCTGGCAGTGACACCTGGTACCTAGGAAAGGATCCAGCCTTTGCTTCAAGCATGATGTGTCTGCAAAAGATGTATTGAGGACTAAGGCAAATTGTTGCTGTGTGGATGATTCACTTGGTTTGTGAGGAAGGAAACAGATTAAAGTGGATATTTGAAAAAGGAGTTTTATGCATCAGGTTGGACTGTACAGTGATAGAGTATACAGAAAAATATTTCCAACCAATGTATTGTGAAATAAATCCTGATTTTGTTGTAGAGAAATGAAGGTAGAAACCTTTAAATCTTTTTGACAGTGGTCAAAAATATAATCCTCTCTGGATAAGTTGCCTAAGAGGTGCTGAGTAGTTTCAAATCCAACTACTATTAAGGCAAGCTGAAAGTGCTTATCACCAAGCAAGATACAGATGTTTTACAGGAACAATCTGCCACAGTGCTGTGGACAAAATAATTGGTTGTGATGGCACCCGAACTGTTTCATATGTAGTTCCTACTCAGACAGTCTAAGATTGCTCTATAAGAAAAAGCCGTGTAATCTCAACTAGCAAACTATGTATTTTTAGCAACTTTGGTTTGTAAGGATACAGCAGAAAGTAAGAAAGTACAGAGGAAAAAAATAGTTTAGAGCAAGAAAAATTCCATAAATGCAAGTAGACTGAGAATAAGGAAAATGTACTATCAGGATGAGAAGGAGATGAATGAAACTCAAAAAAAAAGAAAGTCTAAATATGCAAAAAAGTGATAGAATTTAGGAGTTTTCCATGTCTCAGAAGACACTAATAGAGTTTAAGTACATTAAAGGTGGAATGCTAAAAACCTATCAAAGAAATCACTCTTCTTTATGATGAGTGACTGAACTATAAAACTCAGCTCCACAGAAAGCCACTGAGGCCTAGAATTTAGTAAGATTTAACAGATCAGAATTCAAACACCAATTAAGAACTCTCAGAGTCCTGACTTCCACTGTTTTTGGAGAAAAGAACTTGCTACACTCACGTTCACCTTAAAACACTGGGTAACAGGCAGGAGTTTTGCAAGAGTCATATCTGTAAGAAAACAAGGGCTCAAACCATTCGTGTTACTGAAATCAGTCAGTGGCATGGGTGAGAAATTTTGCTTCACATCTAAGAAATCCCTTTGGCTCCAGCAGCAGCACATGCAGTTTGCCCATATTGAACACCTCCCTGCACCTGCCAGCAGTATGCTGTGCTGAGAGGCTAGTGCCCACCCCCAGGTCTGTGAAGGCCTCACTGTGATGCTGACATCTGCTCCTTCCTGCCTTGGTGGTTTGCACCACGCAGGCTGGTTCTGAGGTTTTAGTCAAGCCAGTTCCTCCTCGTTTATTATTATTTCTGGCAAAATAAAGCTTGCAAAGCGGTACAGAGGGAGAAGTCAGATGAACTATGGCATGCTGAAAGCCCTGCATCAGCCCCCACCTGCACTCCTTAGATGATCAGTCACTTTGAGGAATCTTTTGATTTCCAAGTGGTCCCTTTGTCACTGTCATCTGCAGAAAGCTGAACTGATTGTCACCACCGCTTGGCCTCACGCTTATCTCTGCTCAGTAAAAACACCAGCACTGTCTGCGGAACACAGAGCAGCTCTTTGCTTTGAGAAAGAGCCATCAAAGCACTCAGCACTGAGGCCTCCCTACCTCCTATCTGCCTCCCTACAATAGCCTGGGCAACCCAGTGCAGTCCCTTACTGCTGGCGACATAGAGAAAATAAGATCAGTCCTTACAATGCCTGCAGGCCTGGACAAGGCCTTTCGGCACCAAATCGTATTGGTGCTTCTGTCTGTCAGTGACATGGCACGAGTGAAATGTGACAGTCAAGTGACAGTAAGAGATTTCCCAAAGCCTTGATATAAAATTAGCACAAAAATTTATTCTCTTGAGTCTCATCTACATATTCGTAAGCTTTGCTCTGTTAACGGCGCCTTCAGTGAAGGGATGCTGTGGAAACATTGCAATCATCAGTCAGCTACAGAAAAAAAACAAAAGTGTTATATAACTTGACAAATACAGTCCTATCTTTAAAGTACTGAGGCTGGGGAAAAATCTGTTTGCCATTTTAAAACACATTAGAAAAGGGTGGATGGAGGGGAACAGCAAAAGATATTTATGTTTCTCCTGCAGATACGATGTCTTTGTATAAATCTCTTGTACTGTGTGTAATCACATAGGTTACACCTACTGGTGGCCAAAGCAGTCAGACTTTAATTTCATCACTGCTCATCATAAGAGACTTAAAAGCTACATAAATAAGCCCCAAGGTGGACGCCACCAAGCTGTTGCACAGGCAGTAAAAACAGCAGTGCTTTCTGCTTCTCTGTATAGACAGAAATAAAACAAAGCAAAATACTTTCTACTGGCAAAAGTCATTACAACTTTGAAACATCTTCACTCTATTCTGAACAGCGCACCAGTCGCTGTATCTTAATTCTGCTCAAATAATTTCCAAAGGAAACTGCTTACACTTTTCTGAATTTTTTAAAAATTAACATTTTATTTTAAGGCACAAGAAATAGGAAAATATAACTTCAAATATTTTATCGTAATATATTGATGAACGGAGATGTAAAACCAGCTGGACTGAAATGAGTTATATTTGAATTATATTTAGAAATTTCACTGTATGCTATTTTCCTTAAGATGCAATTGAATAAATACAAAGGGAAGATAGAAAGCCACATAAAAAATCAAACCAAAGCTGATTGGAAAATAAGGGGCTTAGCAGAAAACACACTCTTTGTACAAGAACTGTTTTCCATCAGAATGTTTTCTTTACAAAAATGTTGTTACCAGCTGAAGTCCAGACCCAGTTACATAAAAAAAGGAAAGTCTAGGGTAACATTTGAAAAGAATCTTTCATAGTGAGCAACAAAAGGTTTGTCCAGAAGTGAAACCTTATCTTGGAAGATAAAGGGCTTTGAAACTGACAGGGCTAGTATACTGAGCAGGTGATCAGGGCATGGCATCAGGGTGTGTGATTCCTTCAAGGCTAAAGGAATGCAGCTACTAATTCAGTCTTGGAAAGTCAGTAGTACTCCAGAATTAACAGTATGAATTTTACAGCCTGAAGCCTGTTTCTCAATCTGGAAAACTCACGTCTGCTTTGTAGGTTATGGACAAAGAGGATACAGAGCACATAATGGAGAAAATGTGAAACAAAGACAGTCCATATATTTCTTTATTTTTTTATTTTTTAATTTGTGAATCATCATTCAGATTTCCACAAACCTTGAAATTTTTTCAGACTGACACACAAGGAGACATTCTGCATCATATTCTGACTTCTGAGCCTTTTGGCTTTACAGAGGATCATAGAATCATTTGAGTTGTAAGGGACCCATACAGGTTATCTAGTCCCTGTCATGAACAGGGGCGTATACAGCTCAGTCAGGTTGCTCAGAGCCCTGTCCAGCCTGACCTTGAATGCCTCCAGGGCCGGTGCATTCATCACCTATCTGGGCAACCTGTTCCACATCCTTTAGTTTTCTTCACTGTGACAAAGGCTGAAATGATATTTCTTCTAAATAATTACTAAATTGTTCATGTCTTCCAACATGCCAAATTCCAGCAGTCAAATTTAAAGAAAACCAACATTCAGGTCTTTGGAGCTAATTGCAAGATTCAGAAATACTGGGACAGTGGTTTGAGGGGATGAATAGAAAACATGAAAACAGCAGACAACTGACCTGCCTTTTATGCTTATGGAATAGGACTGAATGTGGGAGTAGGAAGGAATGAGTTTAAAAACTGCAAGAGAGGACAAAAAGGCACATTAAAATGTGAACTATTTTTCATTATATATTTGATAGTAATCCAACCTATTTTTAATGAACAGATACAGCAAAATTGCTGATGATGTTCAATACTGTACAGATTACAATAGTGATAGCATTTAACAGCAGTATCTTAGAAAAGCATGTCATTATTGATATGTTTTTTATTGAAGCCCTTATAATATTCAAGATGACACTCTTATAAGGCACTTTCTCATAGTGTAAGAGGTATAATAAAATCTGTATGAATATTGCTTATGCATGTGCACTTCTGAACTATGATAAGTAGGATCAGATAACAAACTGAACGATGCTAATTTATATCCACGGAAGGCCTGACCTAGAAGCAATCAGTTTTCCTACCCTCAATGGATTCTTCATATTACTAAATTTATAACTCCTCTTTAAAGAGTAAAGAGTACGTATACGAGGCTCTTTCAATGTACTTATGAAAATACTGATTTTTGTCCATAGGTTTCAAGAGCTATGCACATATTCTCTGCTGTCAGATATTTAATAATCTACAGTTGCTCACCTTTTTTTTTCTGCAGACTTTTGATCCCTTTTCACAGGATCCATCCCAGCTTGCAGACAACACCGAGTTCTGGCATCCATTCTCCATTCCATGTAGTGTATTTTCCCTCTCTGTGTGTAGCAGAGCAACCTGGTCTGGTCTCCTCACATTTCCGTAACAATAGCCAACACAACAAATTACTGTGTTTATTTCCCTTTCCTCCAACATTTTTCTTCTACTTGCTGTTACCTGTTCTCCACTGAACCCTCTTTCAGGGCTGCGAAGACACTGCTTCTCTTCCTCCTTCCACAGCTGAGCTTGTCTTCTTGGTCTGACTTTTGCACAGGGATTTGTCATTACAGATGTCCCCAGACCTCATCCCTAGGCAGGTGCTGCCAGCTTGCTGACCTTCTCTCTCCTCTCCTACTTCCTCTGCTCTGCATGAAGCTTTTCTCCAGGAAGACCCACCTGCAGCTTCTCTCCATCCTCAGGCTCTTGCCCATAAGTTGTAAAATTTGCCAGTCCCAATTTAGAATCATAGATTCCCTTAAGGTTGGAAGGAACCTTCAAAGGCTGACATCCATAGTTAGATCAGTTTGCCGAAGGCCTGATCCAGTCTCACCCTGAAAGCCTCTAAGGATGAGGCATCCACCATATCTCTAGGCAACCTATTCTAGTGCCTCACCACCTCACTGTGAAAGATTTTTTCCTCGTATCTTAACATAATCTAACCTCTCTAAGCTTGAAACCATTTCCCCTTGTTGGCAGACTCTGCTAAAGACTCTATCCCCTTCTTTCTTCTAGCTACCCTTTAGATTCTGAAAGGTGGCTGTCGGGTCACCTCAGAGCCTTCTCTTCAACAAGCACTTGCCAGCACCTCACCTCTTATTGCAAGATCCAAGTACAGGCAAGGATCACATCTGCACACTTCCAATGGTAACTCTAGTTCCCCCATGAGTCCCACAGTTTTATGGGCTGCATTATGCTTTAATTAAGCATCAAAGTATATCTGTGAGTCATGTGAAAAACAGATATTATTTTATTTCATAGATTATAGCTCAGTCAGCTGAATCTGGCACCATACGGATTATGAATGGCACAACTATGAATACACTGTGGTATATTCTTCAACCTTCTTCTTTTTCCAAAACAAATATTACTTGATTTTTGATCTGATGCATCATGTAATGACATGCCAACTGTATAATGAGTACATTTAGTGTTTTTAAAACCCTGGGCTTTTTCCCACTACAATTTCTATTTTGGCTACAAAGGTGAAGAATGTCTCTGAGAAAAACCGAGTTTTTGTTGTCTTTTATTTTGCTAACCACTACGCAATTTTAAACTTTTCTGCAAAAAAGGAAATTTACTGTGCACACAGAACAGAATGAGCATGCTGCTGACTGAGCAAGCATTTGATCAATGCATCACAGCACGGATAAAGAAAGAGGTACAACCTTTTAAACATAGGTAGTAACACTGTTATGCTTACATTGTGAAGCAATTTTTTATGTAATAGAATCTTATTCCACCCTAGATGGATAACAACTGTGAATTATAATTTTATTTTCCACTTAGCAAAGCCTATTGACTTGGACTACTTCTTGCCAGGGAGCCAGTTTCATAATAAAGGCAGTAAATTCTGATTTTGTGCTTGTTTGATAATTAATAGTGCAGTGTCAGCAGCAGTGCAAAATGCAAGTATGATGTTTTTCTTCCTCTGCAAGTTATAAAAGACAGGTTATAAGTTAATAGCTTTATGCTATTTACTAAATAGCATTTACTATCATTAACTAAAATGAGTTTAACGGAGTCAGTGGGGGCTCAATTTTATGTGTGAATGTGCGTGCAAGGCCCTCCCATTAACACAGCATCCTTTTCCCCAAGTACATCTATACAGTTGGGCTGCCAACCATTCATTCCTCATTTATAGCTACTCTCCATTGCCTTATTGCTAAAACAGTGACAAAAATAGGTGTGTGGGGGTGTCAGTATACATGCTAGCTATAAATACTGTAATTATATAATAATGTTTATCATGGATGGAAAAAAAGAGGCACAGAAATGAAAATGACGTGTAAGCTTGACTCAAATTAATTTTATCACTGCACTCTGGGTGTTTATCAAGGCCTAAAATAAAGCAATCAATTTAAACCTTAAATAAGCTAAGGATTTGCAGTTCTAACAGACAAAATGTATCAGAAAAGCTTTTAGTGTGGACCACAGCATTAATGAGAGCCACACAGTCACATGGCAACCCTCACTGCAACCCACCAAGATGAGCAAGTAAAATTCCCCATGTGCAGGCACAAAGTGGGGAGAGCAGTAATGATACATCCAAGTCTTCCTTTGAGTTGACTCGCAGCCATAAATGCAGCATTAGGCCCAAGTGATTTACATGAGAAGTCAGCAGACACTCACACACTCCACCATGGGCACAGTTTTCTGCTGGATGAAAGAATTCTCCCAGGTATATACCTGGCAGAGGCAGGAGGGGAGCCTGAGTTTGAATTGCCCACTAAGGTCAACCTCCAGCACTGATTCTGTAAACTGGGTTGATAAAATGAGCTCCACCAGCAA
This sequence comes from Excalfactoria chinensis, assembly GCF_039878825.1. Classification (NCBI taxonomy): domain Eukaryota; kingdom Metazoa; phylum Chordata; class Aves; order Galliformes; family Phasianidae; genus Excalfactoria; species Excalfactoria chinensis. The sequence goes on along the minus strand of NC_092825.1, from coordinate 133,395,315 downwards.
GAGGCCATGCTAAGCCCAACTGTTAGTAGTCTCTAGGGCCTGCATAAATCTGCTTTGAGAACACTTGTGCTACTGCAACACACATACAATGCCTTGAAGTTTACCTTTGTAGTCAGTCACTTTTTCCCTGACTAGTCATAAAAAAAAATAATTTGACAAACAGGAATTGCAGGACCGATACTATAATAACTTGCTGCCTTTCTTCAATGAAAAATGTGTATCAGTTGCTACAGTGACAAATGCATCGTTCCCCTCTGCAGACCTTTCCCACTTGTTAGTCCGTGGGTGATCATGCCATTTATGCACTGCTAACTTGCTGAAAGATGGTTCCTTCACTTTCAAGGTGATTGGAATTTCCCAGAAATTAAGGCATTTGTTAAGCGCAAGAACTGATTAACCAAGTGAAAATTAGAGGAACACAAGCATAAAATTTGTGTTAAGGATTGTGTCACCTGTATGCATTGGCACCAATCTTCTTTAGCTTGGCTTTGACAACGGGTTACTTCAGAGTGCCTTATTCACACAGGGATGGGACATTGCACAGCCCCACTGAAAGACACACGCTCAGATGTTTTGACATCATGTTCTTTTTAATCCTTCACCATTCCTCCCAGCTTCTTCCATCTCCTTCCCCATTCCTCCCAGCTTCTTCCACCTCCTTCCCCTCCTTACTCAGCCCCAACGTCCCAGGCTTGATTCTCCTCTTCATGAGCAGCAACCGTGCCCAGAAGTGTCCACATAATGTTTTGTTTTGTTTTGTTTTGTTTTCCTCTGGCTCTGCCCACAGTATAAATCCTCCACATAGTTTCTAGGAATCATTTGCGTGTTTATAATCTCACCTCCCAGATGATCCAGACAACCTGGTTACCGCGCCTGCTACGAACTCACTCACTTCTGTGTGTTTTAAATCCATTGATATGCGCAAGCAATAGTCTGAAAAATAAGGTGAACAGAAGTGTGTGCTGTAAGGAGCTTGTTTTGCTTATGAACCAGGAGAAACCCAAGGTAGAGAGATGCGTGAGGAGAGACAGGGAGGAAACGAAGGAGGGGCTTGCAGAGGCATGCCTGATGCCTTTCTTACTTAAATATCTGACAAAAAGAAGAACATACTTAGAAGGCAAGGTTTCCATAGGAAAAAAATATTTTATTTTTTTAAGAACAAATTCAGTTTGAAACAGACGTGGAATGTGATTTTCATAATTCTCATTTTCTGGGAGCTAATTGCAGTGTGGAACTAAAGCAGATTTCAAACTTATTACCGGCTAGTTTAAAAACAGAACAAACAAACAAAACAAACAAAAAAAACAAAAAAACAGCCCAAAATAAAACGAAACAACAACAAAAAAATAGAGAGAAGAAATTATTTATAACTCAGGCATAATACTGTGTTACTTACAAACTGGACAACGAAATTCTTAAATAAATATTCATGGTACACGATTTCAGCACAAATATGCGGCAATTTGGCAACCTTTTATACCATTTTTTTCCTCAATACAGTGCAAAGGGGAATGACACTGCCTTTAAACAAGCTGTAGCTAAATACATTGCAAAATTTTATACAAAACATCTTGCTCAGACTTTATAAAAAACCAACATTGCTTTATATACACAATCTGGTTAAGAAAAGCCATTTTTGTCTTGTTTTCATGTGTTTTTTTTCTTTTTTTCTCTTTTTTTTTTTTTATTTTATTTAAAAAGGCGAATAAGGCTACTGTAACACCCCAAATCCATATACAGTAAATCTGAACCTATTTACAGCATCTTCACTTAGACATGATGGTGCAAATTTCAAGTCGGGTGACTAGGGATGATCATACAAGCAAGGCATTTACAGTAATTTTCAAAGCTGAACCAACGTCAAATAAAGGAACAGTTGGTAGATTGTCATAATTCTGCACCAGACACAAAGCAGACACACAGTACGTTTTATTTTCAATTGGTTTCAGGTTGCTCTTGAGCAATTCGTCTGATTTTCTTTCTTTATTTTTTTTTTCACAGTTTAGTACATAACTAGAATGTAGCCAGCTGATGATGAAGCATAGGTTCAATTTGATAAAAATCAGGATCAGCAAACCCGCCCCCTTTCTCCCCCTCCCCCAAAATAAAATCTTAATGACTTACAAGAGAACCTTGTATGGATGGATTCACAGAAAGGAAGGGTTGTTGAAAAGAATTACATATGTAGTGTAGTTAGTCACCATGGTAACCTTCCACAGATCCATGGGTTGGGATTTTTTGTTTTGTTTCTCTCATTTGGACCAACATCTCAACCTCATTTTCAGGTCCAGGAAACAGAGAGTGATCATTTCTATGACAGATTTTTTTTTTTTTTCTTTTAATTTTTTTTTTTCTTTCTCTTGCAGGTGCTCAACAGAGATCTAAGAACCCCAAAATGCTGTTGCTACATTTTCTTTCCAAATCAGAAAGCAAAGCGTTACCATAGTAACGTGACTATGTTAGAAATGTCTATTTGCATAGCACATATAAAAGTAGAGTTTTCTTATTTCCTCCCCAGGGTGGGAGACATAGGGGAACAGCCGTGTTAAAGAGAAAACTTTAACCTGAACCCCTCCCTCTCCCTACGAATCTCAATGAAATCTACAGAACACTTCAGTCCATAAGGCAAGGGAAAACACAACACAGAATATATATGCCGGCACACTTTGTTGTTGTTACCTATGTGACTTGACGGCGCTTTGGGCCTATTTCCCAATTTTCTCTTATGTGGTGCCATTAAAGGGCTTTGGATTTTTTTTTACTTATTTATTTTTTTAATATGCTCTCATTACCATTATTTTTGGATAGTGGTTGTTTTCCCCAGAATCGGTCTCTTCTTTTTTATGTATGCATACAGATGCATACATAAAGATATATATATGTACATGTACACACACACAGACATCTGTAGAATGATGGCAAGTTAAGACTATGTAATTGCCGCACATGAAATTCACATCTTCTGGTGTAGATTCTGTGCAATCTCAACACATGTATTAGTAAAAACAAAACAAAACAAAAAAAAAGGAAGAAAGAAAGAAAAACTCTCACTTTGTATCCCTTGTGTTCTATACAGCTACTATAAATAAGACATATCTTCCTTCTCCATCTCAGCGTCATAATTTATTTATTTTATTCTTATGGACCGCAGGAGGTTTGCCGTATGTGCTTTAACTTTGCCACAGAGCACCAACTAACTGCTGTGCCCATTACAGTACCTACAGGCACTGTGCAGGCACAGCACTAGGATAAACCAAAGTGTCAAAAGGCTCAGTCAGAAAAATATTGTTCTACTCTTAAGAGATGAGAATGGTTTTGTTTTTTGTTTTTTTTTTCCCCAGAACTTTACCAATGATTGCATTACAGCTCATTTGACCTGTTGGCTTATAATCACCTTGGTTAGATTTGGCTCTCTGCTATTTTCTTAAATGCTTTCCCTGTGTTTAGTATAACGCGACAGTATAGCAGCTGAGTCTGCTTAAAAGTCTTTCGAAGCAGACTACATTTTTTCTACAGCTTCGAAGCTGTATAATTTATTGCCAGTACCGCAACAGCCCTGCCCTAATATATCCTTGCTCTTGTCTTGTCCCCTCCAAGCTTGTTCACTTCCTAACAATACCCCTTTGTTCTACTGTATTGAAGGTACTATTTTTTACTGCACACTGGTATTTGATAACCATGAATTCCTTCAAATTCAGCTCTAAGTCACTGCACGTGTTATTGTGTCTCCTACTTGCCTCTTAAAACGCAGCATATCAAAGTGCTATGCTACCTAAATGTAGGTTTTTTTTTTTCTTCCCAGCTTTTATTCTTGAGGCAGCGACATTCAATCACAACCGCAGTCAGCCCTTCCCTCCACCACCCAGTCCTACTCTTGACTTGTTGACAGCCTAACTTTTTGGCTGGAAGGCTCCTTACTATCAGACACAATTTCTAAAAATGCATTACCCATTCAAGTGAGGCTGCTGTAGCAGATGGATGGAGCACGCATCTCTAAACATTAATGTTCCATTAGTGATTCAGGAGGTGGAGTGAAAGAAAATCTTATGTGAAGGATGGCAGAGCCCTGAATAACAAAAATAAATGGAACAGTGACGGACTAAAGCAAGAGAACTCTAGCAAGTCTTACTTAGACACCAAGGTCTGTGTGACAAATCCAGTATGCACTGAGAGAGACACACAAAAGTCAGAAGATTGCATTTCAAGCTTGATATCCTACAGCACCTTCCCAGGATGCCTAGAGCTATTAACATCCACGGATCACTCCATCTTCCCTTGGCTTTTGTACATGCCTGAAGGCCTGCAGCACATGGCTTTGAGGATGATGAATGTAACAAGAGTACAGCAATCAGAATGGGCATCTTCTACATAAAAGTCTTCCAGCTTTTAGTGAATACCAATTCACTGAGATAGGAATTCTACAGACTAGGTTAGCTGTCCAGCTCGAGTTGGCTCTCACAGAAAGAGCTGTTGCCTTCTTCCCTCTGTGCTTGAGTCAATGCTAGCGCACAAGGCGTCATCACAAACCCCAACAGAAAGCATCTGACCAGTGAGTGTCCTCTACGCCTCAACTGTACCACAGAATTGCTGGAGTGTTTCTCAGACTTTGTAGTAAATGTTTGCTGGACTCTGAGGAGGCATCTCTTGAACTATGTACACTGGATGTCCATAGTCACCGCTGACCTTTTCATAGTGGGGGCAAAAAACACTGTCTGCAGTCCTTAGAGGAATGATAATGTCACTGGGCTCAGAACCATTGTTGTTGCCACTGCGTTTTGGGGTGGCTAATGTACTAAGTGAGAGAGTTGTGGTGTGTTGTGGGGAATGCTTCCTGTGTCTTCTCCGGTACTTCAATAATAGAACCACCAAAGTGATGATGATGACGATGAAAATGATGCACCCTGATGCAATTCCTGCAAATAAGGCAACTTCTGAACCCAGTATACTGGAATGCCCAGCCTTACTGCCATCTGTGCTAGATCCTGGAAAGAACAGAAATACAACAGACAGAAGTTATTGCCATCCTGTGACCTGTTTACGCTGCTTAAAAATGTGTAGAGTAAGCAAAGCTAGAAGAATTAACTGACAGCTATACTTTGACAAACCAATTACCCTGTTAGATAGCTAAATGCAAACAGCCGAAGTCAGCAATCAATATTAAACAAGACTTTGTGTCTGTTGGTCTCACTTCTGTGCTGCTCCCAAGCCACCCCGTTTCATACATCATCATCCATCAGCAGCAAGGACTGGCACTGACAAGGCAGCCTTTGATGCACAAGGCATCTTTTAACAGATGCCGGCCAGCTCAGGGCAGCAGAAAGGGGTGGGATAGGACTGCAAGGGGAAAATTAACACAGTGAAATGGTAATTCTCAAAACAACTGGTACTGTTCAGTGTCACACAGTTCTGCTATTTTGTTCTTCCGATATTGATTTAACTGTCATTAGTGCCTCTTTATGTGGAGTCCTCATGCTTACAAATGAAACAAAAGAGCTTGAGGCAGCGTGGAAGATGGGCAAAATGGTTATGGACTATATCTGTTTATATTATGTATCTTACATTTATTTAAAAGAAAATAACAGCACGTATTAGGTAGTCAGGAAGGGCTCAATTGCTGAACAGCCTGTTGAATACTGTCACATTTTTTGTCACAAAAATGAAATCAACATTTACTTGAGACCTTCTCACTTGAAAATCTGAACTGACTTCCCTCTCTTAATGCTCTCTTACATGTGGAACAATGCTGCAGATACTATGTCCTCATAACATCTGGAACCTCAGCAGGAAATGGCTAAAGCCTGCCCAGTAACTGTCATATCAAATGATGCAGCTAGCAAGGAAAATATGCAGCCGTTTTTGGGAACCCCAAAATCAACTGTCAGCATATTTTGCTTTGTAACATTTCTTCCAGCTCACTGAATTTTCTTCCAGAAAACTTGTGTTTTAAAAGTTATTCATTTTCTTGTTCATAATACCTGAAATGCATCCTCAAGATTTTTTGCCCCTAAACACCCTATCTGTTTATCCTTTTTTATTTTTTATTTTAATATTTCCATTTAGTGAAAGACTGGCCAATCATATGTAGACTTTATATGGTCAGTTAAAAGATAAGGATATGAATTATAAATGTCTCGAAATAAACTTTATAAATGGCTGTCGAGAACCACTTGATAATGTATTATACGGGAAGAGAAAGACAGAAAGACTCGTTCATCTGCCAGAGTACTAAATGTAAGGCAGCATTTACCATCGTAAAGCTGCTCAGAGAATGCCCTATCCAAAAACTTTCCTGTAAATGAGTGATACTCTTACAAGATGTAATTAACTTTACTGCAGAAAGAGGGGAAAGAGCAGCCATTGCCAAAACCAGGAGCTCCAAAGTTCTATCCATGAGAGCATCAGAACTGGTTTCTGTGTCATCTCAATTCAAAAACATTTGCCTTTCTGACATTTTAATGCTTAATAAAACTCATATTTGGGAACAAACAGGAATCTGCTAGAGCCTTTCTGTTTCCAGGGGAAACCTCCTAGAACCTACCTGAGTGGTCCTTCACAAAGGGACTTGTGGTGGAGCTCTTCCCGTTTGTACCAGCTTCCTGTTCAGGGTGCTTGGTCGGGTCTGTGCTCCGAGGTAACCCTGCAGAATTGGGATCTGTGGGAGAGAAAAACGACTCACTGCAGCTTAGGCGCCTGAAGATATTAAGCTTTATAAGCCGGCTATAGGTATCTTGTGAGACACGGATAGCTTTGAACAGAAGAATCTTTATGCAAAGGACTAAGAGATACAAGAATGTAATTTTCCTTTTAAAGCAAAATGGTTATATTAGTTATTTCAGAGGTTTAAATTGTGAGGCCATCTGCAGAAACTATAGGGACTCCTGTAATTGGCAAGAAAAGCTTTGCAGATGACATTTCATTTTAACTGAGGAAGTTGATTGACTACTAAACCAACTTCAACTCAGAAGAATAATTCTTTCTTTCTGCACAATAGGTTATCTATATATGAAAAGAGACAATGAACAAAAACCTCTCTGTAATCAGAATTCATAACAAGCAAACTATAGAAATATTAGCTTCCCTCCTTTCATGTATTTTAAATAATTTCGAACAGCGCAGTAGTGGCTTTTGTTTTTAAAATGAAAATAAAAATGACTGAAAAGTGTAATTCCCAGGTGACCTTTCCTTCTAAGGGAGCTCTCCAGTGAAGAGATCTTATTACACCAACCCTCCTCCTGAAGAAATCTGTCAGTAGCTGAGGAGCAGAAAATAGGCTTTGCTTTCAGACTGTAAGGGAGGTACAACCACACTAGACTCAGCTGGCTCTCTGCTCTACGCTTGCAAAAGAAGCCTGAAAACTAAAAGGACACTGAGACCGATCAAAGTGGTTTCATGAAACAGCAGATGAGTCTTTACCTTGTCCAACTTTCATGAGGATCTTCATGGTTTTTGTCTGGCACACCCCTCCCTCCTGGTTATTCAGGCCCTCCAAAGACCCATTTGATGTTGCTGATTAAAAAAAAAAAAATAAATAAAGTAAATAAAATAAAAATGAAATCGAGAAATCAACAGGCAAAGTAATGTGAACATGAGTGTCTGAAAGCAGAAATCTTTCAATCTACTGAGATCTGTGCTTCTTGCTCAGGCTGACCTATGGAAAGTTGTGAAATGTTGAAAGCCAAAGGAATGAATACATTGGTAAGCTGTACAATACATACAAATGGAGGAATGTGTTATCAAGGTTTCAAATTTACCCAGCAACTTTTTTTCTGCACACAATTGACTGACTGACTTGGACGAAAACACAGCACCTGCTAAAAGGTAATGGAGTCAGCTGAAAGGGAAGCCCTGGCAGCCTCAAAAGAGCAAAGCATTGGAAATTCGCCCTGTTGGTATTTTTTTTGTTGTTTTTTTTTTTCAACAATATCTTTATAATCACCACGTTACACCTGCTTCCTCTATTACAAATCTCCTGCTGGAAGAAGCAAAAGCATACAAAAGACCCAGGTGAAAGCTGAGATTCTGCACTGATTGGAAAACCATTTAATATTTGAAAGTACAATCTCACTTTTCTCAGCATTGAGGAGCCTTCCCTGTTGGGGGCAGGCTGGTGGGGACACACACACTCTCTTCTCACAAAAAACCTTCCAGCTCATGCAAACAAACGGGTGCTTTCCCCTGTGTTTATATTGTTCTCTCTTATCTCCACACTTGCTGGGACCGCACACCCCCGCGCAATCCTGTCACTACAAGCTGACGTGTGTGCAAAAAACAGCTCCTGGGGAGAGTCCAAAGGTTTGAGTCACCACCACCACCACCACCACCACCACCACCACCACCACCACGAGGGCTGCATATCTTGTCAGCTGCCAGAAAATCCTTCGGCAGCTCCTGGGCACCAGGCACCACTGCCACCATGAGCCGTACCAGGCCCCAGCTGCCGTCAGATGCCCAGCCACGATGCTGGCACAGCAGACCTAAGTGGGGTGCCTACAAAGAGACCAGGCCAGGCTCATACAATGGGGACACCTCACATGAGCCAGGCAGGGAAACGGCCCCTCAATGACCCCCACCAGCAGGTCTCAAATCATGTGCTCGCCTGCACCCTTGTCATTTCTTGGACCTATGTATGCAAGGCCCCAAATGCACAAGCAAGCAGACACATGCTCGCACACCGATACCAGGCCACCAACTGGAGAAAACAAATGGAAAACGAGAGAGCAGAGCTCACTGCGGTTCTGGCAAACAGCTTAAGCAGCACTTTTCTACGTGTGCCTCCCCTCTTTTCAGCTAGGGATCTGATTCAACAAGGGCTTCACACTGTTCAGATCTTTGTTTTTAATTCTCTCTCCTTCTCTTTCTGCTTCCTTGGGGATTTTCTTTCAAATGGAGGCAATGTATATTTCCTTATGCCTTCACAATGTCTTCCTAGCCCCATGGCAGTATTTTTCTTGCTCTAATCTTCTCTCTAGCTGTAAAGATATAAACCCCATACTGCTGAACCCTGCTTCCTAGCCTTTGATCTACTTCTTGGTTTTGTTCCACTCCTGCCTCTTTTGTGACTAACTCAAATTACAGCCACCATACAACCTTCCCAAACCATGCTTTCTTCTCCTAAAATTCCCGTTTCCCTGTACAGAGGTCTTCCCAGTTACTCCTCTTGTTCTCTCCCTCCCCCATTCCCCAACCCCCTCATAAAAGGGAAGTACGTGAAACTACTGCTTTTTTCAGACTTGGGAAGACTTCTAAAATACAAAATAGCACAATGAGTAATTTAAGATAAAAACAGATCTGAAATGTGCCACTGCATTGCCAGGCTCAGAAAATAATGGAGACATATAGTTTTGTTTTCTTTTGTTTTTTTCCAGAGGGAGAAAAAAAAAATCAATACTAAGAACCAGTTCTGGACATAAATCAAATGTGTCTTTGCTGAAAGTGTTTTTTATGACCTATTTGCCAATGTACCAGAGCACAAGGACAAGGGAAAAAAGAAGTAAATAGAAATACCAAAGCTGAGCATCAACTGAAAGTACAACTAATAAACACTGACTTTGTCTTGCTTTTTTGTAATTCTTCATTTGCTTCTTAAACTAGGCTATGGGGGTTCACAGCTCTTTAACCACCTTCTACTTGATTTTAATTGAATAGAGTGCTGCTTCTTCTGAACATCAATGCCTTTTTATTCTTTAAAGGCTTATCCATTTAACCTACAGAGCAGGAGATCTCAATAAGATGCAGAGGATGCAGAGGATGCAGTCTGACCTCAGTACAGAATAAGAAAGTAAGACAGCAAAAAGAATGCAAAATTACTTCAAATACAATCTCCAAATGAGAGGGACCAAACATACAATGAGTCTGGTTGTGTGCCTGTGAGAGTTCAATCTGCCTCGCTTGCTTGCTAAAAGAATGCTTTCATAGCTTTGATGTCAGATGAATGAATTTGCAGAAGTATTCACTTTTTCCACAGTTCTTCAAGGGGTTTTCTGAAAGCTTATGTTATAGCTCAGAGTAGAGAGCGCTACATCCTGAGGAACAGAGAATTTTCAAAGAGGAGTATTTCAGTGACAAAGCAAAGTTTCCATCTCAGCTTCTCCCTGTAATTAAACCGACAATTACCCAAGGCCACTGGAGGAAATTATTTTTCAAAATTCATTAAGACTATCGAAATATAACCTCACATATCCCTAGCGTACCAGGAAGAATGTGGGTAGTTTTAAGCACATACTTCTAAGCTTTGAAAAGTGGCACAGAGAGAGAGAAGTAATCTGGGACATCAGAGAAAACAGTTTCATACTGCTAATACCCCTTGACAGTATAGTGTGCAGAAGTCAAACAAAGGAACAAGTACAAAATATTCCTCAAATGCTTTCCGCTGTCTTTTTATATTGATCTTCAAGTGAAAATTATACTTGCTGCCTTCAAACTTCTCAATTACACTCACACTTCTGCAGGGAAGCAATGCTGTACCTGGATCTCGGCTTATATTGATGTGATATTAAAAAAGGAGAAAGAAAAGTGTCTGTGGATACATATTTAGCTATGAACACAGAAACATAACACAGGATCCTTGTGTTATGTTAAGAGGGAAAGGCTACTCTTCAATTGTTTACAAGATCAAATTTTAGAACCTCCATTCAGTTTATTTTTACATACATGTGTATAAATAAAAGAGCATTTTTTTAACTTATAGGTCCAAATATGGATATACTTAGAGGAATTTACTCACATACGCATGACCTTGTGCTAAGACTAGATATTACTTAAATGTTAACATTAATAAGAATAATTAATCATTTCTGTGTAGTTTCTCATGAGTATTAAATTTTCTCAGGATCCCACGCTTCATTTTATATTAATACAGAAAGACACAGGAAACTAAAACTAAGTATCAGTAACAATATTATTATTAAGTATCTATTAATTTTAAGATTTTTTTTTTACAAAATCCTAATTTTTAGATGATATTTTTTCAGTAGTAAGTAAAAATTAATGTTTGAGATCTACATGAGCACCATGTATCTGCATTCCTCGAATACAACTGAAGCTGTCATTTTGTAAGGAATACAAGTTTAGGCTTTCAACTTTACGAAAAAAATGAATTCATATGAAATTATGGCTAAGAGTTTGCCAACGCAGTCTTACTTTGGAGAAGAAACTATACACTTTCCATTTCATGAAGCACTTCCTTAATATATAATCTCATTTAACACAGGCAGAAATAAATAAATTTATTTGAACCAAAGAATTTCATGCCAGCTTTGCTTTCCCTTCTTTGAAATGCATATATAATACATACACACACACATATATATATATATAGTTAAGAAAGAAACTCATGTAAATCAATGACTGATGCTTTACATTCATTTGCTTTTAAAACTTCACAAGCTCCGTTTATTGTATGAAATGCATTAGTCATAAATGCAGGGGCAGAGAATCAGTGAGCAAAACAGAATCAGCTGACTAGAATAGTTTCTGGCTATGATTCTTATACAGTCCCCATGGAGAGGAAGTAATATTACATTTTAATATGTCTTCATTTGATTGTTATTACACTGCCTCCCAGGAGGCTAAGCCACTGAACAGATCTTGGCTGTTTTCGACCTATCGGGTTGGTAACATTGCTCTAATCAGATGGAGAATTAAGCTGCTGGATTTGTGCCTGTATAGCTTTTCATTCACAAAGAGATTAGAAATGAAGGCACAGTAACAAAAATTCATCTTCCCTCACTCTTAAAAATACAGATTACAAAATTAAAAAACACCATCGCAATTATTTAACAGGAAACACCAGTAAACTAAAACCTCAACCACTTAATTCTGTCGCAATTATCCATACTTTTATGCTTTAGGATAGTGAAAAACATTACCCACTTGCCAAATTATATGTCACATCCTTTAAACCAAGACAACTTCACAACACATGTATTTCTGGACCTTGGATATGAAGTGAACTACATGCCTGAGGAGGGTAATTCAGACCGTCGTACATAATTTCCCCGTGAAAATTAAACGAACCTTAAGCCACAGACTATAGGAAGGAGTAAGTAATCTCAGCGTGTGGGTTAGGGCAAAACTGGTTTCATGCGTGTGGACAACATAAGCCATTCAGCACTGCATCAAAATAAGAATTGTTGCTGGTGTGGGTCTGTTAAGAAGGAAGGTGAGAATTACAAGTTTCTTTGAGTTAGATCAGTACTATTTTAATAGCAGTGACTGTCACGTCTTTTATCTTAGATTCTCCTTAAAGTCAGCATCAGAAAATAGGTTTCTAAAAAGCAGAGCTAAATAAGACGTAAAAACTCTATCCATCTGCACTTGTTCACAGCTGTGCTGTTTCCGTGCTTAGAATGGAAAAGCCTACACACTGCAGGAACAAAAAACCACAAAAGCTATAGATTCAACAGTAGTAAGAAGTTATTCTTAATACAAAGCTGCACTTGATCTAATATGCAGTCACAGCATTATTAAGAACATGTAAAACCTTTTGAGGTTTTTCTTTTTAAATTGTATGAAGTTATAGTACACTGTTTTGGCCAGGCATCATGTATTTGTGCTCTGACTGCTTTCATCTGCTTTCAGTACTTTTAATGACTTTCTTAGTAAAGCATGGAATAAATAATTCTTCTTTCACATAAATTATCTGAATTTATGGGACAAGTTTAAGAACACAAGAAATCACACACTGAGAAACCACAAATCACAGATCACAACACAGAGGTTGTTTCTAGACTAGCCAGGGATGAAGAACAAGGCAGCTGAGGTAATAGAGTGTTTTAATTAAATGAAATTAAATTCCTTTTTTTTATTTTTTTATTTTTTATTTTTTTTCTTTCTCTTTTCACTTAGTAGCAATGCCAGACCTGTACAGAGATCTGAGGCAGCTAAAAAAAAAAACTGCTCAGGCCACTCACCAAAGAACAGGTAGTCTGGCAAACACTTGGTGTTGGATGAGCTGCATAAAGTTTAAACAAAGATAAATATACAAATTTAAACTACTAGTAACTAATGGTCTACCCTTGTATGTAGTTACAAAAGTTTAGACTGACTATGAAACCTTTACTTTTTGCTTTAGAATGAAAATGTCTCCCAGAATGTAACTAGGAGTGGTCTCAAACATGGACTGTAAGTGGTAATATTTCAATGCATTAAGAACAGTTGCACAGAGTATTATCAGCATGTTGCCTGCATTTCTATCTGCAGGCTGGGGACTTCTGTTTAACTCTTTATGCCTGAACAACACAATTGCATCCCACCTTTTCTACTGATCTTAGAGCAACAAAGAGAAAATCTTTAATTAAATATATATATATACACAAAAAATGAACTGTATTTGCTCAATTAATATTTTCTAATGTACAATACCAAAACAATCATTAAGTATCTATAAACAGAATACAATTTACCAGTCATCTTTCATTACATTTTTAACACCTCTGCTTTTTGTTTGTCCTACTTGCAAAGTCAAAGTGGCAGCAAAATTTCATGAGGACTTTTCTCAATCTAAAGATCATTCAGAAATTCTCACTGATTCAGTTTTATTCTATATATATATATATATATATATATTTCAAATTAACATATAATTTCTCTTAAAATAAATGTTATGGTGTATTCTAAATATTTTGCAGTCAGCCTTTTTTTCCCACTCTTCGCGTGTGACAAAACTACTATGTGAATGAAGGACAAGAAGAATTTTCCCTTCTTTTTCATATCTCATCCTTTTCTTAAGTTATGTCCTATGTTGTATCTCTCCAAATTGATATCTAAACAGGACCCACAAACTATACTCTGCACAGCAAGCAAGCAGCAATGCCCACTAAACTAAAGCCAGAACAAAATGAAATAAAATAAAAAACAGGCCTCTTCTTGCCTGGAAGAAGGCAAAGGCTCCACAATGGAATTCTGTGATTCACTTCCCTAACCACTACTCTGAAATGTATCTTGTCCAAATGCAAATGACGTGACTGGTGGTAATCTGAATGGACTTGTGGCTAATGGGGTTCTCTATAAAATTTTCCCTAAAATTCTCTACTTATATTCATATGACATGTGCGGGGTAGATTTTTTTTTACTGTTTAATTCTTTGAGGGTGCAGTGTAGTGGACACAACCGAGACAGAGCTGATCGGTCTGTAATGTACAACGTACTTTAAAATGCCTTAGTATATATCTTGTAAATGTAAACTGTTTAATTACAGCAACACCTCTGGAAATCTGTAGAGTCTCTTTACTGAATCTCATATTGCCTGACTAAAGAAAGAACACCCAAAGACTAAAGAATTAAGCACAAAATAGGAAGAGGGAACTTGCAGTTTCCCTTCCTTTCCTATACTCAAAATGACTCCATTAATTCCACGTGGACATGGCATCACACAACAAGAGTACAGGTATAGGAAGAATACAATCCCTTCATTTCATTTTTTAAACAAAAACTTTCCATTAAGGGAAAAAGTGACAATAAGCAACTTGTACCAAAGAGGCTGTGAGCTCTAACTGGTTTCTGCCGCCCATCGTTTTAAAAACAGCACCACATTATCTCTTGGATAAGGAACATCACATCTTAAGTGTTCTAAACTGTACATCATATGTTACATTAGTATCCAATATAGAAGGTCGCAGCATCTACCCATCCACAGCAAAAACCTATCTACTTCACTGCTGTTGTGTCTCTTTTCTTTCAGAAAGGTTTTCAGACGTTGAAAAAAAATAAAAATAAAAATTAAAAGCATCTCAACATTGTGCCACTACAGATGACAATTTGTCTTTCATTACAGCTAAGCATTTCTCAAAGTATGTCAGTTGTACATTTCACATACTCTGAGAAATGTTTTCAGATAATGATCTACCGTACACATGGTTGATTCTAGTTTACATAAACAAATTATATATTTGTGAGCACTGAAGAAACTGTGGCAGATGTAAGCCCACTAATTATGATATATTCAGTGTATATCAGAATGTATACATTTAAAACAGATTACTAGTTAGTTAATTTCACCAGGCATGAGCAGTGTTTTTTATATAGTTTATCCTTTCTCCCAGCACACTGCAGGCAAAGGGCTCTCATGGATGAGAATACCTTCTTGCTACCACAGAGAGCTTTGCTTCAGCTGAACAGAACTAACACAATTAGTTACCATTCAAGTTACACTGATTGTCACTAATGACAAGTGGCCTTGCACGAAACAAAACCAGAGGGTTTAATATTAAACAAACATCTGTATTCTTTATCATATGAACTCAACATTACTCTATGAAGATGTTCATCTCTCTTGAAAATCTCACATTTCTGTCTGCAGTATTTGGATAAGAAAGGGTTATAGTGAAAATTCATATTAAATAAATAAGAAACCTCTTGCTCGTTCTACTGTCACTAATTGCATGCAATGATATTAATGACCCAGTAATTGCTATACGAGTAGCACTGAAGTGGAAAACATCATTCTGAGGCAGAGTTCATCTCTAGGTGGTAGGACTTCACCGCTGACTGAGTTAATGCCAAGTGACAGTTCAGAATATAACACTGTAGATGAGAAAATGCACCGGTCTCATGGCTACAACAGTTTAGAGGGACATGACGTTATTTGCTTTGACCACACAGAGTCCAGCAGTAACCCCAATAAAATGCCACAGTCAGAGTGTGCCCTATAGATGAACCTCATTCCTTTCAGGGGAGATGCTCTGTACTATAACAATCTAGAGCAATTTTCCACATGTTTGCTCCAATAAAAGAATACCTTCATCTCCCGCTTTTACATCAAGCACAACAAAAGTGCGCTTTATTGCAAAACACAAAAAGCTATTTACATCATCTAACTATCCTTCAGCAACACAGAGTTTGGCACCTCAGTACTGAGATCAATTATGATACTATTGGATGACTGCGCACTTGGCAAAGATGATCAGAAATGAAGCAGTGTTTCGCTTGCTGCCTGCTTCTTTGTGCTTAGAACTTTTAAAAAACTTATGAGGAACTTAATGAGGGTACACTGCTGAAAAAAAAAACAACCTGAATTTTCATGATGCTACAGGACATTTAGTCCTTTTTTCTTTTTTTTTCTTTTTTTTTTTTAAACAGTAATGTCTTGAATTCTTCTATGTCTGTCTGACATAGCAGACTCTGGAAGACGTGGAATCACAGAGCTGCAGCACAAGCTGGGGTAACCACTTGGGAAGAAGCTTTCCAGAAAAGGCTGTGGTGGTTCTGGTAGACACCGAATCAATCACAAGCCAGCAATGCACCCATGCAGCAAAGAAAGCCAACAGCCCTGTATGGCTGCACTGGGCAGAGTGCTGTTGTTAGGTCCAGGGAGGTGATCCCTTGCAAGTACTCAGTCCTGCTGAGACACCTGGAGAGCAGCAGCTGTGCCTGGGCTCCCCATTCTGAAAAGGATAGAACATAGCAAAGAAAATCCAGCAAGTGCCTGCAAAGATGATGAAGAGACTGAAGTAGAGGGTGAGGACCCAGGACAGTTCAGCCTGGGACAGCTGAAGGAGATCTTAGCCATGTGTGTACCTGTTGTAAGACAGTAACAAAGACTGAGGCTGCTTTCAGTAGTGCCAGACAAAGAGGCAATGGGCACACCGTTTAAAATTAAGAAAACCTTTTTTAACTGTGAGGGTGACTGAGCACTCAAACAGGTTGTCCTGGCAGGCTCCAGAGTTTCCATCATCAGACATGATCCTGGACAGCCTGCTGTAGCTGATCCTGCTTGGGGAGGTGTCATTCAAATTCAACCATTCTGTGATTCTGTGAACAACTGCACTGTAGCAGTCTAATGCATTTACTTGCTAAAATGTAATACTTGAAAAACAATTTCGTCTCAGTTTCCCAGGCAGGATTCAGATTCAGAGTTGTTTCTCTCACAGAAGATCAGTGAGCATAAAGACAAGTCTGCTGTTGCAGTTTAGTTATGTTTTTCTGTCATCTAATCAACAAATTCTGCTAACAAAGGCCTGAACATGCTTTTATACCAGGCTTACCCGCTTAGTAGAAACTGTTCTTCAAGAAATGCTAAGACAACCTTAAGCTTAATCCTGGTTTTACTCACAAAAATATTTGCATGATTTCTTTGGGACTGAAAAAAAAAAACAACATCTGGAAGACTGCCCTTTAGGGCTCAGTCTTATAGTTACACTTACCAGAAATTAATGCTGAAATACTCTTCCTCCAAAGTTTCCAGGACTGAGTAAAATCAGGAAAGAAAATATAAACTGACATGTAACCCTGTTTTCAGCCATTTCAATCCTGTGCTTTGGCTAATGCAGTTCTCGAACAAAAATACTTTTCCCATCAGTTCAACTACGTAAAGACTTCAAAGAGGAAAATGACTTCATATATTTTAAAATCAGTTTCATTAAAGCCTTAATAAATGCTTATGTTTTCTTGGTCTTTTATTTCAGGAATTAGAATACTGTAACATAGATATATTATCAGCAACATGATACATGAAATACCCCACTTTGACAGATATATGCTCATCACCTAACTAATGTTAAATGAAAGTTAAAAGAGTTTCAATATGGTAGTGTATTTCTCAGTTTCAGTTCAGAGTACTTCCTTCATAGCATGGTGTATTTCCCCACAATACATCCCCACTATTTAAATAGTTACTTATAGTCTGAATGTAAAGCATATAAACAACACGTTCATCCCAACCCTCTCCTACTGCACACAATCATATCAAAGTTGTCTATGTAAATGTAAAAATATATACAACTGTTGGAGATCAGGGCTTAAGATGTTTTTTTGCAAAGTACTATGTGTACTATACATACATATAAAGAGTTTTAAGTGAGAGTATTGTACTTTTCTTTGTTAATATGCTGTATTTTCATGATGTATAAATTGTTTATAAGGAAACTAATAAAATCAGCAAAGTGACTAAAAATATTCAACAGCTTCCTATGAAATTCTAAATCCTGATTAATTCTTGAGTATTTCCAGAATAATTCATTCTTCCTCACAAATAACTATTCTTCATTTTCATCCAATTCCATATCTGTTTGGAATACCTGGGGGATGTGGAGGAAGGATAAATCTATCTTTTCACAACATACCATCAATTAACAAACGGAGCATTCCTATCTTTCATTTTGTTCCCTAAGGAACAGAGAAATAATAACAGATTTTCTGCTCAACTATCTCTGTCTACTTTAAAGGAGATAAACGGTCGGTATTGCCTAGGTAATGGCACTAAATATGAACTAAGTCCATCAATCTAAAATTGCCTTATTCTCTTACAAGAAGACCTGTGTGGTCTGGGACAAAATCCCACAGGGCCATGATTCCATTAATCCTGTAGGTCTTAGACACTGTTAGAAATCTGAAGCTGCACAGACACTGATTTTCTTCTCCAATAATATTATTTGTATGAGCTGTATTTATATTTAATTCAACAAGAGCTAAGTGGCATTGCTGATATATCCCTTAAAAGACTCTCAGCAAAGTCAGTGACTGACCTCTGGATATCACTTTACACTAAGGAATCATTTATCTAATTTGCTGAAGGAGGAGGAAGAGAAAGGAAAGAAAAAAGCAGACCTTTGTGCAACTGGAATCAGGGTG
Source organism: Excalfactoria chinensis (assembly GCF_039878825.1). Lineage (NCBI taxonomy): Eukaryota > Metazoa > Chordata > Aves > Galliformes > Phasianidae > Excalfactoria > Excalfactoria chinensis. The sequence goes on along the minus strand of NC_092825.1, from coordinate 133,376,748 downwards.
GCTATTATCACACAGGCTCTCCTTAATACTACCAGCCCCCCGCCCCAAAAAAATATATATATATTAGACAGCTGAGCTGTGCTGTCTTTGAAAACAACAGCAACAACAACAACAACAAGATCTGTAATGTCTGTGTTGCAAAAGAAACCAAACTGAAAGTTTGATACTGTTTTAGTCCCGGTTTTAACTAGTTGAGAGTTAGCCACAAAACAATGGAAAATCTACTGTTTTCTTTAGAGTAGCTCTTCCTGGGTGTTTGCAGGGCAATGAAGACTGAATCGTATCTCAAAGAGGTGTCAGAATGTCCAGCCAGGAAGATTAGCTGGTGTTTGGTCAGAATACTAAAATAGCATTTTAATGTAAATCTATTTGGCCATGCAAAGACATTTATTCTTCCCAACTGGGCTGTATTTCAGGGTGCAATCTATATTGTCCTTTAATGTGTTCTTCCTCAGACAGTTATTGCCCTTTAATTGTAACAGAATGACAAAGTGAAAACATAAAAGCTTTGTGAATTTTTAAACCCAGCTAATGCTAAAGTTTCAGAACAACTGTTTCCACTTTAAAAACCACCAGACTATTACAAGAATTTATCCAAAACAAAGCACTGCTAGCCAGAATAACCCTTTAAATCAGCCAAAGGTTGAATATGTATATTTTTTAATTTAAGCCAGAGGTCATTTATGTATGTGGGTCATTTGAAAAAAAAAAAAAATGATGAAAAACATTTAGGGAAAGCTGTATATCGCATTTTGCCAGTGTCAAAGCCAATGAACATCACTAGTTCAGCAGGCTTGGCTAATGATTCTATGATTCTTCTGTCTTCAGCCCTAAGCTTCCTTTCCTTCCTGAATGAGGTGGCAGACAGAGCAAGTACTATAGAGAAACCTTTTGCAGGACCATTCTGCAGCCCCTCCTTGAATCCCAAATTTTCTTCACTGACCAAAATCCACAATTTCAGCAAATAAATTTTGAGCAGGTAAAATTTCATTTTAAGCGATGTATCATTTTTTTACACTGATGGTGCTGGCATATAACCCTCATTTTATACAGAAGAGATGAAGTGAGAAGAGGATGGACTTGCTTGGCCAAACTATCTCAGAAGCGTAATGGTGGTCTGAAGGTAAGTGGCAGCACAGTGCTCCTTTCCCTCAGGCTATGCAGCTTCTTGCAGGCTTCCCTGAGGCACTACATCAGTGCAAACTCAGTGTACTGCAGCTCTCCCCATGCCCTATGACTCAAGGCCAAGTTTGTCGCGAAGAGATCAGGACAATTCCCATTCACCATAACAAAACATCTTTGGCACAGTGTGTATGCCTGTACTGCTCTACCACATCTCCTACCCATAGAAGAAATGCTGCAGTCGAGAGGTACTGAAGCAATTACACAGTAGACCAAACACTTGCAGAGCCTTCTACAATCAAGGAAGTCCCTATTTGTTCTGAGCAATCCACACAGTAGAATATTATAATTCATTCCTAAAACACTCAAAGACATAAAAGGACTTTTTGTTTCAAACATTAGAATTTCAAATCTACATACCCTTATTCCGCTTAACTTTGCCCTTTGCACAGGAATTTATGTTGTTGGGCATGGTGTATCTTCATGCATTTGATTAAGGATTTCCTTAGAGACTTATGATACGTTGGCTAAATGGTTGAATATTTTAGGATAATCTAACATTAATATATCCATGATCTCAAGGGCATTTGACCTTCTGCTGAAAAGAAATGAGGTAGCTATTGGAAAATCAATCTATTAGTTTCCCAGGAACCAAGAACTTATGATGGTAAAAGAGAAAAGCAAGGACATTCTGTTACATCACTTATTCCCTTACACAATACCATTCAGTATCATCTTTCTAAGTATTACAATTCGCAGAATTAACTCTTTGAATCCTAGAACTTGTATACTGAGGAGTATATTGCCCTGCTGTTGTTGCAAGAAATTTATATTAAGATTATTCTGGGACTAAAATACCATTAAAGATGAAAAGGAGTATCAGAAACTTATCATCATTTTTACTTTCAAAAAAGTGAAATGGGGAATAAGAAAAGTTACATCTTTTATGTGCTTAAACCCAGGGAAGAAGTGAGTAGAAAAGTTCTACTGTATCTGTCAAAAATACATCTAAGTGATATAAAAAATTATGGCTTGAAGAATTCATGTACAATCACATTTCCCTAAAGGTACAGAGGGTTCAGGAAGCTTCTTTATCCTGTGTTATAACCCCTATGCTTTGTTACTTGAAGGCTCCAAAAATGACCAACACCTTAATCTAAATAGAGATTTTACTGTATAATACAGCTTCACAAACCACATATTATTACCTTAAAACAACAACAACAAAACATACCATGATTTCAAATAATGGCAAGATGATATGGGTACATGATAATGCAGAGAATCTAAGGGCTGACAGCAGCAAGCCTGAGTAAGCAGCACAGCCACAGCTAGTGTTGAACCAATGCTGGACTCAGTAAGCTGGCATCTCAGGCTGTTTGATGCCCCTTACTCAGGGGAATACGAGATCCAAGAATACCTCAAAATCAAAAGCTGGCAGATAAAATGCACTGATGTGTTTGCTTCAAAGCAATCCCCCTCACCTCCAAATACTCAAAGCATCATCAACAAAACCAACAAAATTCCCAAACAAACAGAAAGGAAAGAGAAGAAAGAGAAGCAGTGTTTGTGTTTCTGAGTCAGTGGGAGGGAGATGGAGTGCACTCCTTGTTCGGGTCTGAGCACACCTGGTGATTTACAAGTCTGGTAATAAGGATTTATACAAATGATTTATGGGCCAATTTGCGTACATGATTAAGATGCATTGTATTACTTAAAAAAAATGACAGTGAACAACCTGACTACCAGAACTTAAGTCTGACAAGGCTGCATGTATCAGGTCATAAGCTTTTGAACACAAACTGTTAAAATGCTAGGTAGCTCTAGCGTCTCTGTAGAGTCCCAGCTGAGCCATAGCCTAGTTTCCTGCCCCTCTTCAAGTTTTTAAGGCCAACATCACCAACTAGGTTGGGTTATCATGTCTTTTTTGTTCAACTTATTAAAATGAATAGGTAATCTGCTTCAAATGAGTTAGCACACTAGCAAAACATGACAAATCAGTCATTTGTTTATGCCAGATTGGGCAAGGAAGGTAATATTCTAAGGCAGTTCAGAACTATTGCAAGGCCACTGTGACTTTTGAGGCATTATTCTGAAGTCTCAGCAAGTTCTATCAACTAAACTATCCTTTCAGGAAGTGCAATGTCTATTATGCCTTATTGCTAATCTTAATTACACAAAATTAATGAAAATAAGTCATACTTTATAATTCTGTGGTTAAACCCATGACATGGATAAGACATAACTGACAGTGTGACAGAAAGCCCTATTTGTGCCCACAGTTTTCAAGCAATAACCGTAACAGTGCCATTTACTCTATTATAGCTGGCCTGTTGTGGGTTTTCTAAAAACTAGACTCAATAATGTACTTCACCATCAAAACCAACGATTTGAGAATGGTCATTTTTATGCCGCGTGTTCTCTGTGGAGTTTCAGGCAACTACCTCTCAGTATCTAATCATACTCCAGTAAATCTCACTGGATTTCAGTGAGAACTTTGACAAAGTTAAATGCTATGTAAGTGGGATCAGGTTTTCATATACCCCGACCAAACTGAGTTAAGTGACTGCTTTGTCAAACCTTAAAAAAACAACAAGTAATGTTTTATATCTCCCACGATTGTTGTTCAGTAAAATATGTTATTTCTGTATATATTAAATACCACAAATTCTTACTTTGTTTCTGTGACACACAACTTGTATTCTAAATAATGAGACATTGTGTACCATTATGGTAGTAACTAGAAAGTGATCATTAATTTATATTTAAAGCATTTCCATTCCCATTTGTAAAGTACTTACTTAGAGCACTGGTAAAATTGCCAGCAATTTAAACTAAGAAACATATAATGCGGAAGATATTACATGAAATAGTGATCAGCCTCTTTGAACAATCTAATTTCAAGAAGATGGGAGAAATAAGACATACCAGTAGGTGACCTTATTGTAAATGCAGATCAGCCAATGCATAGAATCACAGAAAGGCTTAGCTTGGAAAAGCCCTCAAAAACCAACCAGTTCCATGGGCATGGCTGCCTCTTGACAGATCACACTGCCCGGGTCCCAATTCAACCTGGCCTTGAACGCCACCAGGGACAGGGAATACACATTTCTCTGGGCAACCTGTTCCAGAACCTCACCACCCTCTGAACAAAGAATTTCTACCTACCATCTAAGCTAAATTGCCTCTCTTCTAGCTTTAAGCCATTCCACCTTGTACTATCACTATGAGACTATGTAAAAAGTCTCTCTCCACCTCTTGAAGTCCTCCTCAAGCACTGGAAGTCTGCAAACAGACATCGCGGAAGCCTCCCCTTCTCATAAGAGAGGTGCTCCAGCCCTCTGATCATCTTTCTGGCCTTCCTCTAGACTTGGTCCAACAGATCCACAACATTCTGGTGCTGGAGGCCCCAGGCCCAGGAGCACAGACTTTGTCCAGCTCTTACTAACTAATTAGTGATTATTGCTCAAGGCTTCAGAAGTCCTCATAGGACTAAATTAAATCTGCAGGTCACACAGTATTGCAATGACAAAAACTAAACTAATGCAAACTGTTGTACTACTCTCAACTTCTGCCATCCCCTGATCTGTTAACACAGTAAAGGTAACTGCAATCACAAAAGTAATTTGAATCCCAAAATTTAGTGGTTACTCCAGATTAGCTTTAAGGCTTAAATCCTTTTTTAGCTTGAAACTCTCACAAAGCTGAAATTGTTGGACAACAGGCCTGTGTCATGCAAATTCTTTTAACAAGTCTAAGACAATACAAGAGGAGGAAACTCAGGATCATGCTGCATCTGGGTTTTGCCCACACTACTGCATGGACACAGTAGGTAAGTACGCAGATACAATCCTACCTTTTGGGGAAATCTTACTGACAAAACTGGCAAACAACACAGTCAAAACATGTTTCCCAGGAGAATCCCTGTACCACTTGGAACAAGGCCATGCATCTCTTATAAAATACCTCAGAATACAAAGGCTGGGCCACCCTAGTCTACATCTGGCATAAAAGGCACCCAAGGGAAAGGCCAATAGCATGGCATGCTATCACATCCACACTGAGGAAACACATCACAATTCAGCTGCACGCAACCTTTCAATGTGAATGCAGGACACGAAATTGTATGCAAAAGGAGAAGCTCTTTCTAGGCATAGAAGTACAGTCTAATTTGAGTTGCACAAATCAAGGAAAAAAGAGACAGAGGCCCTGTGAAAATCAGAAATAATAACAAAATGTTTCAGGTAAAAAAAATACAAACCCATTCAGAATCCTCTTGGTTTACTTATAGCAAATGAGACAAAACAGAAAGGAACGAACAATGATATTATAAGGAATGAACAACTGTTATTTTGAACTTACATATGACGTAATAATCTTTGTTCTTCTGAAATTCCAGGCCCCAGAGATTAGGGCTGAATTCTTGAAATTTGATGGTAAACTTAACATCTTGATCTGGCTTGGCACAGTTGAGTAGAGGTGTATTGTCTTTTCTAATAGCACAGCTATCTGCTTGGTCTTTATCAACCATGTAGACCTTATAATATTCATACTGGCCAACAGTTTTAGAGTCCACCTTTGGGCATATAATATCCAGTTTGTCTCCAATCTGTGGATATAGTACCAATCCTTGTCCAGGAAGGAATCTAAAAAGAGAGAAAGAAAAAAAAAAGAGGAAAGAAAAAGGGGAAAATGTGAAACACTTGACAAAACCTCATTCAGAAAAGCAGCAATTAAAATGAAAAAAAAAAAGGAACAAATACACAGTTTCCAAAACCAAAATGACAGAATGAACAAACCAGATCTTAATATTCTGGGCCTGACTCAATATCAGCACGATGTTTATTTAGATCTTCAAAATCACAGATGGATTGAAATTTTTAGCCAAAGTTCCCTGTTTTGGGAACTTTAGAAGGTTCTGTATCTCTGGCAGGCACCACTGTTTCTTCTACATTTGGCCATTTGCAGCAGCCATTGCAATATACGAGAGGCTACAATCCTGTCTTTCCACTTTGGTAACATTTCTACTATTCTTGCACATATTTTGCTAATTTTGGATATGGGAGAATGACAAGAATGATTGCTCATTTGGAGAAGCCATGTGGGAAAGGAAGCAACTTAGACTTTCAGACTTAACATATTGAAACGTTGATTAATGTTACTGGTGTAGTACGAAAGAACATCAGTCACTCATCAGGATGATTCTTACAGATCTAGGATGGACTGGAGACCTACTCGAGCCAAGGCGAGCACATGCTTCCAATAAAACACTCTTTCAAGATAGTGTGATTGCTACACTACAGTGATTTCTTTGTAAACTCATCATTATCTTTTTCTTTTTTTCCTTGTGCTATAAATGAAACATGGGTATACTTTTGCCTTTGTATACATGGAGATTTCTCACACAGACTGTCAGAAAGCTTTAGTATTTGGGGTCAGACTTGATATTTTATCTTTCTCATCAGTACTAGCTACCAGGCAAATGTCACTACTTCCTTACTAATGAAAAATATAAATAATTATGTATAGTTCTGTTTTATCCACAAAATGAGGAGTCTCCTTCTTAAAAGTACAAAAGCCACAGCAGGTTTGTTTGTTCATTTCTTTTCTCCTTAAGATATATTTGCTCCAATTAAGGCCAGGAAGCACAGTTTTAGAACTACAGCCAATGATACAATGTCCTCTAATGCACAGACCTAAAAGTCTGACTTTCTTTCTCTTGTCTGCCAGCCTTTTCCAAAGAGCTTCCTTAATGGGGAATCAGCCTGAAAAACTGACTGAAACAATTGCTGCCTAATGAACACCCTTCTGCAAGAGCTAGTGCTAAACAGCAGACATAGTAAATCTAGCTTATTCACAGGCAGCCTTCCTGGAAACTTATTAGAATATTAAGGCTCAGGAACAAAACTGTAGGCGTAGATTACTCCCAGTCTTTTGCTTTGCTAAAGGAGCCCACCAGCAAGGAGCAGTACTGGAAGAGAACCTACAAAATGAGAAATAAAAGGAGGATGCAATGCCCCAAATTTCAAACACATCATTTGCAACTGCTTGCTTCCATACAATGAGAGTTTATGATCTGTGCTAATTGAGTGGGATTATTTTCACTCACAAAGCCTGTGTAAGAATTATATTTGTTGTGAAGCAGCAAGTAGCAGGACAAAGACATGTAATTACAGATTTAGGGGAAAAGAACAATGAAATGTTGTGGCAAGAAGGGAGACTGTTGATGCATAAATCACTGTGCTCCTTTGTGTTGTGCAGTGTAATTTCTAGACTATAGAAACCAGGCTTGGCCTCGGCTGTGCAAATAGAGGTACACTGGAGACAGGACGAAGCTGCACCGCCTCCTTCAGTTCCCAGACACGACATAGGAATGCAGTGACTACCATGTCTCTGAAACAGAAATGGCACCAGAAGTGCAAAGGTGGAAATACATCCTCCTTGGAGTCGCCAATCCTGTGAGGAGTTACCAAGGGAGTGTCTGGCTCTGCAAGGGCACATCAGAAATGCGGAAAGAAATAATGCCACAGCGGGCAATGTTTCCAAGAAGGTAGCACAGATTCTGACTCAGCCCCTCCTTTGGGAACAATTCTGCCCAGGCAGACAAAGCAACAACATTCCTGGGCTAACCCAGGTCACTGACAACTGACTGTTATCATCTTGTCTGACCACAGCCCAAACTAATGCTGCAGGAGACAAACATTACCCCTGTTTCTCCACTTGCATGCCAGGACAAATGCAATCCACCTGCTGCAGTTCTTCATATCATGGTAACGTTTAAGGTTTTTCAGGGGAGGCCCTTTGTTTTTTAATTGACTAATTTAGATTTGTGTGCTTAATAAATGCAAAATTCATAAGGTTAGAAACATGCACCTGTCTGTCAATATCAATAAAATGACCTAAAAACTGCCATGAAAAAATAAATAAATAAATAAATAAAAAGCTAAAATCTAACCTTGGATTTCTTAAATGGACTCGTATATTCAACTAGCAGCAATGTATGTTCTCCATGAAAATTCTGAGCACAACCAGGACAGGTTCAGGGATAGCAGGTAAGCAATTCTCAGAAACAGCTACCAAACAGAAAGCACACTCATGTGCCTTGAAATTGCCCCATAAAAAGCAAAGGACAAAACCACCCCCAGCAGACAGCTAAAGTACATTTTACAAGAGCTTTAACCCAAGAGCTTGTTAGACTTTATGGCAGGGGAACACTCACACTATGCGCCTGCAGTCTGTACAGTTTTAGCATTAAACTCGGTAAATCTGCTTCCACTTCAGTTTCTCAGCTTTTAGGATCTAACGCTGATAGGATTAGGAAAGAAAAAAGCTGAAAATGAAAGGATTAATCCGAGAACTTGATTATATTGTGTTTCGTTTTTTTTTTTTCAATATTTTTTTGACAGCTTGTAGTTTTGACTGTAGCCTTTACAAGACAGTTTTGTTCTCTTTAGTATAACTAAGTAAAACTAGTTATCCTTAGTATAACTTAGTAAAACTAGTTTTACTTTCCTTACTTCCTTACAACAATAAAGCATAAATATGGATGAAGAGAATAAAAAAACTTTACCTCATACATTTCAGTTTGACCACAACAATTTAGTGACCACTCCTAACTGGACAGCATTGCTACCCCTCTGTTCTCATAGTACCTGAGCTACTGTATTTTCATAAAGACTTAAAGAAAATTATTTGCTGGGTAACAAGCATTTCTTGAAACTACTTGACAATGAACAAGATTAAGACTACTATTTTATGACGCTACTTTTGACAACTTTATGTCCTAGAGAAAAAAGGCCAGGGGGAGGACAATGTACATTTGGCCTTGGTAGAGGCCAATAAAAACTTGACCAAGGCAGAATTTATCCTATATCTTTATTTCTGCAAGTGCTGGTGTAGCCTTAAGCATTCTAGGATATAAATACGCCTATAGGGCTGAATCTGTAAAAAATAAAGTTGATAAACTGGGTTTAAATCTGAAGTGAGCATGCGCCTTCAGTGACTAAAAAAAAAAACTTTTTCCCCCCTAAACAGAAATAAATATTATATATATATGCATATATATATATATATATATATATTTAAAGGATGGATCAAGAGGTTTCTAAAGTCCTGAGGATGGCACTCAGGGAGACTGTGTTACACCCATGGTTGCTTAGGATACTCATATGGCTCTTTGAGCAGTCGGGAGCAGTGACAGCGCCAGAGCCATTGCTTTCTGTATAAAGCTAACTTCCTAACTTTCTGCTTCTCTAATACAAATTATCATCTCCGAGAAAGATACATACTAGTTCCTGTACCCCAACAGAAACTCTGACAAAAAAACTTAGCTAGTTTCCTGACTCATTTGTTCTAGTAGATAGATAAAATGACAGGGGCATTTGAACAGTCTTAGCCACAATTAATAATAATAGCATTTTCTGTGAGAAAGCACAGGAAAGCACATGAAGTACAGTAAAAATGCTGTACGATGAAATTAATCCACTTTCTGTCTGGCACTTTTGGATACAGAGGGCATTTGTGCTGGCAGCCCCAAATTGGTGTACTGCGGGTGACATATGACATCTGTGCAAAGCCCATGGATGTGAAATCCTCCCACACGCATCCAGCTAGTCATGCCGCTTAGCAAAAAACAGCAAAATACCGAGTTCTCAAAGCTTTTAAAAATAAACTTTTCTTAGCTCAGAAAATCACATGCTACAGGAACTGGGAAAAAAAAGAAATTAAAACAAAAGAAGGAGCAATCTCTTCCTCACTCCCATCAATGTTACAGTAATTTTTAGCACTGTTTTTTTTAAGGTGCCACTGTTCCTGGGCATTAATGTGTCCTAACTGGTCCAAGTCCTAGAAAAGTTAAATTTGATTTTTTTATTTATTTTTTTTTTTAATTAAAAAATACAGTTTCAAGCAGCTTTATTAAAGACATCACTTTTGTTGTATAGAAACATAGCACATTCACACACACTAAATATTAATGGCACTTTCCTTAATGATAACCATTCAAAGCTGCCTAATTATGTAATAGTAAATTCTTAATAAAATTCGAACTCTTATCTGCCAACAGATTTTTTTCACCGAGAATATTGACTATTCCTCACTCCACAACCATTTCTGAAACTATAAAAGCATCAACATATTTATATATATTTTTTTTCTAAGGAATAAATTTTAGAAAGTTTTTGTCAATCAACACTGATGTAAAAACTGTGTTGGCATACTCTTCATAACTTGTAAAACTACATATATATATAGACACATGCAAAACACTTATCTTTAACTATACCCTAGTAATTATAAAATAAATGCAGTTCTAGACAGCATGTTGCTACTTGCTGAGAGTCTCTTACATTTAACTGGGGAAACAGTGCCAAAATTCTGTGCTTTAATACCTTACCTGAACGGTGTAGGCGGTTAGTTTTAAATTAATATAACAAAAACAACCCTAGTAATGTGAACAATCAAGATGTTTCTTAAAATACAGCCTGAAACCTTCTGTTGGAGAATCCTACCCACTTAGCTTTATGGAGTTTTACTACCAGCCTGACTATAAAATTATTCATTGAAAAGCTTTATTAAGGAAATGTCATGAACACTAATAGCACAGTGTGTTAGTCCGTTACTCGTGCAAGTGCAAATGGAATACAGAATAGCATGCCCCACACTTGTCTTTATTTTTTAAAAAGGAATGGTTATTAAATAGTTTGTGTATTCATCATCTGGCTTTTGAGAAAAAAAAGTTTGATCTTGAACATCATTTTGTCTACAGCAAAATAATGAAACAACGCAAAAGTCCTAACAGAGCTTGATGCAAAGAACATAAAAAGTTCTAAGAAAGGGTCCGAGTAATTCCAGTGATGTAGCAGTGCCTAACCACAGCCTGCTGAATGAGCTGAAAATCTGTGTACTGATTCCTAAAGACTTTGAACTGAAAAAAAAAAAAATAAAAAAAAAAAATCCAAAAGCACAGACCAAGGTTCTCTATAAAATGAGTCTTTTGCTTCTTGCAGAGCTTTCATATTAGTTTCTGTCATATTCAATATTAGATATAAAGATACGCCATGTGGATATAAGGCATACACCCAGCTATAAACCCCAAATGCTTTTTTTCCAGATTCAGTGATTGTATAGGACTGATCTCATGCCAGTTTAAATGGATTAAGCGAACAAGAATTCAATGAAAACAGGATCAGTAACTGCTATGGAACAGACAGAAAAACAGGCTTCATCAAAAAAGATTAATGTGGAGTCTTTGTCTCAAGATGAGTAAGGAACTCAGTTAAAAAGAAAGGCGCTACTCTTACATGAACTCTCTGCAAGAAAAATTACCATAATCTTAACACAGTAAAATGATAGAACTGGCTTTATACAGAGACTAACAAATGAAACTTTGAAAACACAAGAGGAGACACAGCATCTAATATTATTAACATTCTTTTAAGTGAGTTTTGGAAGCTGCTTTTCTTTGCCAGCGCAGTATTATTAAATTATTTTAATACTATAAAAAAGGCTTTTACAGAATATGTTAAATAGGTATGTTTTTGAATTTCAATAAAATTTAAGAAGTTTAACCTGCTAACCTTTATTTATATGTAACATTTTTCCAGGCAGTTAATGAAACTACACCAATGGTTACTTGCATTAATAGGAATTGCAGAATGGAAACTAAATGGAATTCAAAGAAATAAGTAAATATATTCACATCCCTTAGAATCTTTAATGTTAAGCACCACATTACACAAAGTCAAATTATGAAATACAGTAGCACAGGTTTCTGAAGCTACAGCTCTTGTGTTTCTCATTTCCATTGGAATGGCAGAGTCTCTACAGGGGGCTCAGCTGCTTCTGTAGTTAACCCCTGCAGAAAGCCCATAAATACACTGAAACAGTTCACTGAAACTGTAACTCTGCTCCATTCTGGGTATTGCCATGCACCACTTTGTCCTTCCCCTTTTTTCACCCCCCCATGGCCCATCTTTTTTTCACCTCCCTAGTAGCCCATCTTCTTTTGGACCTTCTGGGAGAAAGGCTTGCAGTGCCCTGAAAAAGGGAACAGTCAAAGGTTTATTCTGTTCTAATGTTCTAATCACCACCCTGGAGACAAACTGGTTTAAAAAAAAAAAAAAAAAAAAAAAAAAAGTGCTACCATTTTGTGTCTCAAAAGTAGCCACACAAATTGATGCCACACTCTGTGCCTTTTCCTGAACCCTCATTGAAGTCAGTTACAAAACATCCATCGACTCCACTAGGGCATGCTCATGTAACACACTTACAAATGAATGCTTAGCTACCTGTACAAAAAGGATTATTTAACATATTTTCTCAAAATTCTAAGTGGACAGAGAACAAAGCATGTATGAAATTTTACCTGCTTAATTTATGCTACCCTTTGAAAAATACCACAGGAAAGCATTCAAAATACAACAAATAATTTTTTTAGGCATAAAATAAGAATTTGCTGAGAGTGCATATGCTTTTCTCCAAATAAGACTTTTTTTTTTTTTTTTTTTTTTCTTTTTTTCTTTTTTGCATGGATCTGCAAGATTTGACAGTCAAATTGCACCATCACATCACAGTCCCTAAGGCACAAAGCTTGCAGTGTATAGTGGGACACCCACGGACATGGTGACTCTTCAAACACATTGGGAAATGCCTCCTTGAACAATGTGTCATGACTTTCCTTCACCAAATAACTCCTGTGACTATTGCTGCTGCAGATATATATATATGCCCACTTCTACCTTGCATTCGTTTTAAGAGTCACAAATCTAAAGCAGCCTTGCACTTGACAAGAGCGCAATACCTGCAGCTGTGACATGTCTGGTGATAACCATGCCAACTCCTTTCCCTGTGTAGATGGAAGGTCACCTGCAACCTGGCACGAGATACATCTTTTTGGAGACTCTTCCATGAAGGCCTTGCTGTACAGCAGAGTTCCTGCTGTTCCTGCTGCCCAGAGATGGGCTAGCTTTGCTGGAAAACTGCCCCTTCCCTTATTGCTTGGTTCTCACAAAGCAAAGCAAAAAATAAAATGAAAAGAAAAAGAAAAACCACCTAGTTATATAAATAAAATCTTCAGATCATCTTGTGCTTTACCCACCAGCCCTCAACATAAATCCAGGGTGTGAAATGAATGTGCAGTTTTCCTCCTGTAAAAGGAAAGCACATTTTCCTCTGTCTTAAAAACTTCTCTGAGAGCAAACATCTATCTAGTGTTTTTTTTTGTTTGCTCGTTTCTGTTTTTTTGCCTCTGGAACAGTCAGCCTATATCAAAGGGAAGCAATATCTGGGCTTTTTGCACAAAGCAGTGTATACTTACTGCACAGATAAGGCTTGTAACACTGAAAATTTATACAATTTGATATTTTACCAATGATGGCAAAGGATTTTTTAATTAGGTTTTATATTAAGTTTTTCTACATGATCTTCACATAAAGTACTATTATTACCAATTAACTTTTTGTATTACTGTGCATAAAGCAGTTACTGCTTTGCTAGAAGCACATACAGCACCACAGAATTGTGATCTACTTACTAAATGTAAATGCTGGTTATCACCAAAGAACCCTAATGTGCTTCAGAACAGGATGCTAATTAAGGAAAAAAAAAGAAAAAAAAGAAAGAAAGAAAAAAAAAGATAAGACCAATATTTAACCTGTAAGTGTATTATAATATAATTTCATCAGCATTTACAAAAATATGAACCATCACTGCTGGACTTATTTAACTTCAACAAAGAAAGAATTACTCCTCAAATTGTTGCCTGCTATCTCTCACGCACAAGCATGCAGACACACAAACACACTCTCTCTTTTACTGCAGTTCAGCAGAAACATACTTTCTACGTAGAGTTTAAAAACTGCAAGTGGCTGCACTGGAGAGCAGAAGCCAATCTGTATAAATGGCTTATTCTGAGGAATTTCTGAAAGAGAAAACACTCAGTAGGTGCATTGTAATTAGCTGCTCTTTCTAGTTACCTCTTGACAAATGATGCATGTGGGTCTGGATGAGAGCCCAACTCTTGACCCATGCCACCACTACACACTTTAGTACTTCAAGCAGAAACCCCTAGCCTCAGCACTCTTTTCATTTTGTTTTTCCAGAAAGGCAGCATTGGTAATGCACAAAATGAGAACTAGACGTGATTAGCAATGTTGGAATTCCTTCAGAAATGCTTCATATAGCTATGCCCTAAATATATCTGAGGGCAGCCTTCTGCCTTCAATTCCTTCCAAATATATAGCATGTTTCAGGATTAGGTTAAAGGACAGAACATGGACACATACCCTCCAAGCACTGTTCCCACAACGCTTAAAGACAAACTTTTGCTATATTTGCAAGCCCTTCAAACAGAAAATATTCACATGATCATTATTCTAGATGCAGAAGATTATAAGCCCATTGAGAAATACAACTTCTTCCACAAAAAAAGCACCCTTTAAAAAATAAACATTTTTTGGATAGCACTTTACTGCCCCCTTTTGCACTTTAACATTAGAACAGGCTTCAACATATGCATGCTTTTATGAAACACTTGTTAAGAAATAGGTTAAGACGACAGGGCACAGTGTTTATACAGTAAGAGATTATCCCCAGGCACTGCTCTGGGAACATCTTCCACTTACCTGGACTGTAAACAAATGAAACATCTAGCTTTCATTGCCCCTAATTTTCCATGGAAGAGATCGGTAAAGGGTGGTTTAAATGACCATTTTCCATTTCAATCTGCATGTACATAGGCAACGGAGAAAGAAAGCTATTCTGCTCATTAACACTAGTTGTCCTTCTGTCACAATTTTCTAAAGCACAGATCATCTGCAACTTGAATTTGGTTTTATTCAACAGGAAGAAAAGAATGACAAAGGGCTTTCTAGTCCTAGACCATTCATGTGTTAGCAATCTCTTAACTGAAAGGATGGGTGTATCCTTCAGGAGAAAACTTCACAAACTGGCAGGCAAGGATATTTTCATGAAAGGTGAAGACAAGAAGCCTAGACATTCAAATACCCTGCAAGCCTACAGGCATAAACCCGTTCTGCAACTCCACATTGCAATTACAGTCAGTGCAGAATTCATGTGTGTCTGTGTGTGTCCCCATATATCTACAAAAGGTAATAAATCTATAGTCTAGTGGCCGGTTATTTACAAAATACTAATTCATTATGACAGAGCCAGAGGGGGACTCGTCCTGCCCTCACCCTCAGCTTCCATTTGACAAAGTCCATGTGCTGCTGCGTACGCTTATATTTAAACTTAATCCATTTTCCTCTGTCATCCTACAATTACAATACAAGTCACAATAATATTAAATTTCACTGCCTACAGCATTGCACAATTGAACCATTACTGTAATGAAAACTGACTCCCTTTGATATTAACACTGGTGTTTTCTCTCATTTGCTAGCCATGAAATACAGGAAGAGACCAATGTTGTTTTAATTAAAGAATTGTTGTTCAAAATATGCTACTGGGAATATTAAAGTAGTTCTTTACTCTCGCAGCAAAGATAATCAGGTATTTATATGGCTTGGGTTTTTGAAAAAAAAAAAATAAAAGCAGTCTGTGCCATGGATTCAGCGTAACACAAAACCACTGCTCTACTTGTGCTCACAGAGGCAGGGCGTGCCAAACCTAAGAAACATGGCGCTTTGTTGAAAAGATGCAGAGCAGTAGTTAGCATGGAACACAAAGTCAAACCAAACCATGTGTGCTTCTTACAGAAGTCACTGAAGTCTTTGCTGTTAGAAAGCTAACAGAGACCAGCTGGCACTTGCCAAAAAAACACTTTTCAAAAAGGGCACTGTAAATCACAAGCTATGGATGGGAGAAATAAACAATGAAAACAGATTGTTCTGTTGCTGTGCTGTTCTGCACTCTTCTCCACCATTTTTATTGCAGAAACAAATCTTATGTCAGCCACAACACAGGGATACAAACCAAGGTTTTTGGTCTTCCTCCTCTTGGCTACAATTTGTTCACACCTGTACAGTCTTGTTCCAAGACATGCTTCAAGCAAAGTCTATAAAAGAGGGCAGGGACTGTCTTCTTTCTTGATGAGACATTAATTATCAGTGATGATATCTCAAATTCAAAGAAAAAAAATCAGCTGCTTTGCAGTTGTTAGAAAATATATTACTGCATACCATTTGCCTGCATAAGGAAACAGTGGAAGCGGAACAAGTTGTTAACTTGCAACACTCAGGAAAAGCAAAGCCAAATCAACTACACCATCACAAGACAAAACAAAATGCATTTTGGCAAACCTTTGTTACACAAAGATTTTTCAGAATCCAGCTACAGTCTTCTTCAAGGCCCATACTGCATCCTTTTCCAATTTATTAAAAAAAAAATAAAATAAAAAATACAGGTCTAGGTTGGAAAAAATGACCTTGAGCAAAAAAAAGCCCCAAACAAATGAGACACCTGCACCTCACATTAAACCCCAGATTAAGCCAGGTATAGGGATCCTATGTTAAATACCAACTTTTTCGAGGTCTGACTTGCAGAAGCAAAACCAAGTATATTTGCCGCTGCCACTTCCAAGACAGCAGTAACATCTGAACTACTGAAAATCAGCTTTTGGCCCGCTGCAGCGGTGAGCCTCACAAATAAAGATAAACTGACTGCACAATAGTTTACACACTCCTGCAAAGGTCTAGAGGTGTACTCATCCCTACCCAACTGAAAAAGGGGGTTCACCAAGCAGCTGGAGTCCGCAGGAGCCTCAGCCACTCTATTTTACTCCGCTCTCTGCCCTGCATTTGGCAAGGTTTTGTCTCGACCTCTAGCACAGGGACGCTCAGAATAGGCATTTAGAAACCAACTGGATTATCTTTCAGGACATAAACCTGTACTGCTCTGGGGACCAGCAGAGTTGCTCACAGCAAACAGTTGTCTGTAGAAATGCACTGGCATCACACTGAATTGCAAGCAAAAAGGACATAAAACTTGGTACTGACAGAGTTACTGGTGCAGAGACAGACCTGCTCAAGCTGTCCCAGCCAGCAAGAGGGATCACCACCAGCATGGATGCCCTGACAGCTGGCAAGCTACATGGAAATTAAGAGTTATTCCAATTGCAGACAGAGCTGTAACTTCTGACATCACTTTCTGATAGAAAGAAATGTAATGAAGCTTCAGAGAGATGTGTATTTGTTCAACCCCAAAAAACCTTTTCACACTGGCTTTGGTTCAAGACAGCTCATGCTTAAATTTGTCCTGCTTCAGCAAAAATATCCAGCATTCAGCACGTGCTCAACATGAGTTCTTCTGAATGAGGACGGTTTTCCGTGCTCAACATGAGCTCTTCTGAATGAGGACAGTTTTCCAAGTCAAGCTCTAGGAACACAGCTCAATCTTGTTCACCTTGTTGTCATGCACTGAGATACAAGGAGCAATAAATTTTTAAGATTTGCCTTTTGTTTCTCTCCAAAAACGATGTGAACGCTGTCTGATAAAAGTAGAAGGATCAATGATTACCACCAAAAATCACATATTTTAGAATATTGTGCAGACCAGGAGTCTTGTCTGCCAATGTGACCTGTTCAGCTAATCCATACAGCTTGAAAACACCTAGGTAAAAAAGAAAGAAAAAGAAAAAGAAAAGAACTGAAAAAACTATAGGCCAAGTGTTGTGCAGTGATTAAACTAGACTGCTTCTGAACTAAACTGAAATTAATCAAAAATGACAAAAGCAACTTAATATGGACAGAGAATGCTATGAGACCGTAAAACCTCAAAAGAAGTCAAGATGTGCCTCACTTCAAATCTACACTTTCATCCCACCAGGTATAGAAACCAACCACTGCTCAAGCGGCAGGTAAGCAGATGGCAACCACCAGCAAAAACGAAAATGCAAAACGATGCACCACTTGAAGAGTAAGAACTGTAGTTATGTGTGCTTTCACCAGCACTCACTGCATAGGTTCCTTAAACAAACTGCTTCAAACTTGCAGAACATCAAAAGCCAGATGGGCCTTCCTGAATGAATCCACAGGCAAGGAGCCAGGATTCCCGTTTGCTGCAGAAATAGGCCTGGACTTGATTTGAGTCTTCTCAGTTCTGACAGCCTGGTGTCTGGCAAATCTCCCAATCCAAAATAAAATAGCTTTCACTTGCAACTGGGCTTTAACTAATAATAATAATAAATTTTAAATCCCTCTTATTAGTTTTAACATGCACTTCCCTTTATAGGGTATTGTTCACTTTTCCCACCAATGTTTTTGGTATGGGTACCTAAGTAAATATGCTGTTCAAACAAAAGCTAACAAAATAGTGAGAAGTAATTTAAAACACCGCAGAGTTTTCAGGCTAACATATCATTCCAATATCTAACCTATTCTCCTGTGCAAGGTAAGCCATATAATTTCTTATTTTTGTTGATATGCAAAACTTGGTTATTCTTTGAAGTGTACGCAGCTCCAAATGCTACTAAAGAGAGTTTTGGAAATTCTATTTTGGCCAATAATTGAGACATTTTAAAAGAACACTACAGGAATAAAAAAGAAGAAACTTATGTATATGCTCCACATCAGGAATGATTCACCTAGCAACATAATCCTCTATTAGCCTTTATCTTTTCTGGCTTGGGACCTGTGTTTAATACCAGAAGAAAGCACAGACTATTACATCAAAGTTTAAATCAGCTGCATTATAATTATCATGCTGATACCGCAATAAACAGTGGGTGTTGGCTGGCCAGGATTGCCAAAAAAGATAGAGGTCCTGCCCTTATTCGCTGTATTTGACAATGTATATAATCACATCAAAGGAAAGTTCTCTGCATCAGAACTGGCAGAAAAAAAGGAACGTGGATATTCTCTTCCTGAAGAAAAACGATAGATTTTGTTCATGGCATGAAAATTAAAATTTTTGCCTATAATAATAATAATAATAATAAAAAACCCAAGCAATTATACCGTAGAGCCCTTGAAGGCTAATGTAATTCTGAAGTCACTGGAGGTATTTTCATGGAGTTGAACAGGAGCTAGACAGAAGCCTTAAACATGCTTATCAGCTTAAAAGTGAAAATACAAATCCTTAAAGACATATTCAAATATGGAATTTAAAATTATCGATTGTTATCCTGTATTTAAGACTCCTAGAGGATTTCTGAGTATCTGGCTAGCCCCAAACATGCATTTATAACAACAAAAGTAACAAAACCATCAACTAATTCAGACTGGCACTGTAGACATTATTATTTTAAGGAATTTCTATGTGTGCTTTACCAGTTTAGTTTTGAAGACCTAGCTGTCCTTGAGGGCAGAGGAGCAACGGCAAAACTGTGTTTTGTTCTGCCATTTGATTTTCATACTTGGCGTTCAGAAAAAAGACTGGGTGCAGCAAATATACTTCTTTTCTTACAGCCTGAATGCTTTTTTTACCCCCTCAATTAGGGAAACGAAGTGCAAACTGCAAAATCTCCGTGTTTTAAGTGCATCTTTGAATTGACCTGCAACAGAATAGTGCATACTGGTTCAGGAAAGTGGAACCTACAGGCTGTTTTGCGCGGTGGGACACAGCTCTGGCACCCCCAGAACAGGAGGCCCTCCACAAAGAATTACCTACTCCTTTCTGTGCCCTGCCAAACGGACTGAGTCTTATCTCGCACATTTCTGAAATGTGACATGACAGGCAGGTTCGAAAGCTAAATGTTGGATAATGGTTGGCAAACAAAGGACATCGGTTTTTGCATTATTTCTTTAATTACTTTAACCCTTGTTCTAACAGAAAGCATAAGGCCAGAGTAATTCAGCTTCTCTCTTTGTCATTTGCCTGCCATAAATATGCACCAGTCTGCATTTGAAAAGCTGAAGGAGGCCGCAAGCTTGCTGGACATTTATCATGCTCTGTTCCCTGTTAACAAGCAAATACTTTAGTTGAATGGCCCATTAGCAATCATTGTCAAATGCAGAATGCAAGGTGCTTGGATGTGACCGGCCTGTAAATTAGATGAGGGTGCCCCTGCGCTTTGGAGAATTTCAGCAAATGAATTGGATCTTTTGATACAGATTTCTGAAGGTTAAGCTGCAAAAGAGGAAACATATCTGAGTACTTCAGACTTATGAAAATCTGTTCGGCTCCCTCTACGCACTTGTTTATTTTTCGTTTGCTAAATCACATAGACATCAGCATCTTGACAGTTTGGATTCTTAAGTTCCCTTTCCAGTCAGAATTGTGAAGCATTCCAGCTTACTATGGGGTAGGATAAGAATGATAAATTCAAGCATGTAATTAACATCTTCATAAAAAAACAAAAAAAATAAAAAAACAAAAAACCTTAAAAAGTGTCCAAGCCACTGCCAAACAAACAGCATGAATCCCATTTTGCCGAGCTCATCCGAGGCTCATTCCCACTAAAGAAAGACACAACTGTTATTGTAGGCTTGGTGCTTTTTTTCCCTTATGTCTAGACTGCCTAACAAATGCAGAGTACTTTCTTTTTCCCTTCAGTAGACAAATGAGCAGGCAATAAAGTAAATATTTCTCTTTCGAATGGTAACCCCGATTTGCAGTGTAATGCTGACTTGAAGTTCTGGGCGTTTATGGTTGTTATTTGGGTAGAAAAGCAAGCCTTAACTACTTGGAAGGCGCTTTATGAGAAAAGGCAAGAAAAAAACACACACAAGCAGCTGCACTGGGAGAGGTATTTTACTACCTTTGCAGCTGCAGATCGCTTAAAATAAATGACAAAGCAATGGCTATATTCTGCAGCCTGAACCAAGAGGCTGACAGCAAACTCATCCCAATGACTGGGGATGGGGAGGGGGGGAAGAAGGAGGGGGAGATGCTTATCTCAGTTCATTTCTAGATTTCAGGCAGCCTTTCAGGAGTAAACACCACCTAGAGACTAAGCCAATCAATTTGGTTATCTGCAAGCTTTCCTGATAAATAGGAAAGAATGCTGTTTTTGGCTTTAGTTTCTATTTTTCCTACTACTTTTTTATTTTTGCACAAGAAATGCCTTCATATCACCTGGCTGAGGCAAGGACAACGCAGCATGATTGCGCTGCTCCCACAGAGTTTGGGATTGACACCACGGCCCAGAACACAGTCGAAATCACAAAGTCTCTGTTTTCTGGGCAGAATAACCCCAGCTCTGCCTGCCCCTGTGCCGGTGGATGAAGGCAGGCACATGGCTGCTGCCAGGCCAGGCCTCGAGGATCAAGACCTTCCCAGCCTCACCACTGCGGCCTGCAGCCTCAGCCAGCCCCCTCTCCAGATGGAGCAGCAAAATGCAATCTATCTTTACCATATTATACACCACCAATGAGTAAGAACTGAGCAGCTTTTCTTTGCTGCTTTACCCAGCCTGAGCCACAAGTAGGGCTTTCATACCTCCTAATCCCGCTCCCAAGTTCTGTGAGGCTCTCACATAATGCCCTGCAGCCCCGAGCAAGGCCCTTAGTCTCCAGCACCCCTTTCAGAGACGTGTCATTTCTAACATCAAGCTAATCTATATGTTGCCATGGCATCACCCTTTATCTGCCTTTGCATCTTATGAACTGCATGGATTTACCACATTATTTTTATCTGAAAGACAGAAAATGGTGGTTTTATTGCCATACAATCAGATTACTGCTGCTAGTTTCTCTATGCCTTTTTACCATACTTCAATCAAAAGGGATCAGTTTCTTTATACTCTGCCCTTGATTTACATTACATCTGTAAAGACCTAGTCTGGGTTGTAATCCCCTTATTAACTATGACCAGGGTTGATTTGCCTAAAAATAAAAGCAAATTGTGTCAGACCTTTTCACTTTGTTTTTGATTCGGAACTACAAAATGGATTACACTAAAGAAATCTTCAGAGTTCACACGGCTGGTATAGTGCTGAATTTAAAATGAGAATTAAACAAGTTAAACATGGGAGCTGTGTCAACGGTTTACATTTTCCATCATGGGAGAAAGGCTGAGCTGCGTTTGTCTTTGTGTTCCCCAGCTTTAAGGAGACAATGAAGCCACAGGAGTTTTTCCAAGCTCTTCTGACACCGTCCCTTTGCCATCCTCCCTTCCTCTGCTCTCCAGGCAGCTCCCTCCCAAACTCTGCTCCCCCGCCACTCCCTTCCCCCCTCCGCCCCCAGAGCAGTGCTCTGCTTGAAAGTTTATAGTTCCATGGCACTGCATATTTTAATCAAAATATTTCAAGCAGTGTAACATTCCTATTTAAGTTTCCACAATGCCTCACAAAGAATGAGCTCATAAGCAAATCCATGTAGATGTATGATAAATGACCTGAAAAACAGGTTTCTTTATGTCAGCAGTCAAGGCAGGCAGACATTAGGCTCACATGAATAACATTTTAATCACTACTTTCTTTTTTTCTTTTTTTTTTTTTTTTTTTTTTTCCCCTCAGAAGAACACTTCTCATTTGCAATAAGCAATTTCAAGTACTGCAGGTTGTGTGACAGTGGCAGACCAGATCCTCCAAGAAGCTACTGTTCAGGCCTGCAAGGCCAGTATCTGTGCCAGCACATCACCACCAGCACTTCAGGCCCTCCGCCACCTTCCCACTGCAGGAACCTCAGATGAATCTGAGACCATCCTAAGTATCACACCTCAAGCAATGAAATCAGGAAGGAGGAGGAGAGGAAAAAAAAAAAAAGGAGGGAAGGAGGTGTTCTTGTGTGTGGGAAGACAGAACTTTGTGATTCTAGCTCGACTTTTAGTCACTGACTTTCTAAAGGCAATTACTTCATTAGACAAAGTGAAATGATACAGCACAGCTTACAGATAACATACATTACAATAATTGCTATAAGTCATATGGCAATTATACTTCACATATGAAAGGCTGGAGAAAATAACCAAGTGAAAAAAAAAAAAATTAGGCTGCTAGCTCGTTCCAAATTCATTTTGTTGATTCACTTGTCTTAAGGCCTGGCTACAAACACCAGAGATATCAAGTGGACTGGAGGCCACTACTCACTGCTTGTATTAGCATGCCAAGTGTCAACAGCTATGTTTTGGGTACAATCTAGAAGCATGTGTTTAAATCGTTTTAGCCTTCCACTCCTGTTTCTTCAGCTTGAAGCTGCAATTGTTGAGGTTAGAAAGTGCACTCCCATGACATTTGATTCCCAAATAAATTCTTGTCTAGCAAGAGGCTACCAAACATGTTGTGAGATATCGTTTTAGCAAGCTCTTTGTGCTTTGCCAGGCTCACTTGTCCTGTGGAACAAGGACTGTCCATTACCTACAGTTTATCATCCTGACAAAATGTGAGGAATGTGGATGTGAAAGCACTAACAATTCCACCCCTGGTGCTTTCTCCTTTTTTCTCTCTATATTAAAACCGACAAGATTAACCCAAACGCAGACTGCAGAGCATAGTTCAAGGGGCTATTCAATCGGTAGTGAATGCGCATTTGTTTACCTACAAAAATAAGAATTTCAGATACAATGAGAAGCAGACTAGTCTATATGCTGCTGAACAGACCATTTAACAGGGTCATCAATTGTAGTTTATTTTATTGGTTTCTGACATGTGAGCACGCATTCAGAGATGGACTGTGAAATACCCCATATATAATTGGTTATCAGAGATAGAGAAAAAACAGCTATGTAATCTAACTTAATCAGTGTCAAATGCAGCAGCTCTGAGGATAAGCTTCCACATGTTACCAAGGAGAACCTCTTTGCTCACCAGCCTACAGCAGCACGCAAGGCATAGCAACACTGAGACAGAAACAATGGGTTCTGAATGAGACTTCTCTGAGGTCTGACTGAAATGCACTCCACGCATGCTATGCTCCATCATACATTTCAGAGGCTGCACTCAGCGCCTGGGAGGTGTAACGGAGGTAATCTATACACATTGTTTATCTTGACAGAAACGGCAAAGGCAGAAAGTCCCCAATTAAAAAGTATCAACAGGAGTTAAATGTACAGAATACATTTTTCACTGTACTTTCAATATCATGAAATCCACTGTTGTTCAAATGAGAAGTCTGTAACACCTACAAAGACATCTGTAACAATGACACTTAGCCTCCCAAGCTATAAAGTCACAGGTATAATTATCCCGTGTGTGTCACTTAAATACACCTCCTGTGATTGGGCCGAGGCAGTGAAAGCAGAGCTCTGGGAAGGGAGAAAAGCAGGAGAGCAGGGCAGGGAAGTCTGTGTTCAAACAGCTACCGCATGCTCTCAATCCCTGCCACCTGCTAGAAATTACAACCTCTAAACTTCAGTGCAAAACCAATTCAGTTTGTATGTTCACCTTAACCTAAAATTTATTATTTCTTACTTTATATTAACCTGACTAATAACTTCTCCCAGCATTTAATTGCCTACCTGTTCAGCAGATTTATGTGCTGAGGCTTTCAATAGAGTTAAATGCATAGCTTCCCTGAATAAATTAACCAGCACTAAAGATAGTTATTATTTTGAGCCTGGAAAGGAGCTTTATTATGCTATGCTGAGATCCATTCAGCAGCTTACTTCTCAAGCAGCTTGAAATCCGAGTGAAGACAACCTTGTCTAAGAAGAAATTATTCAGTATCCTTCGGGCAAACAATTGTGACAAGAATTAGTAAGAAATCCTGCTCTGAGAAGTGGAACTGTGTCACCGGCAGCAATATCGGTAATGCATTTGTAAGCTTCCTCAAAGTAGAGGCCTCCGAGTGGCCTATAAATCACTAGCCCCAGCAATTGAAAAGACTAATTTTAATAGTGTACGTCTTCACTGTGGTGATTAAGCCTCAATGAATCACTCAAGAAAACTCAATTACATCAACAGCAGAACCTATTTTTAAGCATGCATTTAAGTCGAAAAAGTAATTAGATATTATCATTAGATCTACCATTAACAACATTCAAGCCTTAAAAAAAAAAAAAAAAAAAAAAGCAAAAAACCAAATAAATAAATTAAAAAACCCCAAACCCAACAGCTTAGAATTAACCAAATGGAAACACAACTTATACATGATAAAGGAAGTGTATCCCCAGGCTCTGTAAGATGGGTTGAGTTCAGCTGCTTTGGATATTTTCATTTCACTGGTGGCCCATAAAAGCTACCACGGTAAGTTGGAAGGGGAAAAAAAAAGAAAAAAAAGAGGGAAAGCATGTTGGAAACGGAGGAGCTGCAGAGGCCGGAGCAGCGGCTGTTCTGTATTGGAAGAGTGACCTCTGTAGGACAACACCGCGTACAGGGCTGGGGAAGCACAGCCTTCCCCTTCCTGCCGGGCTGCGCCCCGAGCACAGCAGGCCCACTCGTGCAGCACAGCCCGGCCCACAGCTGCTGCTTTAGCGAGCTCAAAGTGCATGGTAAAACCACCGCAAGCCGGGTGGTTGGCTTTATTCTCAGGTGTCCTGCCATACCTTTCCTTAAGCCAAATAAAGGCACTGGCTGCACGCAGCATGGAAGCGCAAAGCCAGAGACCGGAGCTAAACTTTGTTATCTTAACAGGCTTCCCACCTGGTGTATATGTGATGTGGTCATTTGTCACACAGTACTGGGAATAAAAACATAACAGTGGGTAGCCCACGGTGTTCCTGCCAGTTTCCTTTTTCTTAAAAAAAAATAATAAAAAAATAAAAATAAAAATAAAAATGAAAGATTAGAAAACTTATCCGAAAAGAAGTCTCACAGTAAACATTTTTATCACCGCTGATCTCTGCCAGTATTTTTCAATGATTTCTTTTTTTTTCTCCAATGGGAACAGTGATGGGGAATGATGACAGCGAAGTGAGACTACTTGGTCAACATAAGCTGCCACTTGGAGCCCAACTTGGAAACCTTCCCCAGATTTTCAGTCTGCCACCCTGTAGGATTAAACCCCAAATCCAGGAAATTCTCCTTTCTTCTCATTTATGCACAATAATTCCTCCAAAAAGTCCCCCGGGAATACAGACGTGTACTCACTGGATTTAATGGGAAATTTAAAATTCAATTAATTCAATGTATACAGTTTGCTTTTAAATACATACATCATTAAAGATGCAGTACGAGTTAGATGAAATTACTCCAACTCATTTCTGGTGGGAAGCTTCCTAAACTCATTACAGACTTTCTCCTAGCGTGGAAAAAAAACGTTGCTAAGGTGCTGCTCATCACTCAAGTTCAAAGGGTTTCACCACTGGAGAAAGGCAACTTTTGCTTTGCATACGTCAAAAATGAAAGGGACAAAAGTTCTCTCATCCTGTAGACTCCTCCTCAGAAGAACGGCCCACTTTACAAAAAGTTCCTGTTCCCCAAAGCATTCATTATTTCTTATGCTCAAGTTCTTGAAGGACGTGCTCCTATTTTAAGGATGTGCTTTGATAGCAAAGCTCGGGGAGCGCATGTACTTTTTTGCCTGGGTTTGTTAATGAAGAATGACGCTAAATGGTTGTGTGATGGGTAATGCTTAGTTCATTACTCACTGCCATGTGCCTTGATACCATCAACTCCACAACCAAATTTAGCCCTGCTATAAGCAGATGGAGCTTCGCTGGGCTCAGTGGGCTGAGCGTGCATCTGCAGACGGAGAAGTTGAAGAGGATCACCCCGCAAGAAGAGGTTCCCTCCCGCACCCCGGACAGGGGGCGGCGGCCCCGCAGGGTTAGGCTCAGGGCCACCGCTTCTCCCAGGTTCCCTCAGCCCTCCTGGCAGGGCCAGGCGGCGGGGATACCCCCAGACCCGCTCCCTCCCGGCAGGGCCGAGCCCCGCGCCCCATCCCCGGGCTGCGGAGGGCTGGAGGAGGAGGAGGGCAGGAACAGGGCGGCCACTTACTTGGGGTTGGAGGAATTCCAATAGATGGGGTCTAAAACGATGGACTTGGCCAGCGCAGTTCTCCATAAAACCATGAGGGCTCCCCAGCAGTACTTGCAGGCGGAGGCGTCGCGCCGCCGCGCTGCCATGGTGCCGGCGGGCGGCCCCGAGTCCCCGCCCGGCTCCCCCGCACCTGGCGGCGGGGGCTGCCGCTGTCCCCGGCCGCCGGGACGGGGAGAAAAGGCGAAAAGGAGGCGCGGCGGTGATTTATCGGAGGCTGGGCGAGAACCGCCACCGATCTACTGAGTCATGTATGCCAGCCGCGTGTGGGCACTCCTTCAGCGGGGTAAAGATCCAGGCCACCTCCGGAGCGACGACGGCAGGAACGGGCAGCGCCTCAGTCCTTCCTCCTGCTCGGGATCCCCCGGCTGCCTCGGATGATGCCACTCACAATGCCAACTCCCATTTGGATCCAGTGCGTCGTACACATTCACAGTGTCTAAGGCTCGCGTGAAACGAAGTAGAAATAATAATAATAATAAAAATAAAAAGGCGGTGAAAGAAATCAAGAGGTTAGAACACTGCCACGACTGAGGCTCCTCCCGAGGCTCACTCTCAGCGCTCCCCGAAGCGTGCGGTCCACACGGGCACCGGCCCGTGCTGCTCCGGGCGGCTCGGACGCAGCCGCGAGTCCATAAATCCACTCCTGGAGACGGCACCCGCGCTGCCGGGCAGGCGTATCCGCAGCGCTCCGATCCCCGGGGGCTCCGCTGCTGTCCTTAGCGCAGGCACGGACCCCGGAGCGGGGCAAAGGACGATAGTAATAATTAAAAAAAAATAACAAAAAAAATTAGAAGAAGAGGGGGTCAGCGGCGTCAAAACCTCCCTTTCTCTCTCCCTTCCAGAGATCCGCAGTGCGTGTCGCGGCGGCGAGAGAAGAGCCGTGCGCGTACTTCAACGCGGAGGAGGCAGAAAAGAAGCAAAGAAGAAACGGCGCCCACCGCCGCCGCCGCCGCCGCCGCCGTTACCACCGCGGCGCCTTCAGCCGCGCCACCGCAGCTGTGAGCGCTCCACTGCCACCGCGGCGAAGTCCCCGGCGCAAGAGCGCGGCCGGCGGCACAGCGCCGCCGTAGCCATATAAGCGCGGCCCCGCCGCCCCGTCGCCGCCGCTCATAGGGCCGCCGCCGGGCCGCCGCGCTGGTTGGGCGCCGCGCGTGTCACTTAGCGGCGGGGCTGCGGCGGGCGGGGCCGCGACGGGCCGGGCCCAGTCGGCAGGTAACACCCCTCGGCCCCGCGGGCGTCCGAAGGGGAAGGAGGGCAGTCGGGAAGTGAAAAAAGGTTAAAAAATAAGAATAAATAAATAATAAAAATAAAATAAAATAATAAAAATAAAAAATCAAACTAAAAGTCATTGCTAAAATGGAGCGCTTTGGAAGCACAGGTCTGCCTGGAGCCGGGGATGGGACGCGGGCTCTCCTTGTCCGCTGCCGGCCGCCCGTTCCCATACGCTCCTTGGGCTTCCCAAGTCCCTCCGGTTGCGCGGCGACCCGGCGGCCCGGCCCTCAGCGGGAGCGGGGCCGGAACCGGCGGAACCCGCGGTGGTAGTCAGGACCCCGCACCGGGTTCACGCCCCCGCCGTTTCACGCCTGCCGTTTTCTCCCTTTCCGCGCTTATCAGAACCGGATTTTCGGACCCGACTTTTTTTCAGCCCCTCGCACATCCCACTTGGCCCTGTTATCTCATGTCACTATTCGCTTTAATTATTATTAAGCCCGGATAGCACTGGATGCGCTAGCCCGGAGGCTGCGGAGGACCTACAGAGGGACGCCGCCGCTCCCCGGACTGCGCCCCCGCCGCTCTCGGCCCGGCGCCGCTTGCACGGCCCCACAGCTCCCACTAGCGGCAGTCGGCGGCCCCTCGGTTGCGCCCCTCGGCCGTGCCCTGGCCGCGAGCCCACGCGGTTGCCCCCGAAAGGAGCTACGAACTGCGGGTGAGGGTCTCCCAGCCGGGCTGGAAACGGAACGGACTGTGTCCAGAGCCGCGCGGCGGTGAATAGCCGCTAAGTACAACGCGAGAGGGCTTGCAGAATTTCTTCCGGCAGGGATTTCATGCCAAAATAGTATCTGCAGAAAGGCTTAAAAGTTAAATCCCAGGAAATTACGGCGCCGCTCCCTCTGTCGTTTCCCTACCGTTTAGTTCAAGTGAGCAAAGAGCGCGTGACAAAGGATTGCAAATAAAGAACCAAATTCGTGTAATGTTATTCTCTGCACTCATTTAAAAACCGGCGGGCGAACGCCGCGTAGACGGGCAGGGAGAGCGGCTGCCGTTTGCTTTTCTCACCAAGCATCGAACGCCTTCTAAGTAAACTGCTTAATTCAATTTGAATTCGCAGGCGGGACGGAATTGCAGAGCCGGAGACTCGCTTTGGTGGGAAAAGGATCCGCTCCCCACGACGGGGGCTTAGCGCCCGAGTGAGAGGCACAGATTGCGCGTCGGGGGCCGCCGCGGAGCGAAGCGCTTCGTTATCCGACTGTGAGCAAACGCGCGGCGCGGAGCCCGGCGGGAGCCAAGGTAAACACGGAGCCCGACAAACGCTCCCAGCACCACCGACGTGTAAAGTGGGTTTGCCTCGATTTTGTCACGCTGCCGCTTCTGTTTGTTTGGAAGCAAAAGGTGATGGGCGGTGTTTTGTGAAAGCTGTGAGTAAACGGTGACCTCTAGCTCGCCGTATCCTTTCCTTAAGTAAACCGGGGGAAATGAAGAGCGCTGGTATTGTCTGAAAATATCCTCCTGCGGCTAAATATATCGCTTGACTCCTATTGTGCAGCGGCTAATCATTCTGCGCAAATACAGCTGTTTTCGTCCTCACCGTGCTCGCCATAACCCACAGTAACAAAACCATCTTGACTTGGGAACCCAGCGAAAAATGGGAACTTATTTCTGGAATACCCCAAGTAGCAACGGTTAAAAAAAAGCCCAAAGCGATGCGGCTTCGGGTCCCCTCCTTGCCAGCGGGGCCGAGCTTTTGCAGGTCGCGGCAGAGAGCGGGGAGCGGGTGATATTCGGCTGCCGAGGGCCCGGCGTGCTGCTCCCCGCGGCCCCGCTGCTTCCAAGGGCATCCCCTCGTACAAGTAGACATGTAGAGAAGGGAAGGGTGTAAAATAATAACTGAAAAAATAAATTACAAAGTTAAGGGGTTTTATTTGTTTGCTTGTTTTAACGCGGGGGGGTTATTGCACGAGGAAGGCGAGGAGAAGCGCATTTTGGGATTCGCGGGGAACGAACGTGGTTTCCTGACAGACTGACTGGGAAGGGACAGGTTTTTCGGGGAGGAAATCCTGCCGGTGCCGTGGGGAGCGATGCCACACATCCCCTCTACACCCCAGCTGTCCTTGCCGGTCGGTGGGAGGCCACAGGCAAGGATCGGCAGGCGAGCGAGTGAGAGCCGCCGAGTGTGGGTGACCTTCAGGGAAAAAGTAACGATAAAAATCAGGGCTCTGTTGTTTGCACTGCTTAAACCTCTATTTCCTTTACTTCAGTCAGCTTCACGGCAAAAGTCGGGTTTATCCCGGAATAATTTGTTTTGGCTGCTTTTCGGCACTGAGGAGGGCGATGCATAAATATTTGCTTTGATCCTAAGAAATCTGTAACAAAATTTGCAGCTAATTTGAACCGGAGCAAGGCTGGGCCCGTATCCCGTGTTCGCTTTTAAGTGTGTATCAGAAATAACAGCTAATCATTCCCCTGCCCGTGGCAGGGTGGGGGGGTTGAAACTATATGATCGTTACGGTCCTTTTCAACCCAGGCCATTCGATGATTCTATGAAATAAGAATACAAGTGATGGGAAATTTTAAATGGAAATTTTGAAGTGGAAAAGCCCACCCTCATTTGTCATGACTCAAAACATTACCGAAAGAAAAGTGGAAAAGATCTAACAAGTATTGCCACTTTTAACAGAGATAAACGATCCGGCTACCTCCGCTTCTTTAAAGCGATTTAAATGCAGCGTTTATTGGTTGTACAAAAGGCCAAGTGTTCTGGATACTTGAAGAAGCTCCTAAAATATCATTAACACCATAACAATGTATCTTCTGTATTTATGGTAGAGTTAATGTATATTCAGATGTTTTAGTACTTCTCCACGTCTGTTTTATAACTGCAATTTTGGTTAACCATAGCTTTTTAGAAAATGAGCTTGGCTCTCCCTAAATATAGCCATGGAACTGAAGCAGTCTTGTAATAAAAATCGGAAAAGAACTTGGTACATTCTAACCATGCACTTCAGTCCTCTGTTTGATTTATTTTTATACGGACTCTCACTGCCATTGAGTGAAAATAGAAATTCTTATTTATTTGTGGTCTGCAACAAGACAGGGTGGGAAAGAAACGGGCTAAACCACTACTACACAACTCCTCTTTTTATAAGGGTTTATGTTTCCTCGTCCACAGCTGACCACTGAGCCAACATAGCCTAAATGTCAGTCCAGGAAAGATGATAGGAAACATTAGCTTGTTTAGTATGGAAATGTCAGGAGAGACGCAGTACTCTCCAGCTGGCTAACGAAGCGATGGGATGGCGAGAGGGACAGTAACCCTGACATGCATGCGTTTGGTGGCACTAGCATGAAAATTGAACAGAGATGTGTGAAAAAGTCAAGATTCAGCTCCACTCAGTTCACTCTTGGTCCAAAACTATGCAAGTCTGGGCACTGCTACCATATCCGTATTGGAAAGTCTTCGGTACACAGATACCTTTGCAATTCTCTTTCTGAAATAAATCACCCCTGCAGTGCAAACTGAACAGTATTTATCAAACCTGAATTTTACTTGAACTTAAGTCAAGACTCTACAAGAGCGCAGCTAATCATTTCACTGCCACTTGCCAAAGTACACAGCCCCAGATACTCCGACAACACTTAACCAGGCCTTTCGTGCACTTGGACGTGAATCGCAAACAACTGAGAGCAGACCTCTCCACGTTTGGGGTACACTTAAACAACAGCACAGACATACTCAAATAGAGGGCACATTAACAACGTCAGAAAGACGGTAAGAGCAACAGACAGTGAAGATGTACATACACTTCTGTTTTAAAACAAGAGAATGGATGAAATATTGATACTTGAAGGTAGTACAGGCATATTTTCCTATACGCAGTATGCAGTCTCTCAGCAGCTTAAGAGTTATCAGCAACCCCAGTCTTCCTAGTACACCAGCTCCCCAGTACATCTCAGAGCATTCAGCCTTCCACATGGTAGAAAAATGATGATGAATGATCATGGGAAGCCCAATGGGCAGTTTAACCTCCAAAGCAACTTTCCACTATGAAATAGAACATGGACTGATATCGCTGCCATTATCTTCTGCTCTTTCCTGCATCTGCCAGAAGGATACATTGTCTGGTATTAAAATAATTCTCCAGGATGTTTGTTATGATCAGGGGTGAGAAAAAGAAAGATCTCCCCTGGAATCAAGTATGGAAAATGAATACTGCTCAAGGCAGCAGCAACTGAAAAGGGCTTACTTGCCTCCCTGGGAATGAGGAGGGGAGAAAAAAAAAAGAGGAACACAACAAAGCTGCTTGTGTAACCAAACAATGGAAGTTTAAACTCCAAACTGTAATATACTAACAAATAATCACCTGATAACAATTTCTAGCAGCAATATCAGCAAGTTTTCCGGGTAAGTTGATATCTTAATGGAGACTGACACCCACTCAGATTAATCATTAGCTAAATAAGAGTCTGCACACTAACAGACTTTACATCAGATGTGTATCAAAGGAAAATAAATATATCTGAAGTTCTTATCAGAACTGTGCCCCTCATATTTCCCTAGCAATCAAAAGCGGCCCTGAAGACCAACAGTAAAAAACAAAGCGGTGAGGACCAGAAGAGCGCAAATATGTAGTCCACCTGTGCCACGTCTACAAGATGCTAACACCTAAAACAGTTTCCACCACCTGCACTTTGGCCCACCCCCAAAAAGTATCTGTTGGTACTTTATTTTTCCAGGACAAAGAAACACAGGTAGGAAGTTGTGGAATGGATTAATTCTAACTAAAGCATTTTGTCCACAGAGCAGTCCTAAAAGTGTGAACGGAAATAGCCTTTCACAGTTTAAGTCTACGTGATTTTAAGTGTAAAGAACAAATACTACTCTTTAACAGAAAACCAGTGATTTAAAACAAAAATTCCTAACAGCACAGCTGCATGTATGACAACGTAGCTTCTTTCTTTTACAAGAGGAAACAAAAATGCATCGGTCTGTTTGAGTATCCACTTTTAATAGCTTGTTTCTCTTAAGGGAACAGGGGTTGTTTTGTTTTAGAAATACAGGTATCAGTTGAGCTTTAAATACAGCCTGCTCCTGCCAACAGGTCACGTACATGATTTATTTGGTTTCAGCCTTTGTTTTTATGCATTAAGAAACCTTCAACCTTCTTTTTTTTTAATACAATATATAGAAACAAATGTTAAGTACAGTTAAAGTG
Organism: Excalfactoria chinensis; assembly: GCF_039878825.1. Lineage (NCBI taxonomy): Eukaryota > Metazoa > Chordata > Aves > Galliformes > Phasianidae > Excalfactoria > Excalfactoria chinensis. The sequence goes on along the minus strand of NC_092825.1, from coordinate 133,343,439 downwards.
TAGTTTTTTTTTACTGTCTTGGCATTTTTCTTGACATAGTGGACAAAACGATACAAATCCCATCTGCCCCCAAGCCCAGGCTTCATACAAAGCATGCTGAATGCTGCTGTCAGCAACACACTCAACTTGCTTTACATTTAATTTGGCAAATCTACAGAAACAGATCCGTAGAGAATATCAGGAATTATTTCCATCTTTATCCAGCAACATTCAAATGCGGGCAACTACTGATTTCTTTCATTTTATGTATACTATAGTTGTTGCATACTGGTAGGAGAAATGTTTCAGACAAGTTATAGTAATTCAGGCTCCAGTAGAAGAGCTGTATACCAAAAGGGGATTTTTTAATATCATTTTCAATCTATCATTTCATTTTTCAAAATAGCGGGTAACATTCAAGATCTTGTATACGAGTTTGCATTTGCAGTTTGCTAAAACAATTTATTTAAACAGAATCTTACTTTCTGCTTTCCATTTGTGGAATAAAAACTTCCGTTTCTAAATCCTTTAGGATCTGATTTATTATATGGTAATGATATCAACTTATAGCAGTATACTGTGTTATGAGATAAACTGAAGGGGATTCGATATTTATGTACTGGTGTAGGTGCAGTAAGCCATACAGCTGTTTAAACATGATAACACAGCTGAAATAAGTCTCTGTCAGAAGGAAAAAACACAACAAAACCAACATTCATGAAAACAGCAGCAGCCATCAAAAACATTCACAACTGCAGGGATTTTTTTCTGTGTGTAATTTTGCATTGTAAGTAGGAGAAGCCACAATAGTTTAAAGCAAAATTAAAAATATACCACTATAGTCTTGCGCTTAATAACGTGAATTCTCATAGCTGTTTATAGAAGTGTACTAAAAAAATTTACTTAAACATATGAATTTAAGACTTTCACTTTATTCAGCAAATTGGTTTATTTACACAATGGGGAACGCTGGTTGAATGCTGTCAATGTAATAAAAACAAATCTAACAGAGACAATACTGAACTCTCCCTATGTATTCATAGCAGAAATGACAAACTATTTCCTTACCTGTATCAGGAACATCAAGCGCAACAATGGGACAGTATCATAGGACACTGATTTAACAATAAGCCACAGAGGTCCAGTAATACCATGGCAATTTACTCATGTATTCACTGACTTTTAAAAAAAAATAATTAAGAGTCAGCAATACCCAGTATAAACTGTCAGCTATCAGAGTCAAACTCTGATGAGTAGGTCCGTAAAACCTTATCAGATCATCCACAACTCATAGTGTGCTGATGTGCTTCAGACCACTAATACAGAAACGAATGCGTGAGAACTGATTATTCTCTAAAAGGCAACAATGATCTGATAAGGGTTTAACTTAATGGAGTTAAAAAATAAAAATAAAAATTAAGAATTGCAGAGCACAGCCCCTATTAGAACAAGCTAACTTTCCAGATTTTCAAAAAATAAAATAAAATAAAAAGACAAAAAAAATTGAGAGAAAAAAAAAAACAAAAAACAAACAAACACTTCAACATGAAGCTACCATACAAAGTTTTTTGTTGGTGGTGGGTTGTTTTTTTTTTAAATGTTTTTTTTTTTTTTTTCTTCTTGTAAGAGAGTTCAGAGTTGCATTTTAATCTTGGCTCTTTAGTGAGAAGGACAGTTTTGGCCTAGACTTTCCTTTGCCCAAGATAATTTTTTGCTCTTCCTTTTGCTGACGTTGCCTCTCTTGTTCTAGTTTCATCCTCTCCTCATGAATCTTTCTTTGTTCTTCAACAATTTTCAATTGTTCTTCAGCCTATGTATGAAAATGGCAGAATTTAGGCCAGCATACTTAGCAGTCATAAAAGCAATTTAAAAGTCTGCAACCAATTCCACATATTTGTGCCAGCATCTAACGAAGCTAGATGCCACAGTCAGTTTCAACTGAACTATTTAAAAAACGGTGACATTAAATAAATGCAGAAGAAGCACCAAACCTTCTTACAGATTTACAGCTAAAATACCAGAATCTTTAATGCTTACTTGAAATATTTTTCAGTGCTGTTTTGCAAACAATGTATTACACGTTAATTAAAAAAGTCAGCGTATAGAGAAATTTGCCTGACACCTGTCACAACAGATAAAAGTCAGTATATAATGAAATAACAGACCTTCAACAAAGGTCTCCCACCTCCAGGACCCTCCTAATCCAAAGCAATTTCTACATGATTTTTACATCCTTACACTGACTTACAATCCTTACAGCTCTTCCTATAGTCTCCTATGAGGTGCTTATTTTGGTCATTACACCATTTAAAAAATTTTATCATGAGGTGATTAACACCAGCTAAACCACACTGAACATCGTAATGAGGCAAGAACTCATTTAGATCAGTTTGGATATCAACATAATTGACTTTCGTAACTTTCAAGTCATAGACTTCCACTCAAAGTCCCACTCAGCAACGGTGCATCAATATTACAATAGTCTCAAATCCAGTTTACACTTGTCCTGTTCAGTGACAAAAATTAAGTCATTTCTTTTGTCTTTGCTAACTTACTTCATCCTTTCCAGCGATATACAAAAACATACGTAATTCTAAAGGTAGCAATTCTGCTCTAAATTAACAAAGCACTCGAGAAATTTTTTAAGACTACTGTTACTGTTAAAGATCTGGCTAGTTACACTCGAGGGAAGGAGAGCAACGGCACTGCAGACATAATTAGCAACAGGCAAGTTAAATTCTAGAAAGCACTGATTTGTTTATTTTAATACTGTTGCAAATCAGGCAGAAGGACCTGTATTCCCCTACAAAAATATTAACTACATCTTTACATACCAGTTTAGCTTGTGCTTCTGCAATTTTTCGATTATTCTCTTCTAGTATTCGCTCTAGTTCCTCACGCTTTGCACGCTCTTCTTCCTAAAGGGGAGGACAGGGTAAGATGTTAGGAAAGTAAAACATTCATCTCTGCACTTTCACTAATCTTTCTCACAATTCTTTTGTGAACTGACTTAAAGTGGCAGCTTTACAGCCACCTGTTTTGTCTCACAACGGTAAATTGTGCAGCCACTAAAAATCGGTCTCATCTCTAATACTAAATTTAAATCATCCCGCCCAGTCCAAACAGCAACCAACTAAACCCTCCCTAATCACAGAATCCTGACAATTTATTACTACAACTTTAATACCACACAAATCAACAAGGACAACTACAAAAACTGGAAAGTATTTACCAAATTAAAAGTAATATATAAAATATAAATAAAGTGAATAGTTTGTCTCACCAATTAAGTATACCTACGTATTCTTTACCTATACTCCTTTAATCAGCATTAAAAGTTGAATATTTACTGTCTTGTCCAGTGTCCTGCAGAGTGTGCTCCTCGGCTGCCATACGCGCCAGCTTCCTCTTTAAAATGATTTGTACTGTTAGCTTGGCAATACCTGCATCAGCAGCTCAACCATTTATAAAGAAACAACATACAAGGAAGGCTGAGCTGAGGAATGCAGATGTTTATGATAGGAAGGAACAAAAATATGTAAATCATTCCTAAGGCAAACAATTAATAAGAAAAATACATTTACTGTTAGTGGAAAATACAAATGGTAATCCATACTTCATGGAGCTATGGGCTTCCTTCATGGGGAGAATGGACTTTACATTCAGTATTTTGACAATTTTAAGACAGTTGAAACTGTCATTAGCAGTCTGAACTTGGAATTCTGGAATCCAGGGAAGGCAAGATCAGGAAATAAAGCCTTGTAATTGTTGTTTTCTTGGTGAATTTTATGGAACTCTGTTATGCAACCCATAAATATGAAGACTGCGTGAAAGATTTTGAGGTGTTTCAGTTTACATAATATATATCCAAATTATTTTAATATGTGGAAGATTTAAAGTAAGCCAGAGGTTTGTGTCTGTGTAAGAAAAAAAAGTTAATATGAACAAAGCAAGCATACGAAGAGAAAACTTCTTACTATGACTAGTAACCAGCTACTAGCTAGCACACTCCACTCCAGGCATAGACGTTTATTCTGCACTGCAAAGGAACTGATGGAGTTTCTCCGCATCATATTAAACGTAACAAAAATACTTAAAAAAAAAAAAAGTCATGAATATGATTAAATAAAAACCTATATAAAGCATTTGCTGAGTATAGACACCTAAATTCAACTTCAATTCCTTCATAGGTAAGGTCTGAATTTACAGAACAAGTAGAATTTAATCTCTCTAGTATTTGTTATAACTCAGGCTTTTTTGTTTTAAAGGTGCTTATGACAGACAAGTCATATTCAGTACAAAGGTAAAGCTTCAACGCTATTGTATTTCCTTTTGTAAGCCAATCAAAATATTAATTTAAGACAAACGTAGAGAAGGTGCAAAGTGAAAAAAGCATTTGACACTCATGACTGCTTAGTGCAAATTTTCTTCAAAATTTAAAATTTGTCCTGACATTTCTGGATCCTGGAATGATCGGTGCAGGCAGGCATCAAAGCCTTTAGTAGCAAATTACTGTCTCACAGAAAGACATTTTCAGCTTCTGCTCCAGCTGCCGATTTGGAAAAAAACCAAAACAAAAACCACACAAAAAAAAAAAAAAAAAAAAACCAAATAATAAAAAAAAAAAACAACCAAAAAACCCCAAGTCGCATGTTCAGCTTGACTTGACTTCAGACAAGGGCAATCTGCTCTTTTATTAACTTCTAGGGAAAAAAGGAATTGTTAGTAGTTATTAAAAGTGGATATAATGATTTGGACATAGATCCTTCATGAAGACGTGGATGGGCTTATGCTCGAAGTCCCAGAATTAGTCCATGTACGCTCAAAGAAAATGTTTCAAAAGAAGAGTAAGAAACCTATTCGTTAGACAGGTACTGCAGCTCAGTGCTGGACCCTGCTCTTTGCCTGACTGAAGGCAAAAGCCTCTTACAGTCTAGGTAAACAAAATGAAACAAATGAAGGATACATAATTACAGATTTTTTAATACCCTTCCCCAGAAAAGAAAGGACCGGTGATAAATCCTGCAGCCATGGCAAAAGTTTCAAACAATACTGAAATATGTAGGTCAGTTCCATTAAAAATCAAGTATCCTTGTTCAGGTTTTAGGAGAATAACTGTTTAAGTATCAGTGAGCTCCTCTGAATAGGCTAAAAATTAAGTTTCGCAGCAATGAAAGTTTATATGAGAAGGGAATTAGATTTGTTGTATTCCATCTCTTTCTGAACCGAACAGGAGGCACAAACCGACACTGAAAGTTTTGCCATGGACTGTCTCTACTTTCCAAACGACCGAGCGTTACCTCTCTGGCTTTTTGTGCTGCAAGTTCAGCTTGTCGCTGTCGCTCGAGTTCTTCGAGCAACTGTTTTTCCATGATGCGCTTAGCCTCCTCCACCCTGCGGAGAACCTCTCGCTCAATCTCATCCTTCCGTTTCTCCAACTCTTCTTCCACTCTTTTAGCCACAAGCTCTTCCACTCTTCGAGCAGTTTCTTCCTCTATGAGTTTCTCTTCGATTTCTTGTTGACGACTAGAAAATGCAAACATGAAGATAAACTTTTTAAAATCAATAAAAACGGTTGCACTGAAACAAACTCATACAAACAAAGCACCAACCACACTACCGAATCAGCTTTTAATAGTTTTATTCCATACACACAGCTATGTGTATAAACCAGATACTTGAATAATTTCAACCACTGCTGAAAGGTGCAATGAAATGAACATTCAGGCAATCACAAGGACCGTTAAGATCACATCACATTTAACATCTCTCTGTATCTCAAGACATTAAGCTGAGAGAAGCTTACAACGACAGCCTGTCATAGTACTTCTTGATATGAAAAGGCACCATTTCACACAAAAAAAAGACACCTCACATCAAAGCTTGGTCATTCTTCACCCTTAATTTTATACAAAGTAAGGCAATATGACCCTGAAAACACTTGTCTTCATATCAGTATCAAACAAAACAGATTTTAGTTTGGCAACAAACTAAATAAAAGCAATACGAGTTATAAATCTAATATTTCAGTGAGAATTTATGGCGTAGTTTTTGTCATTCAACACTCTATCGAATTTCAAATACTTCAGCTCTCCTTTGTTTCCCACCACAATTACCAAAAATTCAGTATGCCAAAGGCAGCCCCATCTGGAGAACTACATCCAGGCCTGGGGCCCCCAGCACAACAAAGGTCCAGAACTCTTGGAACAGGTCTAGAGGGCCTCTAAGATGATCAGAGGGCTGGAGCACCTCTCCTGTGAGGAAAGGTTGAGGGAACTAGACTTGTTTAACATGGAGAAGGCTCCAGAGAGACCACATTGCAACTTTCTAATAAACAGGAGAGAGAACAGCTGCTTACGAGGGTGGATAGTGACAAGACAAGGCGGAATGGTTTTAAACTAAGACAGAGGAGGTTTAGGTTAGATATTAAGAGGAAGTTTTTCATACAGAGATTGGTGATGCACTGGAACAGGTTGCCCAAGGAGGCTGTGGATACCCCATCCTCGGACGCATTCAAGGCTAGGCTGGATGTGGCTCTGGGCAGCCCTAGTCTGGAAGCTGGTACCCTGCACATAGCAGGGGGTTGAAACTAGATGATCACTGTGGTCCTTTTCAACCCAGGCCATTCTACAAAATGCACTCTTTGATTAGGTCAATTTGCAGGTTGAATTTTCCCAAATGAAGAAAATCTTCTAGGTCGTAACCAATTGTGTATGACAACTGGATACCCAAAAATTCTGTTGTTGTTTTTTGTTCTAATATAAAGTGAATGTTGTATAGCTGTATTTCATACAGTAAAAGGAAAAGGTTTCATTTAGTGAAAGGAAAAGGTTGTTTAGTTTTGTTTTTTTCACCTTGAAATTGAACTTCCATTTTAAGTACTCAGTGTATAACAAAACAAACTTATCAACTTACCTTCTGGCCTGTCAACACCAGGAAGCCATGATTCAGAATAATACCAATTGTTTTAACATTCTAATATCCTCTCATTTTCATAATGCTTACATTTTCCTACCATATATATGTTCACAAAATATCCAGACTTGGAGGGGACTCATAAGAACCATGAAGTACAGCTCCTAACTACACACAGGATCATGCAAAAGTGGAGGCACACAAAAGTGCTAACCTAGATAGTCATCTAAAATATCAGGGTGAAAGGCTTGCAGATACCCCTGGTTCATGTATCCACTTCACAAAAGTATTCTGAGCAAAAAAATGGATTCCTTATGGAAACCCCAACTTAGACATTTAGACCCAGAATATAAAATTTCTCCTTCCATTTTTCCAGTGACAAATCAGGGCAGCATTCACTTTAGAAAAAGTAGTACAAAACTTCCTGATGTGATTTATTAAAAATAGATAAATAAAATAATTAAAAATGAAAATAAGTAAATAAATAATAAAAAAGATTTTTAAAATAATAATAATAATAAATTTTAAAATAAAAGTTCCTCACAGATGTTCAGAAAAATGCATCAATCCCATTTTGTTACTATTTCTCCTCCAGTTAGCTAACTGAATAAAGACAGTATACAGCTATAGAAAACCCTGACACTCATGTCTCAAGTATCCTCAGAAACTGATGATGCACTCAAAGTGAATACCATGCCTTACACACGTTTTATTCTTATCACCTCCACAAATCCCATCTGTATTCCATTAGACTAAACAAATACATCTTCTCACATAGAGCGTCTTTTCATGAGCATAAGCAATAACAGCATCATAAATTTATAATAATTGTTTGATATATGTGACCAGATTTCTTCCAACACTGGATGCAGGAAGAAGTAAAATAGAATAAAGTCAAAATTCATTCTCACAATTTGTTTGAGACTGCCTTGTGCCCACTGATAATTATATCAAATCACTGACTGGATATCTCGTGAAAGCCAAGTTAAAACACAGATGTAAACCTCAATCTAGTTGACATCAACTATTCTTTTTTCTTTTAATCACAAGTACTTATGGTATTTTACACACAAATGTCACTCTCAGCAATAATTCCACATAAACAGAAAACCATTAACGTGAAAATACTTTTAGTCTCTAACATCTACTTCCTGAAGACCAGTTCTAGAAAATATGCTTAAGCAACAGGCAGACTTCTAAGGGTGGGGGATGAGGCAAAGGGGACAACCCACCAATTACGCATGGTTGCCATTTATTTGTTTGTTTGTTTAATAGAAAACTGGAATCATATTATAAGCAGAACTTATGGTATGTATTAAGACCTGAACAGACTTGAAAAGTCATTTTCTACACGTGATCTGTCCACTAGTTAATTTCATCAGCAAGTATTTTTTAACCCAAACATGACTATACATAACACAAATTAGGGATGTCTTCCACAAATACCATAGGTGTATGCTGTGTTGAGATTTATTGCTTGATCTTTTTGAAATATGAAGTGTGTTCTGGAAGCATCAACAGTCTAATGTTTCCCAGTACTTCTCCCTCACAAGTTTATTATTCGGTTGTCAGTACCAACCACACATCACATTCTTCCTACACGGACCTCAGGACTATCTTCAAATTACAAAGTTTTCTGACTTGTACAGATAACTTAACACATTAAAATAAATAAATAAATAAATAAATGCCCTTCAAATGCTACATCAAATTTTACTTAGCGAAGAAACAGAACAGAAATGTCAAATACTTTAAATACACCTTTAAATATTACAGATACTTCATTTTCAACTACTTGAACAGATTCTCTTTCACTTTCTGAATTCTGGATGCAGATTGGCAGTAAACTTCATAACGAAGACCAACACCATTTAACACTAAGTTACGTAACATCTGTTATTTATTGAGTAGTCTTTAAAACCATTTAAATAATAGTTTTAAAGCCATTTAATATATTCCCAAGGACACATATGAAATTAGATGTGTCACAAGGAATACCAAGATATATTATTCACTCTATTTCCAAATAATTGTGTGCATTCCAACTCTTCATTCCAGAAGTAGAGTATATATTTTTTATTAATTTAGGTACTGAAGAAAATTCTCAACTGCAAAACTAGAGTCAATGACTCAAAGAGCCCTTAACATTTCTATTAGTTAGGGTACTGGTTAGGCTGTGGCTGGACTTGATGATCTTCAAGGTCTTTTCCAACCTGGGTAATTCTATGATTCTATGAACTCTATGATTCTATGCGTTCACATGACACCACTGCCAAATTCTGAAGTTAATGAAGGAGATGACAAAATTGAAGGTGACAACTCAGAATTACAAACTGTGTATCACCAGAACAACATAGTTGAAAAAAAAACCTCAAAGCTCCACCTAAGAATTATCAGAACTTGCTGGCCTCACACATACAAATACTACCTCTGATAGTGAGGGCAGCATCCAAAGATGAATTGCTTTAGCACAACTGTTACATCCCCTTGCTGAAGAAAGGCCACTTTCCTAACTTAAGAAGGCTGCTAGACATCCTAAGGTAACACAACGTTACTAAAATGAATCCTCTTTCTTTCTGCAGACTTTATGAATACCTACATTTCCCACGATAAAAAAGGAAAAGCTTCATTTGAAGCAACTCCCCGGATTTCACTGTCTCCCTTGTCAATGCACAGTAAAGTACAACGATGTCCAAAGTTACCATAGTGACTATTTGGCATTACTTCAAACCCAGAGATGGGCCACCCCGAATGCCTCCACTCAACGCACAACAAGCGCCACGCAAAGGGGAGGAGCGCGGAGCGTGGCATCGTAGCACAAAGCCTCCAGGCGCGGAGGCCTCACCGTAGGACGAAGTTTAAGAGCACCGTAGCAGCGCGACAGACAGTGAGCGTTTCTGGGTGACATGGAGGCTGTGTGCAGCCGGCCCTGCTCGGAGCGGGCGGCCTCAACGCACCCGACAGAACAAACCCTTTGGGAAGGATGGCGGGAAACAGGCAGCAGTAGGCCTCAGCAAGGCCTCAACGCCTTCTCGCCAAGCACAGACGGCTCCAGCTTAGGGGAGGAAGGCACTGCGGCACGGAGCATCCCCCTCCTTCCAACTCTCCCCCACCGTCCCGCCCCTACGCCCTGCAGCCCCCAGCCCAGGCCCGACACTCACATTTTCCGCTGCCGCTCGAACTCTGCTTTTTTCTCCTCCTCCTCCCGCTTCTGCTTCTCGTCCAGGCTGCTGCGCTTGCTCACCGTGCGCCCGAAGATGTCGATGCGATCCGGTGGGGACGAGGCGCGCTCGCGTTCGCGCTCCCGATCGCGGCGGGAGGAGGGGGCCGTGTTGGAGCGGGAGCGGGACCGGGACTCGCGGCGCCGGTTGCGTTTGCTCTCCCGGGACTTGGAGCGCTTCCGCGCCCGCTCTTTCTCCCGAGAGCGGGACCGCGAGCGGCTCCGATTCTTCTTGTTGTGCTTTGAGCTCTTGGTATGCTTGGAGCGGGACGAGCTCCGGCTGCGGGACCGACCCATGCCGGCCGAGGAGAGGAAAGGCCGCGCCGGAGACCGTCCGGTTACCCCCGCCCCCTTTTACTAGTGGTGCCTGAAGGAGGAGCGAGGAGAGCCCGCACGCATCAGCACCACCCGGTCGTACGCCGCGTCCTCACTCTCTCCACCGCTTCACGCGACGAGGAGAACAAGCAGGCCCCGAGAGCGGCAGCGGGTCCGGACGCAGACAAGATGGCGGCCCTAACAGAGCGGTGACTCTCTGCTTCCGCCCCACAATGCACCGCGCCACACTCCAGCCGTTTGCTCCCCCTCTCCTTCGCCCCCGCCTTCGGCTTTTTTTCCGGAGGTGTACGAAGCCGCTCGGGAATTCTCGGTAACCAATGGCAGGCGTTGCTCGGAAGAGGAAGCACCGACGAGTGGCGCTTTTTCTTGCGCAAGCGCACAGCAGCAGAGCTGGTGGTTAGTCGGTGCGGCGGGTAGGGTTGGCTCTTAACCCTAATAGTTTTGCTAGCTGGTTTACAAGTTCCTTTTATTAGGCCGGCAGAGTTGAGTGGGGTTGTCGAACTGCACCACTGGAAGGGGGTGGGAGGAAATAAAAGGAGCCTTTGGCGCTGGAAGGGTCACACGGCTCGTGAGGCCGCACTGAGTATCGGCTGCCTGCGCCGTGCTTTGTGCGTACGGAGCCTTCTGCAGGTGTTGTCACGCTGCCTCCCGCATGCCTGTAATACAGCCCGGGGGTGGGTTTCCTTTCCGTGGCCTTCCTAGGAGCTGGGACCAGCCTTGACAGCCCCCACATCCAGTGGAGAGCTGCTCTGTGGCTGAGGAGTGGCTGTGCTTTATTATTATTATTTTTAATTATTATTTGTATTACTCCAAAGTTGGAGTCAGATGTTGTGTCTCACTGCACATTGTGGAAGATGTAAAAGCTATTTAAATGTTTCTTCATCCTCTCAATAAAATTAGTTTTTCTGAGTCCTTGCTCGAATTGCATAGTTTCTGGAATCTGTTGTACTATGTTACCAGTGAATGTTTGTTTGGACATGAATGTTCAATGCTTCACTTGCAGATGCTGCTGTCATTTGTTAACTGTGGGTATGTTAGTAAAAGTAGGTTCAAGTCAGGTGGAGAGTGTGAACTGGTGACTCAAGGAGCATGGGTGTGAGGTTCCTTATCCTAGTTCTGCTTGGTAATTGTTAGTTCTTTCCACTGTAACAAAACTTATAATAGATGCTGTCCATAGTTTTTGGTGAAATAGCGTGGGCTGTAGGTAGATCAACCTCTTAAATTTTGGCTTTGTGTCTTTCAGAATTAATTTTTTTTTTCCATTCTCTTGTCTGAATGAGGGATCTTAAGCAACAGCAGGTTGAACACGAGTCAGCAGTGTGCCTAGGCAGCCAGGAAGTCCAACTGTATCTTGGACTGCATCAAGTAAGAAATCAGGACAACCTTCTTAACAGAAAGGGTTGTTAAGCACTGGAATAGGCTCTCCAGCCTATGGTTGAGTCATCATCCCTGGATGTGTTTAAAAACCATTTGGATGTGGTGCTCAGGGACATGATTTAGCAGAGGGTTATTAGTTAGGGTAGTATGGTTACGTTGTGGTTGGACTTGATGATCTTTGAGGTCTTTTCCAACCTGAGTGATTCTATGATTCTAAGTGTGTCACTGGTAGTCAATTGAGGGAAGGGATTGTCCCACTGCACTGGCATAGCTTCACTTCAAGTGCTGCATGCATTTCTGGGTTCCATTGTACAAAGGTTGCTACAATGATGGTGAAGGGTCTAGAGGGGAAGGTATATGAAGAGTAGCTGACATGCCTTAGTTTATTCAGCTCAGAGCAGAGGGGCTGAGGGGAGGCCTCATGGCAGCCTATGGCTCCTCATGAGGGTGGTAGAGGGGCAGTGCTAATCCATGCTGTCTGATGGCAGTGATAGAAACTAAGGGAATGGCATGGAGCTGTAGGGGAAGGTCAGGTTGGGTATTAGGAAACGGTTCTATACCATGAGGTGGTGGATACGGTCACAGCCCCACAGTCACAGCCTCAGGGTGCTAGAGCGCTAGGAGTGATTGAATGATTTAATAGTGCTCTCAGTCACGTGGTCTGATTTTGATGTTTTTGTTTGTTTGTTTTTTGGGTTTTGTTTTATTTTGGAGTGGTTCTATGTGGAGCCAGGAGTTGGAATCAATGATCCTTATGGATCCAACTCAGGATATTCTGTGGTTATGTGATTCTAATTTTGGTATTCAGGCTTTCTGTAATTAGTACAGAAAAGAAATAAAATTGAAACATCTTTCTGATGTGTCAATGGGCAAGTTGCAACAGAGTAATGGGTGGACGCTATGAAGGCTGCATGGTGTGACAGGGATTTATAGAGCCATAGACCTTGAGAACATTTTCACATCTCTAGCCCTGGCATAGTTCATGCAACAGATTACTAAGGAACTTGACAATTGGATGTTTTAAATCAGGACCGGGCTTGTGAGTTTTCAGCTAGCATAATTACTATATCAACTTAGCTGCACTCAAGTATTGGAACTTTTAAATTGATGTGAAGCAATAGATTATGGTTAGAAGCTCTGTTATAATTTTAGTAGTACTACACTGAGTGCTGGATGTACCAGACCATACTTGAAATACTGAAACAATTGAGAAGCCACTAATTGTTTTACCATTAGTTATGAGTTAATTACAAATTAATTGTAAAAGTAATTGCCGTGAGCTTAGTTGGTTTTGTTGTTTTTGTTTCTCCCTGTCCTGTTCTTCCCCACTCCCCCCCCCCCCCCCCCCCCCCCTGGTATGTCTCTATTAGTAGCTTCTTTGCTCAGCTTCTTAGTTATTTGAAGAAATACAAATTTGATCTCCAGAATTCTATTCCTATTTAATAGCATTGATTTTTTTTTTTCTTCTTTTTCAGAAGTATAAAACAAATACAATATCTTATCTGTACAATTAATGATGCTTATCTTTGGGGTTCAGAAGTAAAGAATATGGTATCATGAAATAATTTCCCCAAATTATTGTTATATTTTTCCATCTTAGTTTTCATTTAAACTCCTGAGTTAGTAAGAACACAAGTATTTAAATACCTATAATAAAATAGTCATTACTGCTTTTACTTTCATATTTATGGAGACTAGTAATTCGGGAAAAAAAATGTTCAAGAACTATGCAGTGCTGTCAAGTTAGGAGACTATTTCTGTCTGTGATTTCTGTTTTACTTTCAAGTTTGGTAGTTTTTTATCCTGTCATTTTCCATAGCTTAATAATAATAAAATATTACTACTCGGTCTTTTTTTTCCAGGTGTAGCTACAGTGGATATGAAATTACAATGCAATTGGAAAGTTAATTTTTTTATGAAATCAAAACTTAAGAACTTGTTTTCATCAGGTATTTTCATTTGTTAAGTTAATTTAGGAGTAACATGATCATTTCCTTAGTCAATTCCCTTTCAAAACTTTCAGGTTTTTTGAGTATAAAACCTTGTAGTTTTATTCTGAATTAAATTGTTAGAATTCTTGAGGGTTTTCTTTTTGTCATTTGTGAAGCACAGTATTATTCATGGTTTTCTAGCCATGCTTGATTTCTATGAACTCTTGTGTTTCATCATTATTTTTCTGCATATTTATATATTCAGTAGATTAAAGCACATAATTTGCTTCTTAAAACTGTTGCCTTACAGTTGGAAAGCACCTTATTTGATATCCAAATATTGACGTAATTAAAACACCTCACCCTTCTGTAACATGGCTACTATCATCGTATGAAATCTCTCAACCTGTAGGCATTTGGCAGTAGCCCTGTGGAGAGATTCTGTGTTATGATAATCTGTAGATTTTATCTGCTCTCATGCCATCACTTCTGTAGTAGCTGGGTCAAAGGGAATCTTGGGAGATTGAAGGTGGATTACTTTGGCTTGTGTTAAGAGTGTAGCACAGCTGGGTATAAGATCTTTGTAATAGGTCTGAAGTGGAAGGATTCTGGAGGGTAAATTGAGACAGAAAGCAGCAGAGCAGGATATGACAAGATAAAGCATTTTGTATATAATTTGCTATGACCTGGCATAGCCTTGCTTCAGTAAGAGGACAGAATAAGTGCAGAAGAGCTAAGGTGGTGGTGGTGTTTGTGGGGGAAGGGAACAACTGTTGAAATGTCAAATCTTTCAAAGTAGCTATTTCAACTTGAGTTTGTTACGAGGTCAGAAACTGTATATGCAGGGTTTTTAAAGTATGAGTCAGCACTGAGATTCCTTCCATGCTGTGGATTAGAAAAATTATGCAGATGTAGAGGTTGTATCACTTAATTGCATTTTTTCACACCTGATGCCAAAGTGGCTTATTTTACTGAAGCATTTTCTGTTAGTAGTTTTGTTTCTTTTTTAGTGACACTATGGAGTTTGGAGCTGCTAAACTACAGAGGTGGGGAGATGAAGCAGCTGGGAGACTCACAAAACATGAGGAAGGCATTGCAGGAGCATGGAACAGTTGACAGAAAGGGAAGTAATCTTTTCTGAGGCTTGAGAGAACCACATTAAAACTGTGGCTTCAGATGGCTCCTTTGAAAAGGGAAAAATCTTTAACTGAAAGAAAGAGGAAGTATTTTACAATGGGAATTTGAACGGAAAGGGCTTTAACATTGTATCTATACAAAAGACCTTGTAAATAATTATTGCAAATATAGCTATTGACTGAATATTCAGAAAAGATGGATATTTGAAATGATGATCATATGTTTGGAAAATGAACAAAATGTGCAGGACACTTGAAAGTTTTCTGTAATTTGGACATGGAAAAATGGCACAGCTGGAATAATCAGGACTAATGTGTGGACATATGGCAATCAGATTAACATAAAACAATATCTACTTTCATTTCCAACTAGATTAAATTTCAGAAAATAAATGAAATTACCAAATCATGATTGAAATAGTAATTTTACTGTTAATGTCCAAAGACAGACCTCTTAGCACTCTTTAGTAATATTGGGCTATCTCACTCTCCCATAGAAGAAAGGAAGAAGAATGTTCACTTGCTTGCTTTGCTCACATCTAGTCCATTTATCTACTGAATAAAGCTCATGCACACTATTAGAAGTGGTGAACATAAGCTTTGATCACAACTTGAGACACTGATCAGCAGAGTATGCATCCATATTCAGTTTTTCTCACAGTGAATATTTTTTAAAATCAATGTTACATAGAATATGCAGATTTAACATCCCATATAAGTATTTATATCTGAACCTAAGGCATGGTTCACTGAAGACTGGCAGTTGTAAAAATCCAAACAGTCTTGTTCAGCAGCTGTATAATTGTGGAGGTACTTCAGCTCCATCGGCATATTCTGACTTATCTGAAAGATTTCATAGCATTTGCAGCATTTGGCATGTGTAACTAGAAACATATGCCAACCAGAAAGGAGTCAAGGTGTCGTCCAAGTTTCACGAGGGACTGATCCAATAGGAGTAGGTGGATTTTTTTATTTTTTTTTTTTTACTTTTTTTTTTAATTAGAATAGCAACAGACACTGTTAGTCAAAAACGGGTTGCTCATGATCAGGAGGTTAGCATAGTGGTTAGACTAGTTGAGCAAGTGTGAAAACTGGATTCAGGTGTGTCCTTATTCATACCTACATCTCCTCCCCTTCTCCTTCCTCCCCCCACAGTATGTTAATCACCACGTCACTGTTTAGGCTGGAGGAAAGTGAGAAGAGGGTTAGGAGCAAAGTCCTCCCGGCTTAGCTGAAGACAAGTGAATTTCACAGAATGCACAGGTTCAATGGCAGGAGGCAGCATGGCTGCAACTTAATGACTGTGGTACTCTGGAAATGGGAAGTGAGTCACCCTGGTTTTTGGTCCCTATTCACAAGGCTGAATTTTATTAAATAGGCATAGTGGAGAGAGAGAAATAGACAATCTTGAGAGCTGGAACATACAACTTGGTGGGTCCTGTAACCATTCGGATATTACATAATTACTTCCACGGCAGCTGTGTTTTAAAGTGGGTGAGCCATGCTCAGTTCTTCAAAGGCTATTGTAGGCACTCCCTCAGGAGAGGGCTCCCAGGTTTTGGCTTTTGAATAGATGAAGGTGCCACCCTTGTGGTGCTGACTCATACACCTTAACTCAGACACCTCCGCATAAAGCATTTCCGCTTGGCTTTGTGACTCCTGATTAGCATGCATATTTCATGAGTAAATAATTCTTGTTTAATTTTAAAAACTGTTTGGTTGAAGTCCTGGCAATGGGAATTTTGTTTGTAACCAGATTTTTTTTTCCTGTTTCTTCCCCTCATTTTATTAAGACACTAATCTGTCTGGCAGTGCTACTTTTCTGTATGAATATGAAAATGCCTGGAAGTGATTGCTTTCTTGGGGGAACGTAATCAAAAAGCAGCATGTGTATCACAAAAATAGGCAAAAACATCCTGTCTGCGCTTAAAAATAAAGTGAAGGCTAAAGTAATTAACAGGAATTGACCTGGAAGCAGCTTTGAACATTCAGCTCTCAGCCACGTTGTTAAAATTTTATCCAAAAGGGTTAGATAAATCCTTTTTCTTTATTTTCTTACCATCATGCAAACTGGTGAGCTTTAAAATGGCAGAAAATTCTAGTTAATACTTTCCTAATATGTTCTTAAAAGAAGCATAAGAAAATCATGATGTATTATATGGGCAAGCCAGTTTAGCAGGAAGTCTTCTGAGTGCCAGATTCTGCCTCCTGTATTCAGAGAAGCAATACTTCATTTTGCAAGTTGAATCATTAATTTATTTGTCTGGTTAAGTAGACTAAATGTTGAATGAATAAATCTTTGGAGCAGGATGCAAATTTATTTTACAGTGTAGATTTAACAGAAGCTTTTCATTTTTTTTTTGCTCTGTGCAAATCTTATTGAAATAGCAAGATCCAGAGACTGTACTTGTAGAAGTCCTTCTGAACGATTTGAAGCGAAAGCACTAGAGAGGAAAGGGGCATCTTGAGGTCTGTCTTATTGGTATTTTCAGTAGGATGTCTCTTCTTTCTACTCTTTTTGGAAGACATCGAAAGTGGTACGTCATATTGTCTGGTTCCATTGTTGCTGTTCTTGTCCTTTATTCTGAAATAGTATCAGCAGTACTTGTCTGCAGATTGATAATTTTTAAACCACAATGATAGCAACTGTGCAGGTCAAACTGAATTGTATTTTGATGAGGGATCTGACTAACTTTGATGTTGTCCCAGCCGACAATCTGCCACGGAGCCGTAATCATGGCTCTTCAGCAATACTGAACAGGGTTGTCTTGAGTGCTAGCAAAGCTAAGAGCATTGGGCATCCTCAGCATGCATAGTGTCTAACCCACTGCTTAAGTAGTGTTGAGTTACAGTGTTCTCACCTATATACTCTGTAGAATCTGTGAACCTACCATCAGACTGTGCACTGACTTCAAAATACACTTGGGGCCTGTTTCTTTTGGATCTGCATCTGAGATGGCAATGTGTTAGAGTTGGGCAAGTTTCCAAGTGCATGAAGTATCCTAATGCTTGTATGTACCTCTCTAATGTTGTAGTTGATGTCAGTGTGTATGTGTTTACTGTTCATTGTTAGTGCTTTGTTTTGTCTTGAAAGTCTGATAAAGTTGTTTTCAAATTTCTATCACAGATGCTAATTACGGCTGTATGTATTCTTGGGATATAATCTCAGTCATGTTGAAAGCAATGTGAATGTGGAAAGGAGTCCTTTCTTTATTTGCACTGTTTTAAAGTTTGGGATGAGTGAAGCATATCTTTCTATGACTTAAGGAATTGCAACACAGTGTGGTGGTATATACTTTTTGGGCATATGTCCTATTGATTTGTGTTGTATTTTTGGAGATGAGGAGAAATGCCTATACTTGTTAAGGCTTTTAAAGGAATAATATATTGAACACTACTTGAAAGTCAGAAACTGCAAATAGTGGCAGAACATGAATGTAGTAAAACCATCAAACTATGGGTCAAAACTAGCATTTTAACTAGGATAGAGAGTTGTATTTTTACTGTTGAAACAGATCTACTTACTCCACAATACAGATTTATGTTCATCTCAGAGTGGGTAAACTGAATTCTTTTTGGATAAAATAAAAACTGAAGCACAGGTAGTTTTGAGCATGAAGAAACACTACTTTACTCTCAGAGAGATTGAACACTGATGCAAACTGTTCATAGAGCTTGTGGAGTCTCTGTTCTTGCTGATATTCAGAAGCCATCTGGATGTGGTCCTGGGCAACACTTTCTAGGTGACTGTGCTTGGACCAGGTGGCTTCTAGAGGTCACTTACAGTTGCCACGATTCTTTGATTCTGTGAAATCTGCTGTTGAGGTTTCAGTTTACAGGAATAATCTAGCCCAAAGTAAAGCACTTCCCAAAAGCATGTTGCTTGGGCATTTGGTTCCCAGCAGTAACTATCTTGGTTCACAGTCTTTCAATTGCAAAGTACAACTTGCTGATGCAGACATAGCCTCTAACATCACAGAAAGCTGAGTTAGCAAGTCCTTTCCTTTTGGCTTCTTTGCTCAGGAGCATGTAGATATTGCAGAAAGTCCAGGCCAGAATTACATTGTGTGTTGGATATATACTGGAATAGCTCCTCAAGTCATTTTTTTGCAGGCTAGAAGACTCTTATTTGTCTGCCAGCATCTGATAGATAGGCACCAGGCCAATGTGAGTGTGTATAACATTGGGATATCTAGCCAATCTGAATTTGTAGACTTTCCTGCTAGTCAGTTGATGAGTTAGCACACCTTAGATTCTCTTCATTTAAACCCTCATTCGGCAATTATGCATGCTTTCTTGCCAAAGGTAAGCAGAAGAAATGAGTGGAAGAAGGTAATACTGACAGCGAATGGCAAAGAAGGCTTGGGAACGGATGAATTAATTGCACTGTGTGGCAGGGGAGGATATATGTAGCTTAGGGTTGGTATGTTGAAGGTTCCTCTGCAAACTGAAGTCTAGAGCTCCTGCTGTATCTATTAGGTAATGAAGTAATGCACTGACATGCTCTGACTGCTCAGAACAGAACTCCCAGGGCAGGATGCCATCCGTACTAGCTCACCCTGCTGAATAGCATTGTCTGCAGTTTTTCTCAAGCTGTTTCTACAGGTATTCACTCTTGATGGTGCAGAGAGACTTGAAATTGTCTAAAAGAAGATGTACTTCAGGAAGAGGTGACTTTGGTGCATATGTATAAAGGTGCTGCTGCAAAAAGCTAATGGAAAAAGAAGTCTGGAGCTTCCGTCAGGCTTGAAGCCAAGATTTATTTGATTGTGAGACATCTGTCATCAGTAGGAGTTGCCAGAAGTGAAGCTGGGGGCTACAAATGAGATTGACAGAAGTACATGATGACCTAGTGAAAGAAAAGGAATTTTTAGGATGCAGTGTAGCATAGTGGTTCATGATTAGATGACAAAATAAGCTGTCTATCTGAAAGAGGAGGGTCGTGTATGGCGGGAGAATGGGTAGCTCAAAGACTAAGTACAAACCAAGGAATAGCATAGAGGATAGCAAAGTGCATGTGCTGGAGAGAAAGTGTTCAGCATTTTAACAAAATATGAAGGAAGTAAAGAATAAAATCAGTAAAGAAATGGAGAATGCAAAACCTCAGAAAATACTGCATTAAGGAAAACTAAAAAAGAATGTATTCTTCAATACTATATTGTATGGTCTGTTGCTAGTGTTGCAAGAATGAATGTTAAACACTTTAAATGGACTGATGTCTGAGTAGAATTCTCTTGAGCTGTCTCCTAGGCAAGTTCGTGAGAACTGCTGATCTGTTCATCTTATTCAGATCACATGAATGTGAACACAGGGGAGATTTGACTTGGTGTCCAGATCTACAAATACGGAGGGGAAAAAAAATGGAAAGAAAAAGCCTCCCCTGAGAAGAAAGGGAGCGATCCCATTATAAATGAGAGTCATACATCCTTTCTGGAGGCGTGTTGAAATTTCCCATGGGAGGAAGAAGAATAAACAAAGGTTGGTATTACCAATAAAAGAAAAATAGTTGGCAACCAAGGAAACAATAATTATTTGATTGCAGGGTCTGAAAAGCTAGCAACAGAAACAATACCAGTTAAAAACAACAGGACAAACGCATCTCACTTGCAACTCTACCTGTCATTACACCAAGAATGTGTTTGCCTTACTGCTCTGAGAGTAGTACTCTGCCAGCAAAATAAATATGCCCTGACTTTTTGCCTTTGCTGCTTCACTCTTCTTATGACCACAATGTTCCTGAGGGTTTATTGTGTTCAACTTCACAACACTATTGTGAAGCAAGGCGTTCCTCCCAACTGAGGAACAGAGCCTGAAGCAGAGCTGTGCTTACAGCTATACAGACAGCTTATGGCAGGCAAGGGAGTTTCCAAATCATAGACCAGTAACTATTTCTTGCTTACTTTCTGAGTGTCAGGAACAGTAATGGACTATTCACTGGCTTCTACCTATCATGAGATAGTTGAACAAAATTCTTTACAGAGGAAAAAAAAAAAAAAATACAAGAAAACTGCAGCCGTGGCTTCAAGAATTTCCATAGTTTTGAGACAAAGATATTTGCTCATATAGCAACAGGACTATTTAAAATCAGCTGCATTTCACTGTAAGTGCCTGCCAAGGCCAGGTTATAGTAGGCATTATTATTCCTTAAAGGAAAGGTGAGGGGTGAGCTGGCAGTCCTCTTGTTGTGTTTTCTGTCAGTGTGACTCTGCATGAGTCCTATCTCTGTGCTTCCTCATTGAATGGCACCATCTAGCTTAGCTTTGTCGTAGTGCAAACAGCTGTTCTGCTTTCCCAATGATGTTATCTTCACTAACAGTGTACAGCTGAGCTGGGGGAAGATTTACTCCTAGTTCGCTATGAGTTACTTTCATCTGGGTATAGAAGCAGAATGAAATGGGCTACTCAATAAGCCTGGGTTTGCTGCGAAGGTTTAGACAGCTGTGAGTGTTTCCTGCCTTTCATTATGTCATGTTTGCAAGTTGCTGCAGCTTTTTTTCCAACTGTTCAAATCTATATGCTAGCTTTGGACAGCAGACAGAAGACCGTGTAATGGCAAACATGACTTTCTCAAGCCTCGAACTCTGCTGAAAGTGACTGAGAAGCAGTGCTCAGATAATCCAACTTAACTTGGTTGGGAAGAGCTATATTGGGTAGTGTAAACTAAGTCCTCCTTTGGCTAGAGAAGGGAATTCAGTGTTCTCCACAAGGCACCAATTACCACTCACCTATACCAGCTGTATCAACTGGTTTTTAATCTACAAGAAGACAATGCCATTTGACTAGATCTTTCCTGATAAATATTATTCTTTCTTTGTTTCGGTGATAGTTGTTTCTTATGTTGTCTTACACTAGAGCAGGCCTTCAGGATCTTAAAAGTCTTTTTGTGTTCTCTATTTGCATTTCCTTTGCTTTATTTTTACTGTATCTTTGCATTTTTCTTTATCTCCTTTCCATCTACATTTAGCATCACTACCCATTAAATGAGATTGTAATCTCATTGTTACTTCCTGTTAGTTACTTTGGAGAAGAGAAAGAAAAGCATCACTTTGAGTTCTCAAATTTTGTTGTTGCTTATCCTCCACTCCCCCGGAAACAGACTATAAAACCAAATGTTGGCTATAAAAAAGATCTATCTTAAGACTTAGTTGCAACATAGGAGCAAAGAACACTGATGTATGAACAGTAACTTTTATTGTCTCTATATCTTTCTACGTATTTTAATATTAAATATTATATTTTCCTTATTGAAAGAAAGAAAATGGAACTTGAAACTAAGCTTATCAACTTAGTTCAATAGACTGATCATCTTATCTGAAGACTGATAGAGATTGTGCAGGGGCTCTTTCATGTGGCTGTGTATGAAACCGTATTCTTTGTTTTTTAGCAAAAGCTCTGTTAATTTATGACAGGGATTTATGCTACAAATGAAATTAAGTGCTCTTTTTCTGACAGAGCTCTGAGAAGTCAGATAGCATCAGCAGTATTTTCCAGTGAGGTTAGAAATATTTATTTCCTTATGCATTTGCATGCAGCTATTTAAAAATGTCAACCTATTGAATTAGTATAGAAGCAAGCAGTTCACATACAGTGAACTGAATAATGGCCTGTAAATGGAGAATTTCTGAAATATTTTCATTCCCTTTTCAACGACTGCCTCGTTTGTAAGAAAAAAAAATAAAGCCACATTTCAGCTTCCTCTTCGGGTTTTCTTCTGTGGAAGATGGAGATAACAATACTCCTCAGACTCTTTACAATTCTTTAAGATATGTAGATAGAAAATGCAATTTAAAAAAATCCAAATATTTTGTAATAGCTTTAGACATAGTTTATTTTCCTTTGTCCTTAAAGTATATTTGAAAATCTGTTTTCTTGCCTTTTTCAAGATGGAATAAAGAGTTTTCCCTATGAGTAAGTACTGTGCTGAGCATATTTGAATTGCAAAGACCATTTTCAGAACTCTAAATAGACTCATGGTGGTTGGCAAAAGGATTTACACTCATGCTTGTGGATATTGGATGGTGGTCTGTGTGCATTAAAGATGAATGCCAACATGATTGTATAAATATTACATTAGCATGCCCTACTAAAAACAGTCTGCAAGACACCCTTAGATTGCCCTACTCTAGAATTCGTAAGTAAGTACGACTAAAATAGGAATAGCCTGGATAAGTATGTATTTACATGTCTGCCCAGACTTCTCATTGAAATACTTTGTACACAAAATGCTTGAGCAGTTAGTTAATGATTAAGGTGCCGATAGGTGGCATTCGAGAATACATTCCCCAGTTCTATAAGGTCTAGTTTTGTAGGATTCATAACTGTGGTGTGGTTGTCAGACTTTTTTTTTTTACATGGTGTTCTTAGTGAAAGTTAAGCCTGTTCTAAGTGCATAGCTAAAGCAATGGACAAATTGTATTTGGATTTTTTTTCTGCTGTAAAGGTGTATTTCATGGTTGTTGGTTTTTTTTTTTTTTGATTTTTTTTGGTTTTGTTTTTTTGTTTTTGTTTGTTTTTGTTTGTTTTTGTTTTTTTGTTTTTCACCTGTAGCTCACCAGCTTAGTTCCTGTTCTCAACACTTGTTTTGCTTGTACAATTTTGACAAAACATAGGTGATTTTAAATGAATGTGTTCCTTTGAATGTATAAAAGGCTGCAGTGAGAAGAATTAAAATGGTACAATTAGAGGAACCCTGCTTCCCATTCTGAACAAAAGAAGTGTGAACAACATTCAATTTCCTGTTTTATGAGCACCACACTAAATGCAGTCCATTGCCTTTGACTGAAATAAATTAACTGTTTGTCAGTCCCAGTGGAAGCAGAATTCTTGAATGAACCTAAATTTTCTTTTTATTTGAAAGCAAGTAAGCAAGAAAAGTCCTCGGTGACTAGTCTGACGCCTATTATTGCTGGTTTATCAAAACCTCCACCCATTCCATGTGGATAATGGACTTGTTCTGTCCTTAGCATAATTATTCGTCTAGACTGGAGACATGTCAGGCTAATATTTCCACAAAGGGTTTTTCCCCTTTAAAACCAGATGGTGGCTTGAATCATGGTATTAAATCTGGAAAGTTCTCCTAATAAGACCATGACCTTGTCTCACTGGCAAAAACTACTGGGAACCACTCCCAGGAAAGTTAAAAACATGAACTAGAAGTAAGCTGGTCAATTCTCCGTGGAAAACATCTAGTGGAAAAAGTCATAAGAACAGAACAGGCTAAAGGTATTTTACAGTAGCCATGAATTTCTTGTCATAGTTGGCTTTGTCCTTTTACTGTAAAGACATTACTATAGTCAGATATATGATTCATTTCTGGCAATGTCAGATAGTACTTTTTAGTAAACTGTAATGAAAACCGTGCATGATTTGATTAGGTTTCTATTTCTAAAACTTGTGTCAGATAGATAATGTGAAACAAATGGCTTCCTTCAGTTTGCCCTGAAAGGAGAAAATAACTTTGCAAAGACATTTTGGGCATGGAGACCTCTCTTGTTAAGAGAATGGTCTCTTAACAAAACAAACAAACAGTATCACAAAAAAAAGTGTAATTTATGCCTCATTAGCAATTCTTATAAACACCTTCACTCATCACTATGAAGCAGGACTAATTCCTGCTTTAAAGCTATCCTGGAAATTCATGAAATTTGCAAGATAGTGATTTCTTTACTTATGTCTGTACTGAACTGAAAAGCTGGGAAAGGTTGTCATTCATTTTTTATATACTGAAGCAGAGTTTATCAAAGAAAACTTTAGATTTTTACAGTGTCTGTGAACATTTGTGTGTCTAGCTAGCCCTGCTGAAAAGTCCATTAGCATTTCAATTGCGAACTGCATTTTCAGTGTTTTGTAATAATAACAATCCCTAAAATTTCTTTCCAAGTGAAAACTTGGCATGTATATTCTCAGTCCAATTATTTCTGTATAAATGTTGAGACAAATCAGTTTGTTCATTCTTACATTTTATGGGAGATCATAAATTTTTATGGTTTCAAATGTTTTATTACATTCCTGTAACACTAAAAGAATTCATTAAAAAAAAATTCTCATTGAAAAGTGAGTTTGTAATACTGCATTCAGTTAAAACGAAACTGTCTATATTTTAGTTTTGTTTTTTTTTTAATTTGAAAATAGCTACTGTGTACATTGTTTTATATAGAATATAATATTATTTCTCAGAAACACCTAGTGATAGTGAGGTGCTTGACAGTCTCATGTCAACCATCTGTAATAAAGTACTATATTAATTGTTAAGTGTCTGAGAGCAGTCTTCAATTAGGTCTGCACTAGAACACGTATTTAAAGATTGGCCAAATTTAGATCACCATTGCAATATTGTCTAGTATAGACCCTTTTGCTACCTAAAATTCATGACTTTTTTTCCCTCTTGATTTAGCTAACTGGCATACATTTGAAGTGCCTGTTACAAATAAACTTGCATAGTTAAGCTAAGTTAAACTTGCATCTTAATACAGGAAAAAATTGATGTTAGCTCACGTAAAGGCTAAGTCATAACTGGTGCTGAGTAATTTTTTTTACTTCAGATAAACTCTTCTTTGTAATGCAAAGTGTTAGCATGTAACAAGTTGCTTTCGTATCTCTAAACCACTTGAACTCCCTATTGGTTGGTATGCTTTTAAGGCTATTTCCTGTCACTCAACACAGATGCCAGATCAGATATTCATAAGTAGAAAATACCATACTTGCATATACTTGAACATGTCTGCATTGTACTTGCTGACACTTGGGTACAAAACATTTTAAATCATTAATGAGGTAAAAAGACCTAAAAACTTATATTCCATGTAAAGCCTAGAAATTAACAAGTAAAATTGCTGGCTAAGGTTCTTGGTATATTAAAACCACTTTTAAGTAATAACTCCTCACCATAAATGTTGGAACAGAACCACCGGGAAGTTAACAATTCACAGAAATAAGCACCCTTCCCTTTATTGTCTCCACATTTGAATTCTCTGACAAGCATATTAACTTCCTTGATGGAGAAAAACTTCATCGTTAGGATAATGTCATTTTTATTTATAGAAGCAAATGGATCTATAATGGCAGAGAAGTCTGTAGGTACAACAATGTGTTTAAAGTCAGCCAACATTTTTCCTGATCAGAATGTATTCTTTGCCCGTTTGATTTCTGTACCTCATTTTAATATGAAGAAGTGAAAATGGTAGCAATAATGGCAATGAAAGCAATAAAGGATTACAATGGAAACACGAGGCCCTGATTCACAAAAGCCCTTGAAATCAAGTGCATTCAGCAAACTGATGCATTCTGTTACTTTATTTCCTGATTTGTCTTTTAAATACGCCCCAATCCCCATGGAGTTGGCAAGCTACAACACACTAAGAACCCCAGAAAAATAGGTATGATGATTGGCTGATTACCTGATTTTAATAGTTTCCATGGATATAAAGACCATCGGTCTCACAGAGAACAGTGTTTTGAGTGCCCCACTGGGCTGCTTCTTACAGACCAAGCTTTACCAACTATCTGATGTGATTCTTCTCTCATCTAATGTCACAGAAACACTATGATAAATTTAATGTCAGCTCTGGTGTTACTCCATAAGCTGTTGGGTTGAATGTTCCTGTAGAAATGCAAATGTGTTTTTAGTATTGCCATCTTCATCATCATTACGGAGATTTCAAAATCAGGCCTCAGACTGCACAGCCCAGAGGTGTTGCCAGTGAATGTCTCCTCTGCACCTCCCATCACCCCGTTTTCCTTATATATGCAATTAGGTTAGGCTGCTATAGCGTGAAGGATGCCATCTGAATATTTTGGGTTAAGGAAATGCAGAAGCTGTTTTTTACTAATTCAGACCTAGAGAATGCTTTTTGTATCATATGGATGCACTTGTCCTAGAGACCCAGCACTTCTTTGATCTCTTGTTCAGCTTAAGCTTAGTAGCATTTTCTTTACATAAAATGTTTGTTTTTGTAGTCTCAGCAGCATCATTATAACATCATCTGAGACATAAATGAGCATCATTTGAGCTGGACCTCTTCCAGCTCCATGATAAATGTATTCTTGAATCCACCCTTGACCATTGCAGCCTTGCTGCAAATGAAAGGGTGAGAGACTTCATTGTGATTGACATCAGGAAGGGATAATCTCTCTGGGGTAGTGCCTGTGGGTGAATCACTGTTACCCTTCCCTGCTGGACTGCAAATATCTATAATAATAGAGCTCTGTCAGGGAAGAGTCTTTCCGGCAAAGTGTTACTTGTGTCAAGCCACAGGGGTTTCAGATTTTCTTATGTAACCTTACAGAAGTGTCTCTGAACTGGCAAACACTGGTGGAGGCACAATTATTCCAGTGAAGCAATTGCCTCAGCAGTAAAAAATAAATAAAAGGCTCTAGGAATACTGAGCATGTGGAGAAATTCTGTATTTTATGTAACGATTTCATTTAATAGCATTTTTAATGTGAAATACATAACTTAAAAAAAACAAAAAAACTGTGTTAGAATCATGCTGATGAAATCTGACATTGGTTAGGAATAGGAGCACATGAAATATCACAGAGTAGGTAAGTTCACTACACAGAACTTTGTTCTTAGTCATCTCTGTTAAGGGAGCTCGTTGTTTCAGAAGATGCCATTTTAGAAGTGTTCACTGCAGTATGGTAGCCTGCACAAGTAATTAAACCTTTCTTTGCCTTGTCTCTGTAGCTGCTATTGCAGTACTGGTGGTAGGAAAATGATGAAGAACTATTTTTCTTGACATCATTTTGATTTTGTAATAATACAAACTTTTAGTGATTTCATAGTCCTGCCTAGAACTGAAGATTAATTACTATTATTATTATTTTTTCAATTGGGATATATCTTAATGTGTATTCTTCATATGAGTAGTTCATGATAATATAACTTCAAGACTTCTTTAAAGTAGTTATGCACACAAAAGATTTTTGTTGTTGTTCATTTGCTGGTTCATTTGTTTTTAATTCTTGATTTAAAACTTGGACCAGAAGGTTTCTCATATAACTTTATCTGTCTGTGGGGAGATGGGGATCTGCAAAGATTCTATCTAACTTATGGAAATGTATGGTAGTGTAAGTGGGTAACCACTGTTCCTGGCAGTTGTCTTTCTGAACAAAACAGAGCTTCATTTCAGTGCCCTATCAATATGGCTTTTCATGGTTTCCTTTAGTCTTGTGGAAAGGTATGATAAAAATGGGGACAGTTTTGCATCTCATTTTATGTCTGGAACTGGTAGGGAAGCCTAGTGTTTTCATTCTGGATCAATGCAACTTCAGGTGATATTAAATTTTTTTCCCCATGATGGTTGTTGTAAACTGAAGCCACAAATGGCCTGAATAGAAGTCTCATGCTGCATGATTTCGCATAAGTTGTACTTGAAGAAAGCCACCAAAGTTAGAACAGATGTGGCACTGCTCTGAGGGATTTTCCTCAAAACTAAGTGTCTCTAGAGAGGCAGAACTTTGTAAGAGGATTCTCATAGGGGACCTATAATAAATCTCATCCTGTAGGTTTTACAAGGAGAAAGGGCAATCCAAGCCCAAATGTGGTATATCCCTGATGTTTCTGTTCCCACAAATAATCCTAGTGATTGATGACATGGACCATGAAAAGAAAGCTGGCAAGCAAAATAAACAACATCATTGTTCTATAAAATAATACTAATACTACTACAAATAAAAGAGTCAAATAACTGCTATTTGTGTAGTATTCTTATAAGGTTTGCTATCTGAAAAAAAAAAAAAAAAGTTCATTTTCAACAAGAACAATTAGTAATTAGGAGAGGATAGAAGACCAGAAAGTATTTTTGGTGCTATTTTATATGATTCCACATGGAAGGTGTAAAGGGGTCACTTAGTAGTGGCTGAGTTCATTATTTTTTGTTTATTTCGGGACAGGAAGGCAATTTTTCCCTTTCAAATCTATTTTTCTCATAAATTTACATTGGTAGATTTTATTTATTTATTTATTTATTTATTTTCCGGTGGGTTTCTTTGCTTCCAGTGTCAAAATCTGCGATTCTCCTGAATAAAAATGATTTTTTCCTTCAACTGTTGTTGCAGGAACAGAATAAAGAGGGGATGTTAAATAAGAATTGAGATAATTTCCACACTTATTTATTAAGTTTAAGATATACAGGCATGGCCTGCTTTATGTGTTAAAGGTGTTAAGAATTTGGCCAGTAAACACCCATTGGGTGTTTGCAATTTCCTTTAATTTATATTGACTCTGTATGGTGTTATAAACTAGTTATGGGGAAGAATAAAAAGTTTTATAAATAATGAAATTCTGCTTTTATAGAGTGTAATTTTTAAAAAATTGAAATTTTTTCTGTTTGCTAAACTCTTTAAATTGTATGTGAGGAGTGTTTGTCACAGCTGAAGAGATAGCTAAGTATAATTTTAAATCATCTTTCCACCCTTATGAAGTAGAAATAATGATGTACTCTAAAACTAGCTCCCTTGTAAAAAGCTGCAGAATAAGGAACTGCATGACCCCGGTACATGCAGTGTTGCAGTGCAATAGACTGGCAGCACTGAAACCATTTTGCACCACCACAAATCTTCATGCACAGTGAGGAAATAATCAGGTGCCCCTATGTCACATCTAGAGCACCTTTACAACTGTTTTATTCATTGATTCATGGTACCATAGAAAGGCTTGGATTGTAAGGAGCACCAGAGATCATCTAGTTTCAACACCCTGCTGTGGGAAAGGCTACCACTCTCTAGGTCAGACTACTCTGGGCACAATACAATCTGGCCTTGAACACCTCCAGAGATGGGCATCCACAGTTACTCCAAGCAACTTGTTCCAACGCCTCACAACCTTCTGAATAAAGAATTTCTTCATAACATCTAAAGTTAAACTCCCCTCCTTTAGTTTAAACCCATTCCCTCTTGTACTCTCACTATGAGACTGTGTAAAAAGTTGGTTTCCCTCCTGTTTATATGCTCCATTTAAGTATTGGAATGTTGCAATGTGGTCTCTCTGGAGCCTCCTCTTCTACAGACTGAACAAGCCCAACTCCCTCTGCACTTTATTGTAGGAGAGGTACTCCAACCCTTTGATCATCTCTGTGTCTCTCCTCTGGATCTGTTCCAGAAGCTCCACATCTTATTCAGGAAAGATGCGTCTCAACCATTTGGAATACTGTGATAGTTTCAATTGTCCTGCTTGACTGCTACTTGATAATATGGAGTTGTGTAAGATGGAACTGAGGAGTATCTTCCGGGAAACATTCATTCTTTCACCAAGCTTGAGTGAAAGCTACACTGCCATTAAGCTCTGGGGAAAATGCAGTGGAGGACTGCACTCTTTTTTGTATTTTGTTTTTTGTTGTTTGGTTGTTTTTGGTGTTTTTGTTTTGTTTTTTGTTTTTTTTATTTTGGTGTGTGAATAGGGCTGGGCAATTCTGAATCAGAAAGCTGAGTGCTACTAACACTTCCCCTTTCCTATTGCATATAACTTAAATGAAATACATGTTTTTATTTGTATTTATGCTCTGTGTCCAATATGTGTTATTGTCCTAGTTGCAGCTTACTACCTGATTTCTGATATTTAGGAAAAGCCTTCTCTGGATTACCATCTCTTAGGCAGAAGCTTCTTTCCTCTTTATTTTGTATTATTTTTTCCACTGTAATATATTTTCATTGTGCATTTCAAGCAGTGGTGAACAATAACTCTGATTACTCCACACAGAGTGTGTCCCTCAGTATGTATTATCTCAGTGGGGACTCATAGTGAAAAGAAAGTTATTTCCTTGCTTTCTAGCAATAAGTCAATGGTCTCTTAAGAGGACAAGCTTTGCTATAGATGCAGTTCTTGGGCTATGAACAAGCAGAAGATAAAAGAGATCAAAAGCTTCAGATTCTGACTGGTGGGGGGAGAGGGGAAGCTGCTGTAAGCAAGGGGCCAAAAGCTATAGCAACACAACTATTCTCTAAGAAGTGAAAACTTAAAAGGGACTTCTAAAATGTGTATCAAACAAAATCTAATGTATGTTCTTTGTGGACAAAGGAGCATATGTAGTCTCACTACTTTCTATCTCTCAGTGGCAGGTAAACAAAAATCTTGTTTGATTGGTTTCTTTTGTATTCACTTAGTTACAGAGAAGACAGTGGGGGAAGGAGCAGCTTTGAAGCTCCACAAAACTGTTTTTATTGTTCAGGGTTCTGAGTTTTAACTGCTGCCTTGAATTAGTACATAAAATACAACTTTGCAACAACTTATGTTTTATTAGAGGACTGTATTCCGTTTCTTCACAGCTCTGTTTTTAAGGATTCACAACTTTAGCTGACCTAAACAGCAACTGAAGCAGAGAGAGACCACTAAATTATCACTGGTACTAAAGCGGCATTCAGGCTGTCATTTGAAGTGTCTCATATTTCTTTCTTGCTGTACATAAAAGCATTTACTGCAGAGGACTCTGAGGTTTGTTATACTAACAAACACATTAAGTACTGAAGATGAAATCCATCTTCCTAAAAACATAAACGTAATTATGTAATTCATTTACATTTAGATATGCAATCAAACATAATTTGTGAGTCCTTATAGACTTCTGTACCTTTTGTACAAAGCCAGGTTGTCGTTACACATACTCAGGGGATGGAGTTCTCATCAGTGGAATATATGCTGGAATTCAGAGATACCACCTCTCATACCGTTCTTGTTGATAGCATTAGGAATAAAACCTTTGCACTGCAGTGACATTCTTTTTTTCTTCCAGATTTTAGTTTAAGTGTCGTTTTCTCTGGTAGCAATATAGCAAGGTCATTTTCCATTGCAGGCAAAGAAATTGTGGAAACTGTTGTGCCTCTGAGGTCCTACATTTGAAGGGAAAATTCTAACTAATTAACTGCTTTTTCTCATTAAGGGAAAATGCTTTCCTGTTCATTGCAGAGCCTAGGCAATGGTAGCTGCTTGTGGAAAGAGATAGTCTCCAAGGCAGATATTTGAGAATGTTACCAGCGGTTTCACAAAGACTTCTGCATGTTGAACACTGAGTTTGAGAGAGAGTGAGCTATAAAATATTGATTAGGACTCCAGAGCCATTATGCTGCTTTTATTTTTAATTTTCTCCAACTGAACTAGATTAGGTAATGCTGCAAATCTTTACACCTTCTTTCTCTTATGAACAGAAAATAATTTACAGCCATCTATCTTCTGAAAGACCTGTAAAGCCTGTTGCCTGTGCTAATGCACCAAAAGTCTGAGGTAAATATATGCAAGATGTGTTCATCTTAATGAAATGGCACTATCTGATGAGAATTGAGTAAGATCACAATTTATTTTGTTGGTGAGAGTTTCAGTATTAAGTGAATGAAAAAGACTAATCCTTTTTCTTTTCTTTTTTTCTCTTTAAGCCTTCATAAACACAGCCTTTTATAAATCCAGATCAATGACTCTCATATCATCAGCAGGGAAAATGTTCTTCTCCTCCTTTCTAATATCTTGTATGTATCGCAATAGCCCCTTCATTTAATAAAGATAAAAACACTACAGCTATGTTAAGTAATATAGAACAAATAACAACAGTCCCGGTTTAGCCTTTTGTTGAGCCTTATTGATCTAATTAAAAATTAATTATCCACATGGGTGAACAGGTCTTCTATATAGTATATCGATCTTTTAAAATTTCTCTTCAGATCTGCATTCTTTTAAAACTTTTGGAGAAAAAAAAGTAAAAATGTTTATGAGTCAAATATCTCGCTGGCATTCATGGTCCAGAAATTCTTAAGTTCATTAATTACTTTGGCTAAACATCCTGCTTGGAGCAATTTCATTACAGTGACAAGCAAACAGTGTCCATTATTAAAACCTGCCTTAGCCAACTGAACTAACCTGGGAACTGAAGCCTTAGACCTTGCAACCTATATGTTAGGAAAGACTTTAGAGAATGCAATAAGCAACATTGATGTGGATTTGCTGTGTCCTGTTTGACATCACCTGTATAATTATAATTTGTGGAGCTTTTCTTACCTAAAAGTACAGGAGAATATCTGCTTTATTTTAAGTGTAAATGGCCTAAAATTTATTTCACTCTCTTCAAACTCCCCAGCCAGTAATAATAATAAAAAAAAAATGGTTACAAAACTACATTTATGCAGCTAATATCCCTTTTAAATATCTCTCAAGATGTCTTAATAATAATATTGTGAGGCTTGGTTATTTATTTATTTTACTCCATTTTGTTTTGATTCAAAAGGGAGAACATATCCCGTGACTTTAATCAGGATGTCATCTTTTTATTGTATACAGTGCTCAGCAGCACTTACTTTTGAGTCTCCTTTGTACCTACTAATTGCCCATTGACAAATTGCCTTTACAAGGTAAGTTCTTCAGCATGTTTTGAGCCAGGCTCTTCAAATCTGACTGGGACAAAAACCTACTCTTTAAAGAATTTACTTAAGTTCTGGCATACTTTTCTTAACATTCTGTCCCCATTTTGCTTTTCTAAAGTAGCTTTTCTATGAGTAGGACTACATGTGTTTTTGGGGTATGGTACTGGAGAGGTCAAAAACATAGACAGGGACTGAAATAGCAGTTAAGCAACATAGATGATCAGGTCTAGTGCCTGGGAGCTCCCCAGTTCTCCTTTATTTGATGCTGTATCTCTAACCTCCAGAGTAATTACAGTACGACAGAGGCCTTTCTAGAAGATCTGTTAAGACAGAAGATATGAATTTACTGAAAAGATACCAGTGGAGAAGTTGTAGAATAATTCATGCATGAAATCAGTCTAAATAAATGCTGTAAATAAAATGTTTTGCAGCATTCCATATAGCTATAACATCTGTGTGTTTTTTTCCTGTAGGGTTATAGAATTCTGTATCATTATCCTGTATTTCTTCATGCTTTTCTGCTGGTATGTATCACCTCTAGATGCATTCAATTTTAACTACCTTAGAAGTATAGATTGCAGCTAAAGAAATGGGGCTATTTGTTCTGGTTCCTCAAGTAGTTTGCTATTGCAGATGTTCTTCCTTTTCACACTTTTTGTTCGAGTCTTCAATTCACTACTGTTTTCATCGGCTGTGTGGTTTGTTAGCCTATTCTATGTCTTATCTTTAAAGTCCAAGGCATTGTTTAACATTTTATACAGTTCCTGGCTTGTTACAATGCTACTGTTTGTCTTTTCCAGGCTGCAGAGTTTCATATCTGTGGTTTAAATCATATAATGATTTATACTTGCCTTTTATACAGTGGAAATTCTTGTGATTTCAGTAGGAACAGTCACAGGGTATTAATTTTGTGGCATGACAAAATGTTGGCAAAGGTTTACCAATAGCAGCAGTTTTGGAAATAAGAAAATGTTTTTCTGGATAGATGTAGCTTCAAATACTAAAGGCACTTTTACGTGTGTTTTTTGTTTGTTTGTTTGTTTTCTTTCTTTTTTTTTTTCTCTGAAACTGTATTTTTAATCAAATATACTAGTGCTCATTTGCGTTGCTACTGCTTTTCAACCAATGTAATGGGTCTCTGAGATAGCAGGTAGTAAGCCTGTTCAAATGGAGGACCATCATTTTGCCACTGACTTCAAAAGGGCCAGGAATTGAGCCCCAGAACTTTAGTGACTCAATGAAATGCTGTTGTCTCCTCCTGCCCTTTGCCTTTCATGAGCTGTACATTCTGCAAAGTATTTACAGTCCACAGCTGTGAACCGAGTACCAAGGGTGTGGTTTAGCAGCCAATGTCATTGTTGCTGTGAAAACTGGCAGTCCCAATCCTTTTTCCTTACACATTTATAACCCTACACCTATTTCTAGCCATATGGTTCCACCTCTTCCCTTGTGCCAGCTTTCGCAGTATGACAATTCGTTTTACTAGTCTGGCAGGAAGATAGTCGGGTTTTCTTCTGCCAGATAAGTAAAATAAATTGGCTTGCCAAGGGATCTGATGACAGCTTACTTTTCATACTGACAACAGTCTGAGAAAAGAGCTCTGAAGGCAAACTGTGCACCATCTCTGAAGCAGACTTCCTCACAACTCAAGTTCTCCCAAAACCCCATGAACTCAGTTTTGGGGAACACATGCTTGATATAAGTAGAAGCCAGACTCTGGACTTCAAGATCCTTGGTTTGAGAGTGTCACACTGGAATTTCCTTTGAGGAATAAAATTACTTAGAACAGTTGGAAAATTAGAAAAAGGGACAATAGTGTTGATTTGAAGATCAGCTACTAGGAGAAATATATTGTATCTTTTTTTAGTGCGGATCTGTGCTGGTTAGAACCAAGGACTGTAGCGCTACCACGC
Source organism: Excalfactoria chinensis (assembly GCF_039878825.1). Classification (NCBI taxonomy): domain Eukaryota; kingdom Metazoa; phylum Chordata; class Aves; order Galliformes; family Phasianidae; genus Excalfactoria; species Excalfactoria chinensis. The sequence goes on along the minus strand of NC_092825.1, from coordinate 133,308,290 downwards.
CATTAATTTGAGGAAGATTTTTGGAGGATTCTTTATGGAAGAGGCTTTTTGTGATGCTGCCAGTCTTTCTTGGAACCTGCTACAGTTCAAAGCAACTTAGGCCTGACTGTAGATGGGCCTAGTTTTAGAGTGGAGGTTGCTTGAAGTGAAAGCATCCTGTTTACTGCTACTGAATGATTTCAAGTTGACTAAGGACAATGAGGATATGAATACCTTTTCTATGGTGGTGAGAAGAGTTAAATTTCCCATTAAAGCAAAAACACAAAAACAAGAACAGACCCATTAAAGCAAAAACACAAAAACAAGAACAGAAACCCCAGAAGTAGTATTTTTTTTTAAGGAAATAACAGATTTCATGTTATGTTTGTCTTCCAGCAGACAGTCCCAGAGAACTGAGGTTCTCTGTCATTAACTCTATTTTCTGTCCCCAAAATATATACGTGCAATGCTATCCCTTATTCACTTTGGGCTAAAGAGGTCTGTTTCAATATGTAGCTGTAAGCTATTCTTACTGATCCTGTGGAGGGTCTTGCTAGGAATGGGGCATCTGGGACTTATACCAGAGAATACTGGAGAAGACAAACTGCATAAGATCATCCTCTCCAGACAAGTAGTGTTTTGGCAAGCTACGTTTGTTAGTGGGAGCAGGTGGGAGACGGTTTCTCCTTGTTTTCTGCTCCTGCATTGGCAGATGAATAATTAGGCCCTATGAATACAGAGTCCAGACTGGGCCTAAGTTTCCTCCTTTTGTTAAGAAATGCCAGCAGCTACTGATATGAATCAGACAGGGCATTTTGTGTAGGTCATAGGCATGCCAGATTTCTGGCGCAGGGGTGGAGGCATGGGGAAAGGACCAGCCTAGTCTTATTGTTCCTTGGGGTGTACCAGTCTGAGTCGTCTCTTTTTGTAGAGGTCTGAAGGTGCTCCAAGATCCTAAATGGGGAGTAATCAGCTTCTCTCTGATGCTGTAATCAAACGTAATCAAAATTTCTCAAGAATAAAATCACAGTGAAAACAGACAAAGAAAATTAAAAGGATGCTCTGTTCAGTGGAGAATTTCAGGCAACTAAATTCTGTAGTTTCAGATCATTTCTCCTGTCTGATTACCAAGCTGACAGCATAAGTTTAATTCCTGGGAGCTGAATTTTTTAACAAAAACACTTACTTTGCCTTTTCTGAGAGGAGGAGACTCTCTTAAAGGCTGATGGTATTCTGTTTTCCTAGCCTCAGTAAAATCAGAACCTTACCTATAGAATAATTATACTGTATGGGAAGCAGTAAACATTTTATTTATCATATAAACAGTTCTGGCTTTGTATCTTTGACTGTTTCTTTCCCATCACTAGATTAAGATTGACATTAACTATGCAATTACTGGCACTGTGTAATGTCTAGATATGGGGATAAAAACATACTGGACCTATGTTGTTAGTTGAGTTCACAGAAGTTACAAGTTACATTGTTATCTTTTTAAATCTGGCTGGTTTATGTTATTTTTATATAGGACTCTAAGAAGTTGGAACTTTACACTTGTTCATAAAATTGAGTGCATTCTTTTTCTAGAACCGTTTCTAAAATCTTTTGCAAAATATTAGCATTCAGAACTGGTGGAAAAGTATTGTGCAAGATATAGCAAAGAGATGCTTCCATAATGCTCATAAAATGTAGCAATTGCTATGTCAAAAATTGCAAGTTAATCATTCTAAATGAGGGCTATAAGAAATAATTATTTTGTCAACCAAAAATTTTCATTGTAGAAAAGGGTTTTTGCTTAGCATCCAACTATTTTGGGGTATATATATGTATATGCATTTTGTGTCAAACTTGTAAGGCATTATTTCAGATTGACACTTTTGGTTTTGAATATCTCCTAAAAACAAAAAATCAGAGGGGTTTTCAGCCTAGTCTAAAAATTATTTGTCAACTAGGAAATAGGAGGAGGAGGATAGCAAGAGAACTGTTGTTTATGTGAAAGGCAAACTTGGAGAATGTAATGGACCTTGGAGTACTTCTCAGTATAGTTATTCAATGAGCATCTGCATGAATATGCAGAGGGATTCCAGAGCTAGCAATTAGAAATACTGTAGAAAATCTTATATCTAAAATCCTTTCTCTTCTATTTCTTGTTCCTGGGTTGTAGCTAGCCACCACAATCAACTTGAGATCTAGAATTCAGAAGATACTGCTAAGAAATGTCCACATTGCACTGCTGAAACAGTAGAGAAGACTTTAATTCATATTTTCTAAAGTTTGTAGGCTTTTAGTGACTTTTCATGTTGTAGCCAATGACTAAACGGGTCTCTGTAGATGCTCTGAAGCATTGGCTCTCACCTAGTTACTTCCACTACACAGAGCAATGTTTCTTAGCTCTCTTTCTGATACTCCGATTTTTATTTATTTATTTATTTATTTATTTATTTATTTATTTATTTCCCTGCAAAATAAGCTAAGCTTCTGTAAAGAAGCTGAGAATGCTCTTTCTTTCCCAGATGAATTTAACTATCTTGAAATTATTATTATTATTATATAGGCCTTCTAATGGCATACATTTTGCTTCAGATGTCAGTATCCTTGACTGAAACTCAGTCTTGGCTTTGTCTACAAAGTACAATAGATTGGTCTACAGAAAAGCTGAAAGTCGTTTCTCAGAAAGATAAGTTAGTTTGGCTAGAGCATCTCCATAATGCAACTATACTAACTCAGTTAATTTGGATATTTTATTTACCGTTAGCTGGCTTTAGATGGAACTGAGCCATGAAGTGTAGAAGTATTATATTATGTCCAGACCTTTTGAGAATGAAAGTTACTGCAGTTCTGCTAGGGAAACTAGAATAATGCCAAGATCTCTATTATGATGTAAGTTCAAAATTTACTGCTTGCAAAGTAGTTATTAGTTTGGTTCATAAACTGCCAAAATGGAAGTTGCTATTATTACTTCTTTTTGTTCCAACAATGAGTAATAAACAAAGTCACTGAATTTAAGGTTTTAATTATCTATTGGGTTGAATTTTTAATTTAAAATATTTAGGTGAAAAGCACTTCTGTGTCTTATGAAACAGGTAGTCATGCACATTGAAGTTACATGAACCATTGTTTTAATTCAACTTCAACTGTTTTTATCAGTTTTATTTATATATTTATGTACCTACTGGTAGTACATTTGGTGAAAAATGTCATGTAATGCTTAAAAGGAATAGTTATAGGCATGAAAATATTTTATTTCCAATAATAAACATTTTACTGGAAGTGAAGTGTTGTATTAATGAAAAAAAATCATGTTAGATACAGATCTTTCAGCTTTGCTTTTAGAAGGTAATATTAGAAGACTCATATACTGTAATTTATTGTCTGTTGATATTTTTCCATGCATTGGTTCTAAAATTTCTAGAATCAGACCTTATTCTTCTAGTTATGTTAGCACTGTTGGTAGTTTTTAGAATTAATAATGGCAGGAAGAACTGGTATGCTCTCCTTATTTATTTATTCATACATTTTCTTATTTATTTTAAATACAATTGCATTATGCAAATGCAAATAACTGAAAATGCAAATAACTGAAAATAATGATGAATTATTACAATCTTCATACAACTTCTGCTTAAATCCTATAAGAATCTGTTTGAACATCCATACTCTCCTTTTAAGAGTACTCCACAAAATGGTTCCCATTAAAGATCTAAGTGTTGTAGTGTTTGTACACAGAAAACTAACACCTGTAGGAATTTTGTCACACTGAGTGTAAGATAGAGTTTAGCCAAAGGAAACAAGTTCATTGCACGCAGTAAATGAGATGCTTCTCAGTTATCTTTCTTGTTAAATGCCTAAGTAGGGCTTAATTAATGCATGTTAGTTTGAAAATGTTAATGTAGTATCTCTTTTTTCAACGTTGTAAGACTTCTGTACACTTCTGTGTTCCTCTGCCTCAGCTGTGGTGGTGAAGTTTAGCATCTCTTCCAGTGCTAAATTTTGGTGAGCATGGGGGGAAATAAGGTGGCTGATGCCTGGTCTTTGTGAGGAAACCAAGAATGAGGGGGAATCAAAAGACGTGATGGAGACAATACTAGAATGAATGTGGGTGCCCCAATGCGGGAGGTGTTTAAGACCAGGTTGGATGGGACCTTGCACAATCTGATCTAGGATCTAGCAGCTGGCAGCCCTGTCTGTAGCAGGGGGGTTAGAACTTGATGACATTTGAGATCTCTTTCAAAAAATGTGTAAATCTGTTGAAAGATTTAATGTACACAATATGATGGCAACCTTTTTTTTTTTTTTTTTTTTTTTTTTTTTTTTTTTTTTTTTTTTTCCTCCTTGCTTCTTTTGGCTTCTTTTACCAGAATGGTAAAAAAAAAAATAAAAAAAAATAAAAAAAAAATTACTGGAGCCACCTTGCATTTTCCCTGTCAGTTGCTATTTTGTTTTATTTTGTTTTTGTTTGGTACATAGAAAGCTGTTTTCCAAACAAAAGGGGATCAGATTAGAAGATCATCTCAGAACAGGAGAAAGGAGCTCAGTAAAAGTCTCTTGCTGAAGCGTGGTATTGTTAATTGCCTCTCCCACTATAAAATTCTGCTGTCTGAGAAAAGCTGAAAGAGCTACAAGTAGTGCTTTAATCTGTCTTCAAGCAGTGGGTGCCAACAAGGATAGAAGACAGCCAGCAGTATGTTTTTTGTTTTTAGGCTTTTTCTTTCTTTTTTTTTTCTTGACACCAGCTGGCACTGAAGCACTTGATGTGTTGAACAGGCGGGAAGGATAGCTATGAAACGGTTTAAAATAAGTTTGAGGAGTACTGAAATCCGTGTTAAAACTAAACATATGAAAGATGTTTCTAAATTTGATAGGAAATGTAGATGGAAAGCAGAGCATTTGTAAGTGTTTAGAGGTTGAACATCTTCAATTTTGAGAGGCTGGATCTCTGGTGATAGGCCAGATTTGACTGCAATATGCAATGAAATTTTCTAGAAAATGTACTGCTGAGATTTCCAGAATTAACCCTTGCAAAGCAAGTACAGTTGTATTCCCCATAGGTTTGGAGGCAAAGTTCTGACCACTAACTGATGATTGCTGATTTTTTTTTAATCCTCACTTTCTGTTGTTATACAAATATGAATTTTATTAATTCCTTTTATGGGTAGGATTTCCTTGCTCTATTTTAATATCTCAAATAATTGTGGAGTTTCTGTATAAATTTACACATCAAGAGGAACTGTTTTGCTTGGACAAAATGTCCTGAAAGATTTTGGAGTCAAATACTTTACAGTTGTTATGCTGTTGCTCTGCATTTCCACTTTGCAAAAAGAATGTGAGATGGTAGTTCAATAAAACAAATTTGTCTCAAATGGATAGTACATCTTGGGTATGTTCTAATTTGGCTTTTAAATATCATCTGATGTTGAGATTATTTAGGTCTTTAACACAGTTATCTGCAAACTGACCTGTGTACATATGCTCATACTCTTAGCAAATGACGTGAGAGAGAATTCAAAACTTCATTCAAGTAATTTTCATATGTACATTTACATTTGTCTGAAGGTATGCAGGAGATTTATGAGCCAGAGCTTGAAGGTTGTTTGGCAGTGTTGTATAGCATACATATAAACTGTAAACATTTGTGCCAAAATCATAAAATCTGAAGATATGCCCATGGTTCATATTAGGAATAGGTCCAGATTTCCGTCTGAACCAACATATTCAGCTCAAATTTTTCTAAAAAACTCCTCATGAAGTGTAGAATTCTCTCTCACTTTTTCAGTGAAAACCTTGTTTTTTAAAATACAATCCACAATAAACATTTATACAGTCAGTGGACATCCTAAAAAGAGTCATATAAGTGTTGTCAATCTTGAAATGATGATGCTCTTCTGTGAAAGGATTTCAACCTATTTTGTGCAACAATGGCAATGTAACTGAAGAGATGAAAGTTTAACAGATTTTTTGGTTTGTAGTACCTTGAAGCAATATATCTAATATGCTAATTCTGCAGTATGTGTGAAAGTACATCAAGAGGTGCACAGGTAAGTAACTTTACTTTATATGGAGGAAAAGTTATTTAGTAGTGATGGGTAATTCTGTATTGTCAGCTCATCAGCAAGATATTTGAAATGTCATTCGTCTTCATATTTTTTCACAAAATTCAAAATTAGCATTCAAAAAATAAGGAGCAGATGATCATTTTTACAATTATGTGGAATAAACTAGATAATAAGAGCAATTAAGGTAATCAGTTGTCAGAATTTATGAGCATTAGTTTTCAAAAGGAAAAATAATGGGAAATAGTAACAAATGCATTTTTCAAGTGTTTATGCTGGTACTCACTTGATTGTTTCTTTTCTGAGTCCTTTTCTGAGTGTTATCCTGTTCAAGTTGCAGAAAAGGCCTTTGAAAAAGACCTTTGAAGAGTAAGTTATTTTTAACCATTAATATCTGTTATTAAATAGCAGTAACATTTGAACAAATAAGTGACAAGAATAAGCTATACCCACGGAGCTGTGGGTATCACTGATTTATTTGTAACCAACTGATAAAAATAAAGTGTGTGGGTTGGTTTTTTTTTTTTGTTTGTTTGTTTGTTTTGTTTGTTTGTAGGCATTTTTAAGTAATTTAGGTATTGAAGGCTTCTCTTTTTTCATAGTAAGCACTCTTCTGGTGGAACTGTAGAATAGCTTGTGACGTGTGAGAAAGGGGAAGACCTGATGTTTCAGTCTTTCTGCCTGATCTTTTATTTCCTGCTTATTTCTTGTGTTCTACGCTACTGTACTGATCCAAATCCTGTTTGCTGGCAGCACTATTGCATCCCAAAGATATGATCATGATTTAGAGAGAAGTATGTTGAAGGAAGGAGTGTTGAAACAATATGTTGAGGGAAAGCAAGAGGATAAAAACATGAGAGCAGAGAAGTTGAGAAATTATATCAGTATTCTGTACGAGGTTTTAAGTAATTGCATTTGGTATTGTAGTTTTCAGAACTTCAGAGGAAACACTTACAAAAAGAGAAAATTATCATATTTTGTCAAGGAGGGGAATTTAGACTTTGAATTAACAGTGAACTAAAGGCAGCTAATAGGTGTGAATTGAAACTAATTGGTGTTTCAGATCATTGAGTTGCTTGAAAATAACGTGTGGTGAGAACTGTGGAAGTTAAGTCTCTCTTAAATGCCTAATTAAGCACAGCTTTGTTGGTCATGGGAGAAAAAAAATGTTATGTCTATGCTTTGTACTCAACTGACTGATTTAAATGGATGGTCAGTGAAAAGATTTAGGTGCTGTTTGGTAAAATTCTCTTTCTGATTAATCTGGTCTACTGGTCTAGGAAGGAGCAATGCATACAGGTGAACACAGGTATAATAAAAATTGTTCAGAAAACATTGTATACATCAGAACAAGCAGGTAGCTGGCTCAATGGATGAACATTTTTCAAGTGAATGATTAACCTTCATGCAGAAGTTCTATAGTTGAGTATCTAAATCTGCTCACATCCTGTGGTTGGTTTTAAAGTACTAACATATCTGAGTTATGACAAGGATTGTAAAAAATGAGTTTTCCAGTGGAGAAGTATCTATTAAAAAGCATGGAAGAAATTCCATTCTACACCCTCAAAAAAGGACCAACAACTGGTTAAACTTACTTAAAATAAATTGGACAATTTGACATGAAAGATCCTTTGCTTTCCAACAAACTACTGAGCTTGCTGGCTACAGTCCACTGGGGGGGAAAAAAAGCACAACAAAATGTGCAGGATAAACACTGTCTGTAGCAGGTGGAGGTAGTGCCTTACTATATACAAATCCTTTTTGTGTTGTGTAACCTGGGGACAATTTAGCATACAATTTTGTACTTAGGAAAATCATGGTTTATACAGAAAAGGAGAACCAAGGATAATGAATTGTCTACATCTGAAAATACCACAGTAGATCTGAAACACATGTCCTACCACACTGTCTTATGAATTCAAAAGCAAAGGAAGGAAGAGAGATTATTAAATTTAATTTCACTCCCTCATATCACTTTAAAACAGATGTTCAAAAACAAAAACTCATCCCATCTTTCCAGTATTTATTCTTAAGTATTTTAGTATAAATATTTTGTCACTCAAGACCAAACATAAAAACAGTGTCCCTTATCATTATAACAAGAAAGAAAGGACTATTTTAATTATGTGTGCGCAAACCTCTGTTTATCTGCAAAAAGGAAAAAAAAAAAAAAAAAAAAAAAAAAAAAAGAGAAGTCTGCTGTGAGAAGTATGGTTTATATGTCTGTGTGTGTATGTGCACATGTGTGGTTGGTTGGTTCCAGGGGAAGTTGATCCCTGAGGCTTCCCCTCCCCACCATTTTTTTTTTCCTCCAAATCTCACGCAATCAAGTGCTGATACTTTTGTGGGAATATAGCTTAGATGAATTGTGAGTTACACATTTAGGAAATAGGGAGTCATCTGACACATTTTTCTCAAGACTAAAGCATACAGATTAATTTCTGACACAGTTTAGGTGACTGTAAGTAAAAGGGAAACTTATTAAGGTTTTCCAACTGCTGACATATTATGAAGTCAGTTGTCTTCACATTCCTACTAAATGTGAAAGGCAAAATTATGCAATTATTCAGGTAGGGCTTTCCTGTCCATTCAACTTGTCTGGAGTACTAGACTTTGCATTGCAGTAGCAACTGCAGTTCTGTTTCCATCTTTGAGATGTAAAAGAGGAAGGCCAAGAAATAACCAGTTTCTCCTGCAGCATGTTTTGCAGACTTCACCCAATTTCATAATTATCAGCAATAGCACTTTTTCTTCCAACTGATTTATAAATACTGCCTAATATATTCTCAAAATTGTCACAACAATCTGGATTTTATTCTCTCGAACTAAAAAATATCATTTAAGACGAGAAACATAGTCATAAATATTAATCAGAGTCCATTTCCTCTGTGAAGTCAATTTCAAAATAGGATTAGATTTTATATGGGCTGTCCTTATTTCCATTCTACAACTGGTCTCTAGGCACCTGTTCACTTGTTCATTATCTGTGAAACTGGTTTCTCTAGAACCTTGTTGCCAGAGGATAGGATACAGAAATAACGAAGAAGCTTTCCATTGTAAATTGAGCTGGTTTTGTATGTTTACTTCAGCTTTGTTCCCTTTAAGTTAATGTTTGCTTTGTACCTATTCTTGGTGAACACATTTAAAGGAAAATTAAAAGAAATTAAAACTTATGGTTATCTTCTGAAGTGTAGCACCTGTAAATGTTATTTGTGTGTGTGTGTGTGTGTACAATAATATGGAAAAGAAAGATGAAGTGAATGACTGAGATGATGGAGCCATACTCAGCCCAAGCCATCAATCTATCAAAGATGTACAGGGTTATGTTCTCACTTCTACTGAGGAACCTGTATGCAATTGCCCTCTCCTGCTGAGGGCATGACTGTACTACCGCCTGCTTCAGTTTAGCTGTCATAGTTCAGCTTGCTGATCTGAGCCATGGAGGATATCCTCTGTGTAAGCATGGCTGATGACAGTGGCCATGGAGTGAGGTCACATTCCTCAAAGATTTTACCTCTTGGCAGCAAATCAACCTAACCCTACTTGACTGATAAAATGTAATGGAAATATGAAACAATGTATGATGATGATACTGAAACTCAGAGCAGTTTTGCCTGGAATGTTGTTCTGACATCCCATGGAGAAGTTGCTTTTTTTTCCCCTGCCCTCTGTATGTTATGAATTAACTTTGTGAATCAAGTTTTAAACAAAAACAAGCATTTAAAAGCTTTTTTTCTTTGCAAATATTTTCCAAAACGTGACACTGCCTGGGTGCTTCTCCACATGAACATGATGGAATGTTTAGCAATCCGATTTCTCTTTCTCTTTAATGCTCCTTTAGTCATCACAAGAACTTTACCTTTTAAACATTTGACATTTTGCTTAAATTCAAATATTAAATATTAGTGAGATTTTAATCTGAAACAAAGTATAAGTAGTTCTACTTTAATTTTGTTCCAACCTTGTGTTCACCTTGCAGCTATCACAGGGAAGTCTGAAATATTATTACCTATAATTTTTGACAAGCTTATCTCTGAAGAACATTACGTGAAGTCCAAAAATCTGACTTCCTATTGTCCACAGGACAAAGAGTTATACCCATTCACTGGGGCAAGAGACAGGGGTGGCTATTAAACAGCAATGTTTCAAGGTTTTATGAAGTCGATGTAAAAAATTCAAAGCAGCTAAAAAATTTAATGTTTATGGAATTTGTTCAGGATGTTAAAATGTAAGGTGCAATTTAATTGATGGCATGCTAATAAAAATTAGCAGTTTTCAACTTTTCTTCTTGAAAAATGAGACATTCTTTAATAATTGACTGAATACTCCAGCACCCCCCACCTCTGAGACACTGGAGGTTATTTTCAAAAGATGACCAGAATACAGAACCACTAAATATTTCATCTTAATGATAATGTATGCTGCAAAAGACTTGAACTTTATATTGAGCTTTGAATTGACTTTTGATAAAAGACATACTGGAATTTCTTTCTCTCCCTCTTTCCACACCCCCCCTCCCTCCCTCCTTCTCCTCCCTATTAACTTTGTGCATGGAGCAGAGGTCAGAGCTAGCATTTGAATTCAGACTTTTTTTGCTTATGAAATGGATATATTGTTAAATTTATTTATTCTTACTGTTATACTTTTAAAAATTTGTCTGGATCAATTCCACTTAACTGGGTTTGATTTTAAAGAGATGAGATAAATGTCCAAAATATTGTGAAATATATCATCCATAACACTTTGAAAGCTTTCTGCTGTACATAGCTGTGCACCTAGCTGTGTCCTACCCAGCTACATATGTGTATTAGTTAGAGAACCTACATTACATATCGTTGACACAGAGCCAAATGTCTATCATGATGACATAGTCTGTTGCTGAAGACACTTAGAAATACATTTCCTAAGTTTCATGACTGCCAACAACACAAAAACAGGTATTTTCTGCGTGTCTAGAGTTGTTTCTTCCTTTTTTTTTTTTTTTTTTAAAAGGAATCTCAGATAAGTGGTTATTAAGTTTAACAGGAGCAAGTCTCACCAAGTTTTCTTGTAAAAGTATTTTTCACGCACAGTTCTTTTGCCTGATTTTGCTTCTAAATATGAAACAGCAACTAATATATCAGCATTAAAAAAATAGAAGGGGGGGGAGGTAATCTTTAATCTTCAAGGCAGTAGTTCTTTTCCTTGATATATTGCTTTTGTCCCTGTATGCATATTATGATTTTTTTACTATAGAATAGTAAATACAAGATCTTACTCTCAATGATGATTTTTTTCCTTCCTGAACTGACCATTCAAGATTGCCTCTTAAGAACAGTCCTGTTCAGAAAAGAGAAATGAGTTTATTGTTTGAAAATAGGAGCAGTCAAACCATTTGTATGCGCTGTTTCATATCAGCTTTTTTTTTTTTTTTTTTCTTCTGGAGAATGCATTCAAAAACTCCTAGTCTTAAGCCTCGTGAAACAAATAAAACTTGGGATTTACTCCCACCATCAAGAAAGCTGAAGTCAAAGTTCTTGCTGTCTGGAGTGGTATGAGCTGGTGCAGAAAATGAAGTTTGGGACTGAAGGATGATGCCAGGGTCTGTGGGAGACAAAGACGAAGTTTTGGTCATAGTAGGAGAAGATAAATTGAAAAAAAATGCAGAAAACACAAAATGCTGCTTGCTTTGCATTATTTAGCTGGATGAAGCTTGGTAACTACAAATTCAATTCATCAGGCAGAGGAAAGAAAGAACAGACAGAGGACATCAAAACACATATACTGCAGCAGATCATTGACTGTACAGCTATTGCAGTCGAGCTCTTTAAAGGGCCTGTGCTAAGCTGTGCAGTTTTGAAGTAAAAATGTTTTCTTTTGCCCAGTTACTCACAGTGCGGGTTATGAAATAGCATTGTGCAAACAAGTACATTTTCTCTTTTGGTCCCAAACACTGACATGAGTGTGAGGTGGTGAACTCCTGCATTGCCTGGGGTTTGTGGAAATGGGGAATGACAGTCCTGACTGATCTCTGAGCAACAGAAACAGAGCATTTCTTGCTGTCACCAGCACAGTTGGGGCTCAGTTCTTTTCCATATGCCTCAAGAGAAGTAATTTATTAGTGCTTCTTTTTGTCTATACTATACATAATTGCAGAGAAAAGTATGGTGCTGCAAAAATATTCATCACAGTGTAATAGTTTGGGTATATGCATGTTACATTCTAATTACCTTAATAACTTTAATTAAGTCTAATTATTATAAAACATTCAAGAATGCACCAATGTCTTACGTTACAGTTTTTTGTTCACATGTAATCTGTAGAAAGGAGACTGAGGAGGAAAGCAGCACCAAAACTAAATAGAAAGCTTCACTAAATGAACAACTCCTTATCTTCCAAATATTCCTCAGATGTTCTATTATAACTGTTGACAGTAGTCCCTTTCTTGAGTTCATTTTTGTATTTGAAAGTACAGCAATGACGCATAAAGTACTGGGATGAAAACTAGATGAAGAAAATATAGTGACCTCTTTCAGCTACCTCACAAATACATATTTGCAGTTGGATATACATAGCACTGCACAAAAGTCTCTCATGAGAACTTTGTGCAAGGAAATGCACCATGTCTGTCACTAAAAGAAAAAAGGAAACGTCATCACTCCAAGTGGTGTTGATTAAAACAATAAGGATTTCCTGGTGCCAGCAGTTGAAACAACCGTGTAGAAAGTAGTAAAGAGGTATTACTGTATTGTTGCAGCTTTCTTAGGAAAATTCCAAATAAACTGAAGGATTCTTGTCAATATTTGTACAAGAAAACATGCCTTTGCCTGGTTCTGAGGTGCTTAGAATACTTTCAGATGCACACTTTAGTCACCATGTGCAAATTCTTGAGAAACTTTATTACAACCAGACAAAAAAAGACACACTCAGAGTTTGGTACACTCTTTCTCATGCTAATATTTACAACATTGATCTGTTATTGTTGGTATTTGATCTACACTTCTTCCAGCTCGAGTCAATGGAAGGCACAGCTGCTGGAACCATGTATTGTGTGGGCAGCGTGCCTTTGTGTTCTGCAGCTGAGGAGTTCTCATGGCCACAATGGCAAGTCTGAGCACACTAAATTAGGAAAGATTATTGTTTCATTTATTGACTACACAAGTTTAAAACAGCAAGTATATCATTTGTTTCATGTTGTATTTGTTAGGGTCATATTCACCAAAAGCTGGGCACATGGTCACAAATATAGGGCAGCTGTACTTCTAGCTACCCCAGTAGGAAGAAAATTACAAACGTTATTGAAATGAAATTGGGTGGTTGGTTGTTTTCATGAGACACAGCCTCCCACCTGCCTTCTCCCATCCACCCATTTGTGAAGGCTTGCTGCAAGCTTCCCTTCATCTTTCTGCATCCCAGCTCCTTCCCAGTAAAGTGTTTATCCTACTGCACAATTTGTTTTAAGCAAAGCTGGTTTCACAGTGGAACACAAGCAAGTTCAGTTTTTGAGCTCAGTTCTCCAAATATTTCTTTCAAGGAATGGTCTACAGAAAAAGGAAGGCAGTAATTTTAGCTGGAAGGAAATATCACATTGGAGTAACAAAAAAGGAGGGGAGAAAAGAGAGAAAAATCTATTTAACACTTTAGGATATAATGATATTTGAATAATATATTTTTATGCCACTTATTCAGTTGCGAAGGAACTCAGTGAATAATAATAGCTGCTGTCAAAGATATTTATATTTAAGAAGGTCTTTATGTAAAATCACTTTTTTTTTATCAGGAGTGATTTTTCTCCAGGAGAATTCTGCCATCTCCTAGCAACCGATATGGCTATCTTTTTTAACAGACGCTGCAGTAACAATGGGCGCCTAACCTTTATATGGAAGCATTTGCACATGTACAATCAGATCACTTATGAATTCAAACCCAGTTGTTAGGTTGCTCTGAGGAAGACATTGGCTACCACTCAATCTATTAAGCGTTTCATCTACCCAAGAGTTTTTAATGGCAACAATTTTAATTGTAACTGAATATTTCCCAGTGAACTTCCAACTAGATATGCAAAGGGACCTACAACTTGACTTCTCCCTGTGTTCTCTCCCAGGAAATGAATAGAATCATTTATCTGCTTATGTTTTAATTCCTTCTTCTCCTTTCTGATTGTGTCACTCTACTTGCAAAACAGTAGTATCACTTAAACTTCCTAGCTTAGGGCTTCTTTAGATTTATAAGTGTAAACAAAAGGACACAAAGACCCATACCTGCAAGTGGATAATTGCATTTTTGAGGTTCGTAACTAAGATAAGTACCGCTCACTATAACTAAGATAAGTACCTCTCACTAAGGGTAAACTCTTTCGCTTTCTCCACTTGGCCATTTAGGTATCGTGAACCATGCAGATTCAGAAGAGTTCCACAAGGGGAAAATCTGACTAACTGGAGCATGCTCAGGTCTGTTTTGTTGATTCAGATTTACATGCCTGAAGACCTGCTGAGGATCATGAGCACACATACCACCAGGGCTGAGCTCTGTGTAACCATACAAAAAAAACAACAAAAAAACCCCTCACGTGTGGTACTCCAGGAGTTGTGTGCTATGTAGATTCCAGAAGCTCAGCTCCCCTGGATGTTTCAGCTATAGCCCAAAGACTATTCTGAAACAAGTTTCAGTAAGGGACCATTTACATTTCTGCTTTATAAGGAAGTTTATAGATGTGCTTATTTATCTAGAACTTCTGGATCACATTTTAGACAACTTCCTTTAACTTTGTATGTTCATGTTTTCACAAGTAGCTTTCATCAAGCAGGTTGGATGCTAGAGCAGTACTGCCTTGAGAATGTAACACTACAGAGAGGTTTTGGACACAGCAGTTCTTTTAAATTACATTTTAACTGATATATATGTTTAACATATTTTTTTATTTGTGTCAGTCATAATAGAAATGTTTGATTTGTGAGAGACAAAAAGAGAAAACTGCAAAATCTTGATGCAGGGGAAATTAATAGTAACCAGCATTCCCTGAGAGTCTGATGCATGTCGTTAGAGTACTTAACCACAAATCTTTACATTTGTCCTACTAAGAGAATTCGTTAATATTAGATGAATTCTACTCACTACACAAGTTACTGAATAATAAAACTAGTGCATAATTTGCAGTGGATAATTCACTTCAAAATTGAGTTTGAGAAATTTACCCTCTTTTTCTGTTTGCAGAGTATCAGTGAAGACAGGCCACTGTTCTGTATGGGCATAAGATTGGAAGGGGTGTGAAGGGGTGTCCTGGGTCATGTGGAGCAGCTAGGACCTCCTGGGTACCACTCTCTTCTATTGCTGTCAACCGCATTGCATAATTCCTTTCAGAAATGTATCAAGTTTTATCTTAAAAAGATTTAAGCTGCTGTCTTACTTCTCTGGCAATTACAAACCCTCTTCAAATTTTCCAGTGTAATCTTACACCAGATTTTTTTTTTTTTTTTTTTTTTTTTTTTTTCTTAAATCAGTCTTGGATGAACTTTCATTTTTCATCTTTACCAGCTTTTCTTCTTCTCTAGTGTATACTCTTTTCTCAGCATCTGGTTTGCTAAATTAAGCAAGCCTCATCTAAATCTCCCTTCTATTCCCTGGATCATCCCTCTTTTTTTATTCTTATTTTTTTTGGTATCTGCACAGATTTCTTACTTTTATTATTGTTTGACTTAATTCAGCTATTTCTTTCTAACTTCATGACAAGTCTGTAAGTATTAAATAACCAGCATTTAGTCATTTAGTGTTGATTGGTCTCAGGTATTTTTTTATTCAAAGTCTTTCTTTAAATCATTTATTTATTTATTTTCCAGATTACCTAGCATCTATTGATATTACAGTATTCAGTGGGCTGAATCAAACTCATAATAAGAGGATGGAAAATGTCACATTGTTTTCTCTTTTGAAGGTTACATTCAGAATTATTTGCAGTATTACCAGGCAAATAAGATTAGATCATTTTAGAACCATTTAAAGATTTTTTTCTGCATCACACACGCCTTGCCTAGGGTTATTACACAGGAAATCATCCCATTTTATTAGAAATTTATGATGGCAGTGATTCAAAAATATTTACAGTCTCTCTTTCCATGTCTAGCCTGTTATATGTCTATTAAACCTTCCTTTCAATCATTCTGCATGGTCCTCTTGTAACCTGCAATGAAATTGCTAGATGGCAATGGCTGAATGAGTTATTGCTAATTGATTTCAGTGATATTTCTTTTTTGCTTAAAAGTTAGCTCCTTTCCCTTGTTACTTGTGTGTATAGCTAGACTCTAATTAGCTGTTTCCTATTCAGACCTCCCAAATGTCTCTACTTGATTTCAGCTCAAGTAAGTGAAGCACGTGGCAATAAATGAGGAAAGAAGTGCAAAGAAGAAATGTGTTTTCTAAGGGGGATCATTGGTAGATCACAAACCAAGGTATGCATCTAGCATAAAAGGTCATGGGGAAGGAGAAGGCTTTGGTTCTGGGCTTTAAACATGATGTAATGACCTAACTAAGAGAGAAAGTGAGAACAGAGAGCAGTTGTGCAACACTTCTTGGATCTCTGAGTTGTTAGTGACATTGTCCTTGGTCTCTGTCTAGATGTTTGCTGTAGTTTCTTTCTGAACCAAGTTAGATTTTGTGTATTCTATCAAAAAGGCAAAGGTGAGAAGATAATTATGTCAGTTTTTCCTTTGTAATACAACAAACAATGTACCACATATAACCAGTGATCAAGAAAGCTTTTGATTAAGTAAAGGTGTAATTTGAAGAAAAGTATTTTTGCCAGTAAATGCCAAAGGTCAGTCTCTGCAGGTAGTAAAATGGTTCCCTTTTCCCCGGTAAAAGCAGAGTGGGGAGGGGCTGATCCTTTTCCTGTCTTGGAAAACTTCGCTGCCCTGGATCTTGCTTTCGTTATTGGCTGATGTACTGAGAGCTCCCCCTCCTGTTTTATCTTCCTTTTAAGCACATGCAGATCTCATCTCAGAATCAGTTTTCTGATGTCATCCTTCATGTATCAGTGCAGAAAACACTTTTCAGTGCTGATTAAGGACGTTTCCACCAGTTTAAAGCTAAATTAAGAGAATGGGAAGAAGGGGTTTCTTCCCAGGACTTTCACATGCAGACAGAAATTTCACATATTTAACTATATGAAATTTATCATCCTTCATAGTTTTCAGTCTGTAGGAAGAGGCCAATAACAGTTCATCCTGTAGAGAATTAATGAAAATGTTGGGAATTTTATTCTTAAAATGTCACATATAGATACAAATTGAGGGGGGGGGGGGGGGGGGGGGGGAGAGAGAGGGAGTTATTTGTTGGGCAACCAGATTTAAGGATTATCACCTGCTCAGATTCAAGGAGGGACACCATGGAAACCCAAGAAAAAATGGTCAGAGTGTCATATTAATGGCTCATTACCTCGGGCAAGAAGAGATGAAGTCTGGTGAGGAGGACCAACCTGTGACTTTGAGGGAGCTGTGTATCAAAAGGGGTTGGATCCACACTGTAGAAGGTTTTATTGGTATCATATAGGCTTCTAATCAGAAAACACAGAATCTTGGATGATGGTGTACATCCTTTGTTCTGACTTCATTTCTTTAGATTACTTGATAGCTAATGAACAACTGCAAGGACTTTCAAAGGTTGGTAACAGAGTAGAACTCCTAGCAATCAAATCTTTGTTTTTTTCTTTTTTTTTTTTTTTTTTTTTTTTTTTTTTTTTTTTTTTTTTTTTTTTTCTTCCACATAGAAGAGTATAGAGAACAGAAGATTCTGGAAATAACATGCTGGTAAGGTTAAATGATCAAATAAACCAATGCTTGCTTTTGTGGAACATTGTTCACTTCTCTGTGAAATGTGGGTTGCGTAGTTTGAATGTCAACAGGTGGAAAATCAGGATTAAATATCTGTCTGTAGTAGATACTTGTAACATTCACATTACTTATCCAGTGGAGAAGAATATTGCATCTCTTTGTGACAGACATAAAGAAACAGATCACAAAATGAAAAGCAATGACTACTGAGGTACCCGAGCTTATGACAGTTACATTTTATTTCTATAGAAAGAATAGGTCTCCAACCATGAGTTAATGCAACATTTAGAAATTGTCCTTTAAAAAAAGTTAGATTGTTGTCAAAAAATATTCTCTACCACTTGATATGACATTTCAACATTTCTCCTTTCTAGCCTTTTGTATTTTACTTTCTTGTGTCCCTTTTCCTTTTATTCAGAGTGCTCCCTATTCTATCTACTCTTCACTGCTTTCCTCTACATCCTCCCTCCCGGTTTGTCTTCTGAATCAAATACTTCTATTCTGTTTTCTCACGGTAAACACGTTTATCCAGAGAAAGTGGGTATATAGAACAGAGGCAGAACGGAAGACTTTAAAGTCACAGAATCTTCCCCCTGTGTAAGGAACTGAAGAAAATGCATAGGAACAAATTTACAAGAAATGTAACTAGGGTTAATGATGTTTTGGACTGTCTTAGATTTTATTTTCAAGGGTTCTTGCAATTATTTTTCTACAGATGACATTCTTCTGGAAAACAACTCAATTGGTTTTTCATTTTTAGTTAAGAAAATAAGTTAGATTCCATAAGGTATTTTTTTCTTTGTGTACTTAAGTGAAAGACAATGAAGTTTGAAGAAACTTATTCCTTATTTTTGAGGTTTTTAGTCATATGTAGACATATTTTAAACAGACTTGTATGAACAAGAAGACATTGCATTTGAGGGATGACCTTCTGTAATCTTGTCTTCATGAATTCATATAGAACACAGAAGAATTCAATAATCTTTTTTTTTTTTTTCTTTCTCTCTTTCTTCCTTCCTACTTTTCTTTTTCCTTCCCTCCTTCCTCTCTTCCTCTCTTCCTCTCTTTCTCTCTTTCTCTCTTTCTCTCTTTCTCTCTTTCTCTCTTTCTCTCTTTCTCTCTTTCCCTCTTTCCCTCTTTCTCTCTTTCTCTCTGCCTCTCTTTCTCTCTTTCTCTCTTCCTCTCTTTCTCTCTTTCTCTCGTTCTCTCTCTCTCTTTCTCCCTCTCTTGTTCTTTTGTTTTCTTTCTGTCTCTTTTTCATTCTCTCACCCTCTCTCTTTTTCTCTTTCTCTTTTGTTAGCTCTACTTCTTCTGTTTAACCCTCCTATACTGTCTTTTGTACTCTTGCAAGAGATAGACACAAGTCTTGAAAAGTTCTGGGAACCAGTGGATGACGCATCTCTTGAAAAGTTCTGGGAACCAGAGCATTGCAAAACATAGTTCTGGTGACATGAGAACTCAGCAAGTCACAGTTTGAAAGCTGAGACTGGATGCCTGGGAAAGAAACACTGATGTCTGAAAGGAAACAGGGCCTCAGGAAGGATACGGTGAGTCTGGGACTTGCCGAACTCATTGTCTCCAGGACTGCAGTTGCTGAGACATTTCAATGCTTTAAAACAGTGCTTTTGTTATGTCTGCAGAAAGGAAGATTATGCTTTTAGCTTAAGGCTTGATATGTCAGGCTTGATACTCCATATGATTTACTGATTCCTTCATTTCTATGAAGTTAAAGACCTGAAGATATCAGTGCATCCCAGGTGATGGAGATCTTAAAGATCCTGATTCTTAAAGGTGAATGTGTCTGTTTTAGAAAAACCTTACTTAAGGATGATTTCACAAGTGTATTGCATAGGAAAAGGGTGTTCACATCTTTAATATTGCCTTGGTTTTAGGTTTGTTTCCCAGAGGAAGTGCTGCTATTTTCATTCTGTTATATGGTTCACTTTTCTTACAACTCCAGCCTACTGTCAAGCTCAGCGGACTCACATATTAAAAGGAGGATTTCTGGAACCCACTGCTGTAAAACTGCTCAATAACCCATGTCTTTCATTCAGCAGGGACAGGAGAATGAGTCTTCTTCATTGCTGTTTTGTGTACCATATACAGAGGAGTTATGGATAAATAACAGCAACAGCCAGTGAAGCATCTGTAGTTGGCTGGCCACACTAATGGACAAAAAGGAGGATTTTCTTCCTAATTCTTCATTAACATTAATAATTATGTGTTTCTTTGCTGATTACAGATAACTCCAGGCAGAAAACTGTGAGAAGAAGGTAAGAGACTGTGTGAAACAGATGGAGAAATGTACTGGAAGGGAGGAAAGGGAAAGAGTGAGATCATAGCCCTGGAGATTAAAGCGCAATTCAGGACTTCTTCCTATCAAAGAGGAATAGGGCAGAAGAATAGTTTTAGAGGTTACTTTTAATCTGTGATTTTTTTGTTTGTTTGTTTGTTTGTTTGCTTGTTTGTTTTGAGTATGTAACAGTCAATAGTATGGAGCAGAGAATAGGAAGTGAAAAGACAGAGCACAGGAAATGTAACAGTTTTTTACTTTTAAGTTATCTCTTTAAGGCAAATGTTTACCCTGACAGTGATGACCCTGATACATGGCTTCTGACTGCTGATTATTGGTAGAAGTTCCAGTATGGTGGACCAGAAGCAGCTGTATTTTACAGGGTGTGGTGGCAGTACTTAAAATTTAATTTATTAGTAGCGTCACTTGGTTTGAAAAAATGTAATTACTGTAATATGGACTTACATACATTTTACAAGAAAGGTTTTTGTTTTCCAAAAGTGAGTTTAGTTATTTTTAAAGTATTTCAAGCCACTTTCAGCAATCTCAAGCCCAAACAGATTAGCAGAACAATTTGTGTGTAGGACTCTAACTGAATCTGTATTTGAAAGTAGTGAATGGCAGTATTAAAGTAGTTCTGCTAATATTTGACTACTGTCTCTGTTGCTTTACCATAATTATTCTCCTTGTGACATGTTGCTGTAAACCTGGGGCGATGTGTATATTATAGTAAAAATTTAAACACTTTAGAATCTCTAAATTAAGCAGATAAATAGAAAATGTTAAGCGCTTCTTGTGTATTTCATTTTTCTGATCTCAATGCATTTCCCAGTGAAAGAAAACAAAACAAAACAAAACAAAAAAACCTGAACAGCTTTATTAATATATTTCATGGTATCCCTGTGTTATGGGAACAATATATTCTCAAGCGCTCCATGCATCTGAAATTTGTCTCGATGTGGCCCATTTATTTTAATTTCGGTCTGTCAGTAGAAAAAAAGAAGTAATTAAACTTGTGACTAGCATGGAGAAGCGTTTCGCGTTCTAAAATGTAGCTCGATACCCAGTAGTTTCTTTATATTTCTTCCAGTTGTCAGATCAAAGTCTCTCAAGTACTATAACTCAGCCATGCTTTGATTAATTACTTCACACAATGAATTTGCAAATTATATTTCTGAAGTGATTTATGTACTTTTTAACTTCAATCAACTTTCTCTCCTCCTTGTTTTTTTTTCCCTTCCTCTCTACTCCAATCTCTATTCTGATGTTATTTTATGCTTAACAAATCCATATAAACAGAGCAAAGTCTTACCTGAACAGTGCAACTGAGCAGAACAATAGGGATCACTTAAACTGCCATCACCCACCAGCAGTCCTCATCAGGTCATGAGCCTCACTACTTTGTGCAAATATATGAAGTCCCTCCCTAAAAATTCCCAGATACAAGGGTTTTGTTCCAGGTAGAGCTACTGGAATAGCTGATCTAAGGCAACATTTAAGATGCATGTTCAAACCAAATTTTTGATTACTGTAGTTAGACTCTGAAAATGGTATTTGGAGAAGTAATAACTTGTTTGCAGCAGTGATGTGCTTGTCTGGGCAAAGTTTAGTATTTATATTTGTGGTTTCATTGGACAGTTTCACATGACATACTGTTATTCATCTTTCATCCATTTGCATTGCATTGTGGTATCTAATTTCTGTTTGCAGGTACTGTGTTCATAAATATCCATGCTGTCCATGCAATTCGATCTGACATACCTCTCTGAAAGAGTGTTAAGATTTAAAAGAGTGTTAAGATTTACTTCTCTCACTATCCTGAAGTCATCACCTGAAGTCATTCAGCTTTGAAGAAGTGTATACATTCACACCAATTAGAAGTAATTTTGATTTAAGTGCTGCTTTGTTTTTAATTAAGGGGTTAATTGGATAAGGAGATGGACTTGGAAATGATGATCTCCAGAGGTCCCTTCCAACCTCTGCAATTCTTTGACATGGTATAGTGGTAAAGTAACTATACTGGGGTCCTGCTTACACATGTCACTGGACTACTGTCCCAAAATGCTCTCATTCCTTCTCACTGCTTCAGTTTTATTGTTTTGCCCATTCACATAGGAAACTGCACAGAATACATGTTCAGCACTAAATGGGCTGAGATCTTGAAGTAAGAATTCACTCCCTGATTTCATTTTAAAGTATACTAACAGGTCTCTGTTTGACAAAACCCATAAATGCTTATGGGAGATTGTTCATTCTGAAGGCCACTCAAGACAGGAAAAATAGATTCCCGTAAAATTCGGTAAATTTGGCTCTTCAACACTTTTGGCAAGCTTTACACTCTGGAATATTCCAAACACTTTCATTCCATGTCCTAGGACACATAACAGTTTTATTAGTGTGTGGTACATAAGTTTTGTGCTGGTGGACTAAAGCAATGATCTCATGATGTTTTAAACACTCTGAACTAGGAAAAAGCTCACAAAAAATACATGGAAAACCACCAAGATGGGGCACTGGGGATACGCATGGCAAATGTCTTGCAGAAGAAGCCAGTCTGCTGTAGATGAGGACAGACAAGGCACATATATGAAGGTGTTCTACAGCACCTAGCCTAGAGGTGAACAGTCAGTCCCTGAGACAGATGCATTCAGTCATATAAATATAACACGTTTGGATCATGCTGTCTGTCTCAAGTCATATCTCCAATAACAGCTAGTAATGGAGGGTTGAGGTAATGGGTTATACATTTTAATAAAATGTAGAGTGATACTTCTATATAGATTCATAGAATCATAGAATCACAAGGTTGGAAAGGACCTACAAGATCCCCAAGTCCAACAGTCCTCCCATTACCATTGCTACCACAAGCCACTAAACCGTATCTTGTAGATTCTCATCCAGATGCCTCTTGAACACTGCCAGGTACAGCAACTCCACCACCTCCCTGGGCAGCCATTCCAGTGCTTCCTTCTTATGTCTAGTCTAAACCTATTCTGGTACAACTTGTGGCCATTTCTTTGGGTCCTGTTTGCTGTTTGGGAGAAGAAGCCAAACCCCTCCTCATCACAACATCCCTTCAGGAAGTTGTAGAGTGCAATGAGGTCTCCCCTGAGTCTGCTCTTCTGCAGACCAGACAATCCCAGCTCCCTGAGCCACTCCTCCTAAGACTTGTGCTCCAGACCCCTCACCAGTTTTGTTGCCCTTCTCTGGACACATTCCAGGGCCTTGATGTCTTTCTTGTAGTGAGGGGCAAGCTGAACACAATACTGATTTTGCTTTCTATCTTCAATTTTAAAAAGCTTAATTAGTCCTGCACCTGATCCTGGACACTGATAAATGCACGTCTATTTATATTAGCCAGGAAACATTTCTCCAATAAAATTTCTTGGCTTCTCTGGAACTTTGTATTATCCTAACATTTTTGGTAAGAGTTTCAGCAGACTGAAGCCATGTGTGATTCCTGTGCAAAATAATTTCCTATCACGTTCACTCTTTTGCTACTGAACTGCTAATTTCACCTAAAAAGCAAACGTGGAATTATCTTAACTGATATGAGCACTACTTGTATATGAATACACTTTACACACTGCTTAATTTGTTTACTAGAACCAGGGGCACTATGGTTTCTTTAAGTCTTGATATTGCCTCATTTAATACTGTTCATATTGTCAAATTTTATTTTAATGTTAAAATGGGCACAGACTGTGTGCAGCTGTGCAGTGCCATTATAAGCTGGGACACTGCCTTCATATTTTATAAAAGCAATTCCAGGGAACTCAGACTGAATGCCCATGAGAGTAAAAGTGAATCTACATGTGTAGTATGTTTTTGCATGACTCTCTATAAAGATACAAAAAATATGTGTAAAAATCACAAAGTTGTTTCCTTCTGCTAGGATCCAAATCAACAAATGAAAGTGTCAGCAAGCTCATTGCCAACTTTGCATGAAATAATAGAGTCATGGGAGGGTTCCTAATAATAAGTATAGGTTAATTTTTACAGGGAGTGCAGAAAGGGATCCTCTTTTTATGAAAAGAAAATTAGTAACTCCATTGCTTTGTCTAGACATGAGAAACCAGTGGACATGCCATAGCAATAATGTATTGTAGAACTCTTGCTATTGGGATATCAACATCTCTTGCATGTTGAAGCAGGAATTTAAGTGTGATGTTCTTCAGCCATGTCACAAATGTATCAAAAGGCTGCTATTGTTGTAGAAAAAGTCAAAATAATTAATACATTCCTGGAAGGACCTCACATTTCTTAAAGTAGGATTCATTCATCTTAAGTTTAGTTTTCAGCATGTTTATATGTATCTGTGATGATCTTTGTACAGG
This sequence comes from Excalfactoria chinensis, assembly GCF_039878825.1. Taxonomy (NCBI): domain Eukaryota; kingdom Metazoa; phylum Chordata; class Aves; order Galliformes; family Phasianidae; genus Excalfactoria; species Excalfactoria chinensis. The sequence goes on along the minus strand of NC_092825.1, from coordinate 133,283,830 downwards.
ATATGCTGAGATACATGAAATGTACTTCCTTATAAATAAAATTGAAAAAGTTCAAAAGTGATTATTTCTCTGTACCTATTATTTCCTCCATGTGTATGAATTCAGATACTTCTCTATTTCCTGTTGTCCTTTCTTTCTTTCTTTCTTTCTTCTTCTTCTTTCTTTCTTTCTTTCTTTCTTTCTTTCTTTCTTTCTTTCTTTCTTTCTTTCTTTCTTTCTTTCTTTCTTTCTTTCTTTCTTTCTTTCTTTCTTTCTTTCTTTTCTTTCTTTCTTTCTTTCTTTCTTTCTTTCTTTCTTTCCTTCTTTCCTTCTTCCTTCTTCCTTCTTTCCTTCTTTCCTTCTTTCCTTCTTTCTTCTTTCTTCTTCCTTCTTTCCTTCTTTCTTTCTTTCTTTCTTTCTTTCTTTCTTTCTTTCTTTCTTTCTTTCTTTCTTTCTTCTTTTCTTTCTTTCTTTCTTTCTTTCTTTCTTTCTTCTTTCTTTCTTTCTTTCTTTCTTTCTTTCTTTCTTTCTTTCTTTCTTTCTTTCTTCTTCTCTTTCTTTCCTTCTTTCTTCTTTCCTTCTTTCTTTCTTTCTTTCTTTCTTTCTTTCTTTCTTTCTTTCTTTCTTTCTTTCTTTCTTTCTTTCTTTCTTTCTTTCTTTCTTTCTTTCTTTCTTTCTTTCTTTCTTTCTTTTCTTTCTTTCCTTCTTTCTTTCTTTCTTTCTTTCTTTCTTTCTTTCTTTCTTTCTTTCTTTCTTTCTTTCTTTCTTTCTTTCTTTCTTTCTTTCTTTCTTTCTTTCTTTCTTTCTTTCTTTCTTTCTTTCTTTCTTTCTTTCTTTCTTTCTTTCTTTCTTTCTTTCTTCTCTTTTGTTTTTTGTTTGGTTGTTTATTTTGTTTTGTTTAAATAAAAGTGAATGGTCTTTCTTTTCAAACATCACCTAAAGGTGATGGGAAGGAGAAACCAGTTAAAATGTTTTCTTTTTTTATTCTTGCCTTTTACCTGCTTTCTTTCCCAAGAATCTTCTCCAGGGATTGCTCCCTGATTGTTTGTATAAGCAAATCGAAAGGATCCAGCCTATTAAAAGCAACATCCAAACAAGAAATGTCTTCCACACTGTGCCAGCACAACTTTGAAATCTGATGTGTGTGGGAAATCTGTTTTTACACACAAGGACTATCACCTGGTTTAAATTGAAACAGTGCTGGTTGAACAATTCTGTGCTTATTTAAATACGATGAGGATAAGGATTTGGCCCCTTTTATTTGTAAGGAAAAAAACAAAGGCTGATTTCAAAGGGAAAATATGAACAGAGGGTAATTTGTGCTTAACATGTTTTTTCATTAGGAGTTTCCAAAATCCTGGAGGAAGGATTGTTGACTACATCCACGGTCTTAAGTGCCAGAAAAAAAAAAAAAAAAAAGGGTAGGAACTTTCAGACAAAGTAACTCTTCTCTAAAGGACCAGAGAAAATAACCCTGAAACATCTGGCTTCCGTTTCAACCAGAAGCCCAGAGAAGGTGCCTTCCATGTAATCTCAACATTTAGGATATGCAAACATATATTTTTGTCTGGCTTCCCAGAGAAGGGAAGCTGCTGTCACTGTGTTGCCTGTCACTATTCCCATTCTCATTTTTTTTCTTCTTAATAACTTCGGGATCCATTGGCCAAATTCCAAATCATACAGAGAGGTAGATGCACAAAAGATACTGACTTCTCACGTGGTTCATGGAAATAGCAGCCAAACAGAGAACCTCTATGCCCTCAGTGAGGATTAATGATAGGGCATGAACTCAGGAAAAGATGAAAAAGTTATGAATGGTTTAATTGGAGGTGGGGAAAAATGCAAGACAAAACAAAATCTTCCTAGTCATTGCAAGTATTTTGTTGTCAAGAAACCTCCATGATATTACTCACAGTTGACAAATTAGTCATCTGACATCTATTCAAGTTTTTCCCACAGTTAGGATAATTGTCTTTCTGCTGCATGGATTATGCTGTTTATAAAAAAAAGTATCTTTATCTTAATTCAGCTAAAATAGATAAGAACCACATTACACAAACGTGCTGGAAACTAGGCCTTCTAGTTTGGAGGCTCACATTAGATCAATTTGTAGGTATGAGTCAAGACTGGATAGCTTGTATCTGTTTGGTGTCAGCTGCAATACCCATTTCAGCTGCTCTACCACCAACATGGATCTTATTATTTCTTCATGCTTGCCAATTTAACTGTTTAACCTCATTCAAATCACTTCTTAAAACATTTTCTACATGTTGTCTTTTAACATTTAACTCACAATAAAAAATGAATGGGAATATTTATAGTCTATTTCAAAATGTATCAACATAGATTTAACTTTCATGGCTTTCTTTCTCAGCGTATATTTGCATATGATGAGAAACATTAAGCCAAAACCCATTATCCTTCCATTTTGTCAGGTACTACAGAGGACTCTGAACATGAACTATATGATTAGACTGAGACTTTATGGCCTCTGGGGAAAAATGCTGAGTAACAAAAACTTCATTTCTTATTGCAAAATTAGTCCTTTCCAAAGTCATGAGCATTTTTTCCCTAAAATCAGTACAGCCCACTGAATGTTGTTCATTTTTTCTAGCCTTGCAGTTTTTCTTCCTAACCAATGCTCCTGCACTTTTGGCATGCTTAGCTAAAACCAAGGCATTTATGTAAGAAGCCATTGAGGACTGGACCCAAAGGAGCATACGCTCTACTGTGTAGCTGCAGATTTGCTTCAGTGACAAGGAGCTTTGGGCAACTTGTCCACCTCTCTGCTGTGCCACTGGGACTTCCTAGCAAGGTGCAGGTGTCTTTGTCTTTTGCACCAAGTGGAGAAAAGATAGGAAAAGCGGACCTCTAAGTAATCTCTTACTGTGAGCTTGTGTGATCAAACATGAGATAAGTGATCTTGTTCTGTGATCTGATTTACACTGAGATTTGTCTTCCATTTTCTTGTTTTATTATGGTATTACATTTGCAATGACAAATTTGGGCAAATCTGAGAACAGCAAAGACAACTTTCTCTTTTCTTATTTTCTGGGACCTGTTTCCCTGGACATTTTATCTGTGGGTTTGGGGGTGTGAACTGACCTTACTTTGCCATCCTTTTCTTGTTCCTCTTGTGCTTCCCATGCTGTACTGCTACAATTGTTTATGAGTCAGAGTATGCAATATCATAGGATAATGGAAAAATAACATTCCAATTATAAGGATTTTCTTGTCTTGGCCTGAGCTGACTCAGTGAGCCCAGCTGAAAGAATAGACAGGAGGAAGCATTTACATGGGTAAACAAGGAAACATTTGAGGCAGTCCTACCTCTGAGACAGACAAACTGGAGTATTAGAGACCACTCAGCACTCTGCCTGTGCTTGTTGAATTTATCAAGAAATATACCCTCTTGTGGTGGACAGTCTTAACCTGGCCTCGACTGAACAAGTGCTTCAGATTGGGAAAATGTTTGTACAGCTCAGAACAAACTATGACTACTTAAAAGATAACTGCAATAATTTTCTTGATTATCTATTACTATTTAAGCTTTTTCATCATATCTATTTTGTTGTTCATGAATAAAATAAAATAGTAGAAATTAATGAAACTTCTTGTGTATGGATAATAAATACCTCTTTTGAAGACTTTTAAATTCAGATCCTATCCCTTCTGTAAAACACTCCCCATGGTATACCATTATGTTAAACCAATAAAGAGGAAAATGGTATTCCACACACATGTGAACTAATAACAACTGGCATGCAGAACATAAACACCACAGTGGGTCACACTAAGGCAGACTGGCAAGCTGCTGTGCTAGCTTAGTTTTCAAATATCTGAAGATAATTGCCCCAGTATATCCATACAAAACTTACAAAGAAAAAAACAAGATTATCCCAAGCATGAAACTAGCTGGAAAATTACTCAGCAGTGTTATTGAAAACTCATTTTACCTGCTGTGATATTAAGCTAATATGATTAGCAACATTAAGACAGAGACTTCTGCTATAGTTTGGAAATAGACTCCAAGCTACCTATCACAGCGGGAAATATATTTTTGTTCTGTAACATATCAGCATTTCCTGCCTGCATGAAATCTCTTAAACATCCAACACTACTTTCTTATCTCACTGCTGTCAAATTCAAGACTGATTCATGTTCAGTATATAGTTCAGGACCTCCACACTCAGTGGGAATGCTAAGACCAGTAAAGGAAATATTGTTTCAATAATTAACTACATGGAGCAAAGGTGAAAATCTTTAAAAATGATTTACAATAGATTTGTATGCACAAAACATTGTTTTCATGCTGAGTTCATTTTCAGGCTTTTGCATAGGTGAAGACTTTTCTACTTGCACAGGTATATAAAAAGTTGAAATTGTGGTTCTTCTTTTTTATAAAACAGAAAAATAATTTTCCCTTTTCTTGAACCTATTTCCTCATACTTCATTCTTCACTGATCATCCTATCTTTCTGCTTAATTTTGTACTTACACATCTTCTTTCTTACAAGGTCTATAATAATATCAATGATTATAATAAAATAATATCATGTTACCGTAGCACCTGGGGCCTGCAGCCATAACAAAGACCTCATGTGGAGAGGTCTTTAAAAAAAGCAAAGAACTGGAAATTAGTTTTCTCTTTCACTGTTTCTCAAGAGAATACATTGCAAGACAAGTGATAACCAATAATACACGCTTACTGGAAAAGAGAACCATGATAACAAATAAGGCATGTGTGTGTAAGGATCGAGCTCTCTTTAAATGAGGTAGTTTCCATTTGGATCATTTGAATACCATAGCATCTACTAATGTGGGGGTGGGGAGTTTAGCACTTTTCTGTAAAATATATTAGAAATCGACCATATAAAAAGTGAAAGCCTGAAGTGAAAGCCTGAGGATTTAGTTCATAGAAAGCATAAACTTTTCAAGACTGTTGGTATGGTTGTGGGAAATCCGTTATGTGACAGAGCACAGTTCAATGAAGGCACCCAGATACTTAGGTGGAAAAGAGCTACCCAGGTTTCTTGAACAAAAACATGGAGGAAATCATGCATCTTGTAATTGAGGTAGGGAACTACCTGAGGTAAGTAAATGGGTGCATTTCTTCCTAATTGCAGAATTAGGGGATATGTCTCAATCCCACCCACTGGTTTTCTCACCCACAATTTCTAGAGATACTCTTCTTGTGTGACTTGCAGCACAGAATTCAAACACTCTTCAGGATGCAAGAACATATGGCATTTTACAAAAGGAGTGGCTCATTTTTGTCTACTTTTTTTTAACAAAATGTTAACACTTCAGTGCGTGTGTGAGCTCATGTGCATATGAATTTATATATATACATATATATGTAGACATTTGACTCTGGGGTCCCAAATTCAGATCTCTCTTAGCAAACCAATTGCTCCACTTATGGTTAAAGCTAACCTTCACATGATGTTCTTTCTTTTCACACGGTCACAGAGCCACAGAACAGCTAATTTTGGAAGGGACTTTCTGAAGTCATTGACTCTAGTCCTCGGTGCAAGGCAGGCTCACAGCATCAGATCGCTGGAAGACTTGCCTAGTCATTTTTTACTACCTCTGTGTTTTTCCCCAAACATCGAATCATTTCCTGTTTTCCAATTTGTGCTCTCAGTTTTTACACCATCAGCTCACCACCCCCACCTCAGAGAGAGTTTCACTCTCATCTATACAGCAGCTGTAGGTAGCAAGCTCTCTAAGGAGTACGGTTGATTTCCCTTTTGAATAAAATAGCATTGACTTTAGTGAGGTATTTTTGGTTTACTTACGACTTTATCAGTGCAATCAGTTGGATCTTAAAACAAATTACAGCTTTGGAAGAAACTGGATATGATTCAGTCCTTTATCCCTGTTCTAAAGAGCATTACTGACTGAACAGATACACTGGACAACAGTGTCAGAGACTCCAGATAATTATTAACTGCATTTTTCTTTTACTGTCTGGGAAGATTTGAAGAGCGGACCTTCTCTCGTCCCTCTACTTCAGCTACAGGCAGGAAAGTGCCTCAGCAGTAGGTCACGTTTCTCGTGTTTACACTCATCAAGACCTTTCTGTTGCGTAATTCTTTTGTTTTCCACTGTTGTAATCTCTGATGCACACAGATCTTGGACAATGTAGATGACCCATGTGGGATGCATGAGGTTCTCTGTCAAGATATTGTTGTCCCTCCCTGGCTGGGATCCAGGTTTAGTACTAAGCATTAAAAAAAAAAAAGAACAATAGAGATAAATATAGATGCTGTTGGGAAAAAGAATCCAGCACACTGTCCATCCCAGCCCTTTGAAGCAACAGCCACAATACAGTTTCCTTTGACTTTCTCAGGGATTCCCAGATATTAACAGTAACTTATGCAACCAAAACAGATACCACCTGACTAACACTTGGCTAACCCTTCGCAGTCTCTTTCCAAATGCAAGCTATGAAACAAAGCTTAGTGCCAGAATGTAAGGTCTCACTGCATGCACAATGACCACAGCTGAAAGCAACAGGAGTATTGATGTTGGTAGCAGTGATTCTGAGGTAAATCAGACCCCTGGCTGCAGGACATTGCAGTGCACTCCAAACAACAGTACTCCTTAGACTTGAAGTTAATTTTGCAAGTCCAAGAGACTCTACTAAGACTGAAATTAAATACCATTCAATACTTTTTAATTAGTATTTTAATGAGTACTGTTTAAAATCCAGTTAATCATTGACTTTTGATGACTGTTTATTACTTTGATTAATAACTTAGTAACACAACTCAGTGTCAAAGCCTCCAATACCATACTATTAGCTAAACTGATCACAAAGTCCAACTCTTTAATATTAGTGTTTCTATATAAAAATGATGTTTAATTATTTAATAGAAGAGTACAGTCCCTCGACTAACAAAATTTTGGAGCAGGACACCAAGGCAAGGATTGGCCCCATCCATACTCTGAGCTTTATTTATTTATTTATTTATTTATTTATTTATTGAGGGCTAAAAATCAAGCCATATTTCTGAGAGCATTGTCCAAACTCTTCTTGAACTCTGGCAGCTTGCAGCCTTAACCACTGCCCCGTGGAGCCTGTTCCATGCCTACCACCCTCTTGGTGAAAAATATTTATATGTAAGTAAAGTCATATATAAAAATTGTAATAAGTACCTTGACTTACCTGTTAGAAAACAAGGAAGAGGGAAGTTTAATTTATAATTCAGATACTCAAATTACTGCACAAGTATAGCTGGAATTATTAGATTGGTATGGGACTATTTTTGCTTCTGGTAGAGTGACTTTACGTTCTAGTAAACTGCACATCTTAACAGGTATTCTCACACAGTACTCATCCAAGAGGATAACATGGAAATTTTTATTTGCTGACAGAAGTAGCTCAAAGTAAAGTTTCCCAGTGCAACTCAACAGTTTTGTTTGTTTTGGTTTTTCAAGGTTGTAAAACATTGTTTTGAGTAAATTCTTGTGATTTTTTCCTCAGTACTTAAATTGCTATGCTCTAAAATAATAGCAGTACTTTCATCTGCCCCATCTAAATTTGCTCTTTCTCTACGGGCAAAAGCCTCTTTGGGATGAAATTCACATGACAAAATTTAGTGCATAAAGCTTGGATGTTTGAAGGCTGACAATATATTTCATATTCTCTTGTTCTGTCATAAAATTATGTCACAAAAATATTCTGTCATTTAACAGAAAAATATTGAAGAGTTAACATGAGGAGCTTGAATAGGATCCCACTTTGAAACTGGAAGAATAACACAAGGGTTTTAACTGGAGTTCCAAACTGTCAAGCTATTTCAGCACACAGCAGCCTTTAAGGATTTGAAAAGCACCATGGGACACATTAAAATACATAACTGGTTAAATGTGAAAGCTTTTCCTGTGCAGAATTTTTGGTTATCTGTCTATAATAGCTCTTTGACCTTAACCTAGGTAAGTAGGTTTGCACGTTTTTCTAATCAAACTGTGTATGTTTTGATTGTGAGTGGAAGGTCTTCATTTTTTTATAAATCTATGCCTTTAAAATTGCTAAACCTTATTAATCCACTTAAAGGCTTAACCATCTATAAAAATGTACTATGCAAATTGGGCTTTTTCACTTCTTCAGTCATCACAGCCAAGCACATAAAGCTTGAGGAAATTTATGCATTCTGACCATCTCTAAATCGTTAGAGGCCAAACCAATTTAAATAGCAATCAGTGACCAAGAACACCCTTTGCTCTCTAAAGGTTTTTTTCTTGCTAGTGTAATTATTTAATTCAAGATTGTAACATTCAGCTCTGCTGGATGCTCTGCAGACTGGATCCATTCTTCCTTGTTTAATTTGCCTTTTTCTTTTGCCATTAGATTGTTAGTTCTCAAGACAAGCAAAGAACACTAACACCACTACACAGTATGAGCAGAAGCTGTCTCTTAATCTGATAAAATGATCCTTTGGATTAGAAATTTGAGGTAGAGCTTTTGCCTGTTTAAATGCTTTACTGGCTTGGGTCATTATCCCTAAGTTTTCCCACTTTAAGACTGAACTCCTCTCATTTTATAAAGTGTTTAGAGTTCTTGAAACAAATCAAAAAGCATATGCACAAAATTAAAACCAAAACAAAACAAAAACATCAGCATGTAAAGAATTATTATGTTCATTTGTCATTGATTCCTCTGAAGACATGTTTTTTTTTCTCATACGTCTTTGGAGCCTATGAAATCTCTGGATGTGGTCACAGAGGAAGTGGGATAAAACTCCAAAAATACTTGGAGATTTTCTGAAGTAACACCTAATATTGAAACTGAAGAGACAAATGTGTCACTCTCAGAAACTGTAACCAACCCAGCTCTCTGAGAGACAGCGTTTTCCTTAGTTTTTATTGGTCTGTCAGTTTTGAAAGAGAAGAGATTTAATACCCACAGTAATGTTTATTTTGTCAGAAAAGTTGTCAGATGTATTTAATTCTGGTGTCACTATTTCATTCCTTGTGCAAGATCTGATCTCTGAAGTCATTAATGAGATTAGGTGGAAAAATCTACTACTAGTCACTTTGTATATTTGAGTCACTCATAAGATATATGATGTTATGGCTTCTGTATGCAGAAGATGCACCCTCTATGGCAATACACTTCTTCTTCTGTCTTGCAGTGTCATAAACTCATTACAGCTTTTGACTTCTTCCAGCCTTCAGATTAAAATGGTTCAGGTTACATCATTTTAAACTGCACAAAGGGTCAAGAGACCGTATCATTTCATTGAGGCTACAGTTCATTTGCTCTGGCTCAGGAGAGCCAGAGAATATAATAAATATTAATAGTCACAGTTTGAAGCTTTGGTACTACAATGAAGCAAAACATTCATACATGATGCAGCAAAACATTGACTGGATTTTTGCCACTTTGAAGGAAATAGACATGAAAAGAGAAAGAAAAAAAACCCACATAATTAAAAATGCAGCTGGTACCTAGTCTTTTTAAAAAGACTTTTCATTATGGAGAGAAGCAATATTTGCTTTTTGCTTCATGGAGCTGAAATCAGTCCATTAAAAGGGTGGGAGAAAGATTAATAGGTAAATTCAACATTCTGACTCGTTCTTGTAGCTAATGTGTTTAATCTTACCTAGGTGATGAGCTACATTTACACTGACAATGAGTGGAGAGAGAGAAAGAGAGGTTAAATATGTGGTTAGGGGGACAAAGTTAATGAAAGCACATTACAGGATTTTACAAAAAACATATATTACTGTTCATTTAATTTAGTCCTTGGGACAATTACATCCCTGGTGTAATCTCATTAAGCTAATGAGATCACATCAGGGATGAATTTGGCTCCTGTATTTGAAGTTTTAAAATGGTGATGTTATCGTAATTTTCTTCTTTGCTTAGAATGTGGATGAGCTTTGGAAGCCTGAGAAAAGAGGATTTTTAAGAATGATGGAGACTAGTGCAATAGGGAAGATGCAGAATAGAATACCGAGCTAGTTCATTTGTAGATCTCTTTGTCCTTGTTTATTTAGAGTTTGCTTATTAACTCTTCACTCCCTTATGTGGAGAAATCACCTAATAACCAGATTCTTAAAATTGTAAGGCACCTACCTCATCCTAAAAAGTGCCCCTGTTCATTTGTAGGCATGAATGATCCTCTCAAAGTCATCCTCAGCTGCACTGGTTAGCCTGAAGGCATTATCAAAGCTTAACTGAAGTGTGTACAGCTTTGTTGGTGTCTTAGAAAGCTGCTGCATCATCTGAGAATCTGACAGTAGATTTCCTAACAGAAGCGAAAGGTCCCCAGATTCCGAAGCATAGCTTCTTGAACAAACCATTCATCTACTTTCATTTTCTGTGAGCTTGGTCTTTTGCATTTGCTCAGACCATGCATAAAACAAACACAACATAGTCTTCTTCTGTTGATTTCTGGATTACGTGCTTGACAATAGAATATCCAAGCTGAGTGTTACAAGCTGCATTCAAGACCTTTCTTTTAATGACCAGACCTCAACTTGGTGAGAGCTCAAATCATTAAGCTGTTGGGTTACCTTGAGTTTTATTTAAGAAGTAAATGATGAGACAGACATTTAGTTGGGACTGGCACCATTACCTTGGGTGGCGTCTTCAGCCTGGGAATGACAACTGTTTCCTTCTGTGGTCCTATAAATCACTATAACTGGGAGAATGACACAGACTAGTAACATATTACTCAGTAATTAATTGCTAAGGGTAATTCCTTATACAGTGAGGTCAAATTATTGCTTCCATGAAGTTGCAGGAGAGATAATTTAGATTCAAGTATATCACAACACAGGTGAGTAAGCTAAGAAAGCATCTGTTTCATGGATTCTCTGACTTTGTGTTATTTTATGGGACACTGGTAGGTAGAACTACATGTAAATGTCTTCAGTGTGTAAACTCATACTTGACAATCTGTCTCACAGTAGAGAAACATAGCCTTTGTGCTTCATATGGATCATGTCAGTATGACAGAGTTGTAAACATTGACTGAATATAATTCTTTGTCAAATTGTACACAATCCTGCCTAGCCAGTTTTTGACTGTCCACAACACTGAGGGATATAGCAATGGAAAACAAAATACGGCTGGAGTGTAGCAATTCTCCAATTATTCCTGTTTGCTAGGACCAACAAGCAATACAGAGGCTTTGAGTTATGCCAGCAAATCAAATCTGACATATTTCATTGGGGTGAGCTTAGTAAGATTTCATATTAAATAAATTACAAGTCTATGAAATTTATCCTAAAACATATATAGTAATAATGCTTCAGTATTTTTGAGTTAATATACATTGCTCTGATTTCTCAGTAAATCTGGGAATGGTTAAAACATCCCCGTAGATCTTTTATTTATTTATTTTTTATTATTATCATTTTTTCCCCTGATATTTTCCCTTAAATATTACAGGAATTTTCCAGCTGAAATATAATAACATTATTTCCTCCCAGCCTACCTTCTTGTTCTACTCCAGCAGACTCACAATGAACATGTTCTCAGAACGCACACCCAACTGCATTTTCCTTTTATTACTTATGACAATCTTTAGAGCAATCTTTAGAGTGCACAGGAGACATTTTTTTTTTCCTCAGACTTTATTCTTTATTTGTCATGACAGTGACACAATTCTCAAGACCTTAATGATCTTACGCAATGTTATTTTTGCTCTCAACAATAGCTCAGAAACATATATTATCCCCACTCTCACTCTTCCTTGCTTCCTTCTCTAATGTGTTCGTTAATTTTTCAAAAAGATGTGTAAACATGTCATTTTTCTAATTATTTTGAATTTTTTACCTGGCATTGTAGTTACGTGATGTTCTTCCCTGTTTCACTCTAATGCCTCTTTGCCACAGTGGTGAGGGAGGCAGTTTTATAATGTCATTCTTCTGTTCAGCTACATTTTGATCTTAATCAAATTTGGCTAGCCTTTGGAATGCCTATTCTTTCAGAAATTCTGAGATTTAATTTTTCATTCTTAATTCCAAAACAGATTGACGTTGTGACCAAATAATGGCAGATCAATGGATATGTTCTGCTTAGAGGGCATTGAAATACTGTGCTCTTTTTAAAAAATTAATTTCACTTTTGATTAAAAAAAAACAGTAAAGATGAAATAGAGTTTTAACACTATCAGAATGCTTCAAACAAAGTACTCCCCAAGTCAGAATACTTCCTCATGTGTCCTTTCTGTAAACGAAGCCATGTTTTCCAGTGCAAGAATGTTATCATTGGAAACTTCTCACACTGCAGCAGAGCTGACATTTTAAGGTGTAGAATTCTACTGAAATCAAAGAGGAGACTAATCCCTTCAGGAGGCACCTTGGCCCCCGGGGAAGATTTGGGGAAAAGAAGAAGGAAACCCATATACATACCGTTCTTCAGGAAGGTTCCCGCCCACGTAGGCTCATGCAGCCATGATCTCTGAGACCAGAATCCAGTCTCACCTGCTCTCCCCTCCCAGTCACAGTATCGGATTTAAGGTACTTTAGTAAACCAAACAAACAGGAAAAGAGGCAAAAGGGCATTCTTGGTGCTCAGATGGTGATGAGAAGGGGAAAAACATGCTGCTGCGAGCCTGAGGGGGATATATGACTGCCCAAAGCTGGGTATAAACATAAATGGTGAGTGAAATTTTGTCACTCAGAGGCTGTGCTTGAAATGCACTTCTCCTGTTTCTTTTTTTTCTGTGAAACATAATGGGGTGGGGAGGAGTTCAGAGAATGGGAGCATTTTATCTTGTGCTACTGAATTCAGAAGCCCTTGTGGGTTTCATTTCTTACTGTAATAGATGCTTCATTTTGAATGCTTCAACATCTATGAGCCTCCCAGTGTAGATGAATGAACTCTGCCGTCATTCCAAACACATCACTTTTATATCGTCTTGTCAGACGATTACAGTTATTAACAGCAGCGTTTAAAATTCACTTTCTTCTTTGAAGGAAACCCTGTCTATAAGACAGAACAAATTACAAGTGCTATGTGTAGTGCAGTAGTGTTAAAGCTGCTGTCAGCATCCCAATGTGGCCATATGTCTGACATAAAGTACACAAAAGAAAGTGTTGAGGATTGAAGCAGTCTGATGATAAGTAGACTTTTTAAACAATAAGCCTCTCAAGTGAGCAATACACATTCTGGTCTGTTTTTCTTACTTTGTGCTGCTTTAAATCAAAGTCCATGGGTCTGCTATTGCTGAGAGGTCGGACATGTTGTCTGCGAATAAGTAGGCCTTCTGCCAAGTAGCTAGAGCTCACTCTTGGTAAAGGAAGAACATTGTTCACTAAAATAGTTTGCCTTTTGATGCCAAAGGAAATCAAATTGTAATCAAGGGCTGAGAACGGACTGAAGTCATAAAGGTTGGCTTGCCTCAGACTTTGGCAGCCTTGCTTGTTCCCAGGCATATTAAATATAATTTACGTTTGCAGAGGGGAGAGGCTTTATTGCACTGGAAATTTGTTTTACATAACACTTAAGAGAAACAGTGTTGGGGGCAGCCAGGGATATGCTTCTACTGTCATTTAGGCTGACGAAAATTGAGAATATATTCATGAGCTTTAACAGATTTGTTCTGAATTTTCATCTTTATAAATAGATATTTATGGTCAATGTTGATTAACAAATTACATTTCCTAGATTCTGGTCATCCATTCCAAGATGAAAGGCTTACCTTAATTACATAAAATTCCATTTTATTGTGCTTGAAAAAAATCATATTAACTATAAATGACCATTTTTGGGTAAAAAAATCATGAACATTTTATAAAATTGATTGAATCAATTCAGTTCTCGATCTGCACTATGTGAGATGAAATCAATTTTGTTGACAACTTCTGCATGCCAAGTTGAAGTTTAAAATATACCTGATAGCTGCAGAAAATAATTTTGGGAACACTTCTTCAAAATTATTTTCTGTTTTTTACTTTTCTAAACACTTCTAATGATATTAAAATTTTGATTTGATTTTATCATGGAGTTTAAAAAAGAACTTAAAATATCTCCTTCAAGTAAATGATAATTCCATTTTTTCAGCATCGGTAGCCTGCTTAGACAAAATATTGTTTTAATTCTTTGCACACTTTTGAATAAGAAATTTTTCTTCCAACCTGACACTACAATGTAGGTTACATCTGAATTTTGTTTTACAGATTTGCACTGAGTCAAGGCAATGGAATCTGTCAACAAAAAGTAAAAGGTCTTCCATGCATATCTAATATAAGATCACATTAACTTCTTTATTTCACAGCTTTGTCACATTGCTTATAGCTTTTGTCAGCAGATTCACTGTAGTTCCTAGTATATGAAGGGAAATTTGACCTTATTGAGAATCACAAGGCATAATTAAACTTACTGAAGAAGGATTTGGATAGCTGTTGTCCTTAAAGAGATTTTTTTTTGCCTCAATTTGTCTGTTTTAAATTATATTGAAACAACACTCCTCCCCCTTAAAATGGCAATATTGAGATCTCTTTGCAGAGCTCACTCTTTTCAAGTAATAATTAACATTTGGAACAAATTAATTATTCTAAAAGACTAGGGCAGACTTTATATCTTACCAACTAATTTGGAGGTCTGGCACAGGCTTTTAAGAACCTTAAGAATATGTTTTCTGTTTCTCAGTGCTTCAGGAACCAAAATGGGTGGGCATCTGTCTGGGATGTTTCTTAAAGATGTGCCACTGACTGTGCATGTATTTACCCAAGTCCTGATGACACCTAACATCTAAATGACTAGTTTAATGCCCAAACTCTGCCACCTCAAAGTAACCTGTGGCCTCATGGCTAAGGCTGGAGGCTTCTTTGAAACAGTGTGTTGTTCATGTATGCTGCATAGGCATTTAATTCCAGTTGACTCGAGGCAATGGGTCCTAATAAGAGGTGAAATATTTGGAAGACCTGACCTGCATTTCTTCCTCATTGCCTGAGTACTTGTGTGAGTGTAGCTGAAAATAAAACCATTTCCTGTAGCTAGAAACCTTCTTTTCAAGGACAGAGATCAGAATTTAAATGTCTCATTTCCTGAACAAAATTAATAGTATTAGGCTATTAATATTCAATAATTTGAAGGTAAAATGCCTGATATTGCCTCAGAAGAGGAGAAAAATAATCTGGTGTTTATTTATTTATTTTTTTTTTCCCAAGAAACACTAAGCTATGTCAAGAATTGCAGGAATTCCAAGAATACCCTGACTTACAGTATCAATGGCTATTCTGAGGGGAAAATGACAGGGTAAAAATTTTGACATCCCAGCATAAAAATACCACGCCTATTAATTGTAATGTATGGCTGCTCTTTTTTTCCCCAGCTGTAATACACATTTGAAAGACACATGGTGAAGGTTAAGAAACTACAAAAGACAGAAGGGTGACTGAAGAGATAAATGCTATGACTCTCAGACATGAACTAAACATCCTGGCACCTTTGACAGCCACAGGCACTCAGGGGATTTGACAAACAGGTAGTCACTTTAAAATAGTCCGTGTCAGTAAATAATACCATATGATCATGAAGCAAGGCCTTTTGAGACTAATAAAAGCAAGACACCACTAAAAATACAGACTGGGAACACATTCCAATAAGTAACTGGAGAGACCTCAGGACATGTGCTCCTTTAAGTGAAAATAGGGATTAAGCTGCTATGTGATCTTGCATCTATGGTTTCTGTGATGATCTGCATCTCAGATATGCTCTGAAGTCAGGGAGATGCTTTGAGACAGCCCCACATACTCTGAAGTAGTCTGCACAAAGAGCTGTTTACAAGATACCTTCAAGATCCAAGCCTGTCTCAAGTATTCCCTTCTCTAGCTCCACACAATCCTGTATCACACTTTTCAAGTGCTCTCAAATTTTCTGTTGCTTTTTTTCTTCCCTTTCAGTCAAACAGTGCAGTATGGTGTATTTAGATGTTAATAGGAAGGTTTGTATAATTTTTGGAATAGAAACAGACAGCTTTAAAAGTTATTACTTTTATATATAGATAGGTATATAAAGATATTTATACCTTTGTTATGTTCTCTCTTCCTTTTGTATTGTCTTGTGAGCATGTCATGAACTTGATCCTTCATTTTTGAAAACAATAGGAGCTGGATGTTGACTACAGTGGAAGCAAAAGAAAGACCTTCTCTCTATTGTTGAAGCTTTCTTTAAAAAAAAAAAAAAAAAAAGCTTTCAAAAACATTTGTTGAAATAAATATATGTGTTAAAAAAAAAAAAAAAAAAAGGAAGCAGAAGGGTCTATTTAAGTGCTCAGACTGTAATTGCTATTCTATCCACATTCTGTCTACTCACAGTCAAGGCAATGCTGTGAAGCACGGGAACAGATATAAAAGAAAAAGAAAGTCTGAGTGTAGAAAAATATGTATGTACATGTGAGAAAGAATAGAAGTTTGTAGCACAACTCTACTGCACCTCACCAACATTTTTTCTGTAGGTACTCCTTGGCAGATCAGCGGGCAGTGTCTCACTGTGTTTTTGGGCAAAGAAAAACTCACAGGTTTTCAGAAGTAGGAAATAAGTACAGATGTATTTTTGTCAGATTTCACTCTTTTGTTACACTTGTTTTTTCTGTTCTCAAGAGATCCAAAGACAATCAGTCCAAGGTTAATGACCGTTCAAATGGCCACATGCTTCTGGAGAAGATGTGAAAACGAATGAGATGTGAAAACGAATGTCTATCAGAATTTTGGTTGAGATTAAATGAGGTAACTCCTTTCAACAGAGAGATCCTCCCCTTAAACTTCTTTTACAAGCTGACACTTGGTAATATGGGAAAAAACACAGCTGATGGGGGTAGAGTTACCAGTCTTTCATCTAAACAAAGGACTTTTGGAAATGTGTCCTGTCTCTAGGAAAGAAATTCTTATGCAAAATATTTTTTCTCAGAAATAGTACAGAATTCTGTTGCAACAGAAAAGTGAGTGCACAATAATGTTTTGAAGTATGTAATAAAATTTCTGATTAATTTATAGGATTAAATCATCATTCTGAAATAAAGTTTTTTTCTTAACAAGCAGTAAAACAGATGATATATTAAAAAGATGGGACCCATGATGGTGTCTGTAATTAAAAACATGTGAAAGTAGTGTACAGGTCTGGATGAGTTTATGTCTGTACTACACCTAAAAATCTATACACCTCTGCATAAATGCCAAGTACAACTTCACGTAGTTTTACTTAATTAAAAACACGCTGAGACTAAGCAAATGCTTAGTAACAGCAGAAAACACTGTTTTTTTTTTTTTTTTTCGTTTTTTTTTTTTTTCCCTCTGTGTTTTTCAGGGTTGAGACTGGGAAATATAAAACATCCAGAATTGTCAATGCTGCAAATGTCTAGTTTGCATAACCTATAGAAACCATAAGCACACAAACTTTTTCATCTAGTGAAAATCCAGTGCTGCGAAACAGTAAGACAGAGCAGCCTTGCCGTGCTGTGACAAGGGATACTGTGAGCTTGCTATCACAGCCCTATCATGCAAACAGTCGAAAGATTTCAGCCAAACTAAATTTAAACAAATAACTCAGGCTGGAAACTCCCACTCCAGATCAGGTGTTTCTCTACAAGGAATGTCAGAAACATTAGTTAAGGCATAAGAACTCAAGGGTCTGGTTTTGCAGTGCTGTCCCAAGCAAATGTGGAAAAATTATTCAAAAGCAAACCACTTTAATGCATTATAGTTCTAGATATTCAAATTTTTGTTCAAGTTCAATGTTCCTACAATAAAATACCAGACTCTCAGTACAGATTCCTTTGCCTACATACATACAAATAAATTGAAAATATGTATTGTACTTATCCAGGCATTTGCTGTGTGTTTTCACTTTTTAAACACTACAGTTTACTTGCTAAATTCCTTAACTGCTATAAGTTTAGGTGATAAACAGAGGCTTTCAAAAAGAGGAACACTGTAG
The DNA here is from genome assembly GCF_039878825.1 of Excalfactoria chinensis. NCBI lineage: Eukaryota > Metazoa > Chordata > Aves > Galliformes > Phasianidae > Excalfactoria > Excalfactoria chinensis. The sequence continues at coordinate 133,265,947 of NC_092825.1, read as the reverse complement.
TAAAATTTAACTTTCCAACCACAAAAAAAAAAAAAAAAAGTTAAAATATAAGAAATAATTTTTTCAGCAATATTTGAAAATAAAAATCTCAGTGACACAGATAATAATGAACAATAAAAAACATAATTTTTAGGATACTTGAGTGAATCTGAATATTCCTCATGGATACTTTCTAACTTTCTCTACAATAATATCATCTCTTTAAAACTTTTTTTATTACATAGATGAGATTTATAGTTTGTCTTCTGGTTTACAGTTTTAGAAGACACAAGGCAAAACTATCCTGGAATTCAAAGAAAAATGAAAGCATGTTTTCTCTACTGTTTTAAGAAAGGATGAATAACTGTTGTGTACCTAATATGCAGAGACATCCTAGTATAACAAGATACAGCTTAACTCCTAGAGTTCTTGTTATTTAATCCATTTAGTTCTGCCCAGGGATCACATGAATTTATGGAAACCCCCTGCTACCCTCTTTGTTGACTTCCATCCCTGCTGGGAGATCCCCATCTGCTGGGAAGTGAAACTCCGTCCTGAACTTTACCTCATTTAACAGAGTGCCACATGTAAATCCAGCTTCTTCATTTATTACTTTGACAGAGCAGATGGCAGTTGGCTTTTAAAATACTATAATGTTGCCTAAAACCAGCTATATTTGTAAGATATAATAGTTTTAGTTGCTTGGATTCTAACGCCTGATTTTCAGGAAGAGACTCTGACACAGGCAATTAAATTTTTGAGCCATCAGTACTTAGCGATGCATCATAATTTAGCTGTTTTCAGAAAATCATATTGTGACCAAATAATTGTTCATTAAGACAGAAAATACTTTTTTAATGGAAATTTGAGACTTGTGTTTGGTGGCTGATATGACTGACTAGTTTCCTAATAGTCTTAATCACTGGAGTATTTCTTTACTTGTTCATTTAAGCCCATTAATGAAAACGTATGATGTTAAGTCTAATATCTGCTAAACCTTGATGACTGTTTTGACTTCCAGCATTGTCCTATAAATAACTGTGAATGACATGCACTGAAAATCAAAGAGTATTATTTCACAGTGATTAAAGAGAACAGGTTCACCCAAGACTTCCACTTTATCCAGTAAGACCATAGAGAAATTCTTTGTTAGCTTGAGTCAGATGTAATGTACTTCAAAATGTCTTGTCCTCAGAGATGCTACCCTAAATGTATAATGCATAATTTAAAAATAACCTGGAAACTCAAACTCAGCTGCAAAGTTTGCTTATAGAAGGCACACAGTGGGCTAGGAAACATTATGCACAATCACAGAATTCTGGGTTTGAAGGCTGCAAACACTGTAAATTACTTGTGCTCAAGATCCAGCCCAATGGCTTCTTTGTTTGTCTATTTGTTTATAATTAGTGGTGTCTGAAAGGATTTTTAGCCCTGAAGACAGAAAGTAAACCTTACATTGTCGGTGCTGACTGTGCTTTTATACTTTGAAGTGTTAGCCTGATGATACTCAGTAAAATTCAGTCTTTAACTGATATACCCAGACTCTTTGCTTATGTTCATCTTGACCATGAACCTTCTGATCACGTTATAAGTATTATGGCCAAAGGGCACTGGTTGTTGGCATGACATTTGTGCGCTGTCATGCAGTCATGTCATCTTGTATGGCAGCTTCCGGGTGAGACCTCATATGAAGCAGACGATCTGTTTTCTGGTATAAGTTAAGCAAATATCTCTAATGTGCACTTCCTTTGTTTAAATCAGTCATTTTAAGGTATTTCAACCCTATGCATATGCTTACACTCTAATGGCAGGTATTGTGCTTCATAAGATGTCTTTGCCTTTCTCATGATAAACACCACTGCTTAGAAACAGGGACGTCTGTCCCTGGAGGTCTTTTATATTGAACTATGCAAGCTTCCCCTGTACCTTGTCAGGTCAAACTTGTCTGATACTATACCTTGCTTTTATTGACTTTATGGACAGCATTATACCAATAGCTTTCTACCAGTCAGAGCAATTTCATGTAATACACATAGTATTATATTTTAAATTTTAGTACAGATTTTTCTTAAGATTTAATATCAGAATGAATTTCCTTTGATTAATTTTTAAGATTCTTGAATTAGAAGTTAAAACCTAAGGGCCACCTCCTGGATGAAAATTTACAGAAAGATAACCCTGATGGAAAATTCCTTTGCAATGATTTCTTGCAATACGATGTGCAGAAAAATGAATGAAATCCAGAGAGCCTCTGTTCATATCTAATAAATCCCCAAGACAAATTTAAGGAAAATGCTTACCTGGTTTGGCTGTTTCTGCTTCAACTATAATCTTGACAACGCACCTTTCCCTTACCAATGTAGCTCTAATGGAAAGAGAAATATTCTCCTGTCCCACTGCTGCTGCCTATAGAGGTGATAGGAAATCTGTGGATACTTAGTGAGCACATATAGCATGATCCTATGGATAGAATGGAGTACAGTGGGAGACAGTTTGGGTAGTACAAGGAGATCTGGATGAGGAAGGCAGCTGAGCCTTGTTGGTACAAGATGTGCTGCCTTTCACATAAAAACAGTTCTCAGTTGTAGTCTAACCTTGAATTATTTGTGACAGAATAAAAATGTTACTGTTTTTTCTTTCTAATTTAAGAGCCTACAGGTTAAACTTTAGTAGGAAGATGTTTACTACTCAATATTAAGGAAAATGGTAGAATCAGGACTCATGTATTTATTCTAAGATGTCTAGAATTGTCCTTTTCATTGTAATTTAAACTTCAAAAAAATGGAAAACATGCAGTATATGCTACCTGAGTAAGGAGAGAAATGTAGTCTCTGGTGAAATTTAACAGCATGAGGAACTTAAGGAAAAAGAAATAAAAATCCCCAGTGTGATTGTACAAGCTTTAAAAAAAATCCCCACCTCAGTAAACTGGTCACTTCCTTTTCTCAGTACTTACGTGTAGGCAGTTTATGGTATTTCAGTAATTCTGATCTTTGTTTAACTACACTACTTTGTGCCAATAAAATGAGAAGTTCAAACAAGCAAAGCAATCACTCTGTGTATTGCTAGTTAAAATTCATGGCTAGCAGGGAACAGATTGCCATAAGAAAACCCTCAGCCTGTCCATCTACTGGTACCATACCACCAGCAGGGCTCCTTTTAAACAAGCTTCTCCCTGTAGTTGCCTCTAATTCTTTTGCAAACCTTCCTCTCCCCTCACAAATTTATAGCCCATTGACTACTTTCTGTGGGTGGCTGGAAACATCTGTGTAGCAATCCTTCAGTGTATGTCCTGCACCCTGCTTGGAAACAATGGCGCAAAGGCCAAGAAGAGCACAGCAGTGCCCAAATGCAAAACCAAGGAGGAAGAAAGGAGCTGTTTAACATGCGTATTCATTACTCACAGTCAATTAAGGTTGAGTAAAGGTGGAGGAGCTCAAGGCCCTACTTTGTCAGCCTCAGAAAAAAGTTCTTGTGATCGCTACATCGTGTTTCATTAGACTAATTCAGTTTAGGCAATGCCAGTTTCCTCCTTGATGTCATCCAAATTGCTATCAGCTGCCACTCTTCCAGGAGGTTTTGTAGTAGATTTGGCCAAGCTAAGACTGAGCTGATTGAATTGTCATATCCTAGGCTCTTCAGCATGACAAAGGAAATGTCTTAAAAGAGTATACAGAATTAATTTACTGGAGTCTTAAATTCAAATTAATGAAATGGATTTTAATAGCAGAAGGCAACATTTCCCCACAGCTTTGAAAGCATTAGATAAATGGGATAGAATTCCCTACTGAACTCTAAACTTAAATATTTTATCTATACTAAATATTTTACATCCGTACTTCTAGAGATCTATCTAAAAAGCTATTTCTTTTAATAGAATCCCTTCTTTGGATAGTCAGGCAATGTGAGAGAAGGAAGGGTAAAGGAACTCTTCCTTTTCTCTCTCTCTCTCTCTCTCTTTTTTTTTTTTTTTTTTTTTTTGTTCTGGATAGCATAATTATACCAGGAGATTAAATTATGAGGTTTAGAGTGTAATAAATAGTATTGTTTCCCTCCTTTCCCCCTCTGCTTATTGACATATGGACATCTCAGAGAGTTCAGTGGAGGGCAGGAGATTCTTCCTTTAAATTTTTTCTTCTCTATGTAACAGCGCTCTTAAGCAACAAAACATAAGTCAGTTACTCAGTTATCTTTATTGAGATTTGTTGGACCAGACTGTTACTTGTTTAGCACTTTTCTTGTTAAACCAACCAAATGCTGCATATTATGCTCATCACTGGCAACTGTAATAGCAGGAGGCATCATAATTTGCAGATCTTGTTAAATTCTGGACAACATTTTGTTCCAGTCTAGACTAAGACTTCAGTTTGTCAGGATTAAGCACTGAAATTCTATAAATTATTTTGGCTTTCATTATATTCTATTATACAGCTGTTGGGTTAATTTTTGCAAATGTGGGCAAAGATAAAGAGCAAAAAGCTGCACCTCTCACTGTCACTTGAACTGTATAATCTCCTGTTGAGCTTTTTTCCCAGGTTGATTTTACATCTGCATCAGGTAACCTGCTCTGCAACAACAGATCTGTGCTCTCAAAGGATGTGTTTCAGATCCACCCAAGTGGCAAAGCAGCTGTAGGATGACATAGCAATCTATTGTTACCTGCAGAACTGTGAAAATGCCAGGCTATGTGTCCAATTCCAAGTTGGTATTGATGACATGAACCTGTGAGATAAGAGACAAACATGACTGGCTTGTCAAGATATAACTATTTTTCTGCAGTGTGTGCTAAGAACAATGATGGCTATTAGTCTGTTTTTACAGAGAGGACTACTGACAGGTGCTGTAAGTCTCTCCAGACAGCCTTGGTGCAGGAATGATTAACTGACTGAGACAGGACTTTGAGCACACACACGATTACTGTGTGTCATTGCAGAGATGACAGTGTATGCAATATTAGGTGGGATGGGAAACTGCTTGGATATCAAGTATCAGATACTTGGGGGATTTAAATTAGAAGACTAATCACAAATTTTCAGCAAAAACAACTCTTGCAGAGGATACTACTAGCAGTTTATTTTTAGTATACTCATACTTTAGTATATTTTAACAGTATATTTATTAGGTGATAAAAATAATTTTCAGTGCAGTTCAGTTGTTTAACAGCATCTGCGATTTGCACTTGAATGGATTTATCTCTGGGGAGAAAGCAAAGGTGTGTGCTTTAGTCACTTATTGAAATCCCTCAATAAATTCCTGCAGGATACATATTCCATTGATTGGCATCTGTCTGCACTTAAAACAAAGGGAAAAGAGCTCCCCTTGGCATACCCCCTGGGGACTGGGGAATTTCTTTCTTTTATCTATTGTGGGTGTAAACACTCCATCTCACCCTTCCAAACTAAAGCTTTTGCTCCTGAAATTAGATATACTTTGCACTTCTTGTCACATCCCAGCTCTCTGTGAAGAGAGGTCCTCTGAGGAGCTTCTGCTTATCTTGTTTTACTTTGAAACCTGTTCAAAGGAAAGAAGAAAGATCCCACTTAGCCTAGTTAGCCTGAGACTAGATCATTTGGTTTGCTTATGGAAAGGCTTCCCTTTAAAGATAAGAGCTCTTAGAATGTATCAGATAATTTGAGTTAAACTTCTGGGTTGTGTGTCTTACTGTCAGTCTAAGTACTTCCGTGGCTGTCTGCTTGAGCATGTGAGCACATCACAGTTACTCAGTTTTGTCATTACAGCATCCCAGCGAGATAAGAAAATGTCTTTATTTTGTGCCTGGGGAGCTCAATCACAGGGTAAGTGAGGAATCTCGCCTGCAGTCAAATGGAAGCTCTGTGGGAAGTGCTGTGGTTGATCCAGGGTTCTCAGACTAGATCTCATGCCTCAGAGCAGTGCTGTCTCCACAAAAACAACCTTTCTGCTACTTTTATCAGCTATGATAACAGCTAGTGAACACCTTTTGTTGCAAATCATGTCCAAATTATGCACAGACCTGAATTCATGGCAGTGCTGCTTAGGCAGATGTCCAGCATTTTAAGATATTACTCACACCATGTACAAGCGCAGTTTTTGCAAGTTGTTGAGTGCTGTGTATTTTTTCATGATGTAAATAAACATAAGGACTTAGCCATATGAACAGATTTTCATATATTCTGTGGCAAAGTAAATAAATGAATTTTAAAATGTTCTTGAAATTTCAGAGGAAATAGTGAAGTCAACTTGTTTCATCAGATTTTTGGGATAAATACATATTATGACTTTTATGATTCAGCTGATTCGCCTGCCCTAAACTGCAAAAATATGACCACTTTAATCACAAGTCTTGCAATGTTGTAACACAAACATTCTGGGATCAAAGTGAAAATGTGTCCTTCAGTGAACTGGAGCAAAACCCAGACTGTTGACCCTTCTCTGCCCTCAGAAGAGTGCATTGATGTGAACTATCTTTTTCTGTACTTTTAGCACCTAGTGAGAGATAGGGGTGATTCTTCAATGGTGCAGATTTTTTTTCTCCCAGTTTAAATAGGACTTGGATCTCATCTAAGATTATCTATGAAATAAGTTAAGGAAAGTGTCATGGGTGCAGGTAGATTTTAGGTTAACCCACAACAGAAAGGCAGAAAGTTCTTTTGTCTTTCCATGTCAGCTGTAGCTACCAGTAACAATGAGAAAGGGACTGACAGCGCTTATACTGGGGTGGATTACAGCAGAGCATCATCTGATGCAGAAACTCATCCTTGCAGTGTTTTCCTCATCGTCACTGTGTCTCTGCTGTCTGTGGGAGTGATGTGGGGAAGGGAAAAGTGTGATCTGCTCTCTCCTAGGCTGCAGCTAGGAAGGTTACTAATGTCTCTAATACTGCAGAGATTGCTTGTGGCTACTGCAGCTGGCAGCACTTGTCACAATACTTCCACTGTAGGTCTATATGGTGGAATACAGAAAGTGCTATCAGGAAGTGCAGGCTCCCCCATGAAAGTGTCATGATGTTGGAGAGGATGCTTAGAAGCAAAGTGAAATGCTGGCATTTCTCTTTCTTGTTGGGAAAGGGTTCAAAATCTCCACCATCAGGACTGAATGTTCAAGTTGATAGGAATAGCATAAGTGTGGAGGTACTGGCTGAAGTATGACTATATTTTTATATTTTTGTATGTACACTCATATATCTCTCTATAAATATACATATATATGCACAACTGTTCCTTTTTTTTTTTCTTTTTCTTTTTTTGGTTCATGGATGGTCTTCCACTCTTAAAAACATACGTAAAATGGATAGAAGATTGCATTCTCCTACACAATCTTTGGAGTCTTACTTAGGTAGTTAGATAAAAATTATTTCAAGTGTAAGAGAAGTACCGTAGAACATATTCTCTTGCTGTTTTTACAGTCACAATCACACAATCATCTTGTTTCTTTGTGCTACTAGATATACCACTTCTTTTAATATCCAGCTTGAGGCAATCATTAGCTCTTAAGATGACAATGACAAGATCATTGTAAAATTTTGTTTAATGAAAGATTGCTTTCCTATTTTATGTGTCTAATGTTAGACACTGGATTGAGCAGTGAAATAGTCTAGTTTCTGTCCTTGCCTGACTGCCTGGCAAATATGTTGTCTTTAGGATTTCAGTGTTTAGTGTCTTATGCCTCTTCTCTAGTGGATCCTGCACATTTCCATAACATTTCTGGTACCATTTAGATGACCAAACAACTACCATGAAGGCTAGGCTTGGTCTTGGACTATCTATGGCCTTGTAAGCAATTCAGATGACCTTACATGCAAAGCAGATGTTATTAATGTTGCCTCAATGAGCTTTGATTTTTTATGCTGCTGTACTTTCCTTCATAGCATCAACCAGAGCCTCTAAAAGCACTGCTGGCCTCATAAGTTTGTGGTTGCATTATAATTTCCCAGAAAACCTTCTTCCCAGGTAAATGAACTTATCCCTCATAGAAAGTGAACACTTGTAACTAGTGATACTTAGCAAAATCAAATGCTTTGAGTAAAACAGTAAGACAGTACCATAGTTCTGTGTGCCTTCAGGCTTCAGTTTTTAGGTTTACATATACAAGAGCAATAATTAATTTTCTAAATTAACTTTGTTTTGGCTGCTTGCTTTGTGGAAGTGTGGAGAAATTTATGGTGATGCTGGTGAACACATGATTCTCATCATCTCTACATGCAGGATTTTTATGTTTGACCTCAAGTTTGTGAAATTACTCTTACTGACTTTTTTTCCTACACATCTCTACAACTAGAATAGATATTGGATAATTTTTTCTGTTTTGGCATAATTTACCATCACACCCAAAAATGCAATTAAAATGCACTAACTTTATACCAGTTGAAGTACTGATTCAGAAAATAAAGTAGAAAGAATAATCTGACATTAAAATCAAGAATGATATTGCTCTGTGGATCATTCTAATTTGATCTGTGTAGCCAATTCATGCCTGCAGACTTTGAGTATACATTCAAAATTCAGAGAAGGAGAGGAGTTAGAAGGGAGGTACATAGCACGAAAACAAAACACCATGAGAATTCCTCTTGCTCAGCCATTAGATACCAAAACCTGTCTTGTAATAGTGATTTATCATGGGAAAGAAAAGGAAAGATCATGTGTATAAATCAGAATGTTAGATGAGTTGTGGTTCAGCTTCAAAGCCTTTGTACTTCCTTCACTCTGCTTTACTCTTTTCTGCAACTTCTTTTCCCAGTGCCTTTATCCTTCATCTGTATGTTAGTCAAGGTCTGCCTTCCTGGGTACTTTAAACACCCCTAATTGTAGCAGGGTTTTTGACCTTTTGCTTTAGTGAGTGTAACTATCAGTATCCTGTTTGGGAATGTTAAGGATGTTCTGGGGCAGTAGGCTGAGAAGTACTGAATTATCTTCAGAGCACAACCTTCTCATTTCTCTGAAATAATCAAGAGTCATATGGTAGAAATCCATCTCAATGTGTTTAGATCCACAAGTAAAACACAACACAAAGGAAAATAAAACTAGAAATGAGGCAAATAAATAGCATATTTTCATGTGGTGTCTGATACCCAGCTGCCTTTCGTTTTGCAGATGGACTTGGCAGGATGCCTGAGCAATAATTACCAGTAAAATTTTCTAACTTTTCTTGAGTTAAATGAACCAACTACAGAAAGAAAATTGTTTGCTTGTTATAGAACAACATCAGAATATTAAAGTGGGTAATACCAAAATAAACACTTAATGATTTTTTTTCTTAACCACTTAGACTTCAGTGACTTCAAGGTTAGCTTAGGATTTTTCTACAGTGGGAGGGGGAAAGAAGCCTGAGAAAGACAGAAGGCCCTCTGGAGATGGAAGAGTATTTTCTGTCTTTTATCAGTGATTTTTAGCAAAGGACAAACTAATGAATGTGTAAGCATGCAACCATGACAACAGTGCAGGAAGAAAGAGCCTCATTACCCACAAAATTGCTGAAATTACTGTTCTCATAGGTTTCCACTGAAGAGATGCTGTTTTCCCTAGAATGATTTTCTGTTATTTGTCCAGACTGCGGACTTTTTATAACTTTTGTAGACTTTTCATCTCTGTAATAAATTCTTACCCAAACAGCTATGTCTCATGTGATCATAAGAGTCAAAAACAAACTGGAAAACTAACCTTGTGTTGTTGAATGTTGGTAATACCTGCAGAACTTAGAACCTTACACCTAATTGGGATCTACGGTGATGTTATTCCATCTTTATTATTTGTCAATCTTCTTAGTTTGGAACTGTTTCAGGTAAGTTTGCATGAATCATGACATCACTTCTGAATTCCAGTATATACCTTAACATTCATAACTTCTGACTGTTCTCTTACCACTTCCTGCTGGCATGGTACCCATTATTGACTGTAGACTTCAAAATTTTGGAAGTAGTCCGTGACTTAGGGAACTATTTGCATATCTGAAGCCCCTACATACTCAAGGAAAAGAATCAACCTCTAATTTTCTTTTGCAAGGTAGAAGTTATGGGTGTAGTTATGGATGACCTTTTCCATGTGCATTCAGCTGCAGAGCAGCTGCTAGAGAGATGCACATGGAATGGGCTTTGTTAAAGACCCTATTTCTTTTTTTTTTTTTAAATATATTTTTTGTTTCTTTCCTGTGACAGAATAGACTGAATGTAGTTACATGTTTCCAAACTGGGGATGATATTGAAGGTACACTGGACCACTAAAATGAAATAACTTTTTCAAAACATCACAACTAGGAAGAGCTCACAAATGGGAAAGAACAGAGAAGACTGTTTTGGTTCTTCATTTTCCCCCTTACCTTTTCTTCTTTGTGTCTTTTATTTTCTTACTATTTTCTTTTTCCTGGGTTTCTCTCCCCACTCTCTCCATATTTTCATTCAGACTTTGGTATACCTTGATTCTGTTCTAGTCTAATAATTCTCAAGCTGACTGTATGTTACATACATGAGCTGAATTAAACATATAATCTTCCAGATAATTATTTACAACCTTAAATGATACTCAGTTTAACAGTGATTCATGCGTTAAACCACTGTCCATGTCTCCACAAATGACAACATATTGTCATTTGTCAATAAGCTTTGTTTACAATTCTTGCTTGCTCCTCACTTCTATCACAGGCTCAGGCACTATGCTGTCAGTAACAAGAGGTAAGACATTTAGCTCATTGCTGGTCAGCTCAGTATCTTCATATCCTTCCTGGAAATGGTTGACAAAAGAAAAGGTTAAGAGTTGCACAGTAATAAGGTCATAAGATATTGAAGGACAGCAATACAAGGGCCAGGAGAACAATGGCAAGGACAGCTGGGAGATCTGAAATTGTAAAAGTTTGCTTGAGAGAATAGCACCAAGAGGAAATGGGAACAGTTACGAGAAAAGTATATCATTAGGGGAGAAAAGAAAATACTAATGAAAGTATCATTACTGAGCATAGAAAGAAGCTAGTATCGCATTCAATTAATCCTGCATTGCACACCTAGTCAAAACATCTCTTCAGAGATTAAAATGAGAACCAAATTGATTGGCCATTTGTATTTAAAAACTGACATTTTGTTTCAGTAAAAACAATAACCAAAATTACAAGTGAAGATTTATTTTATTGCTTGTTTGCCTAATAGATTCTGAATCTCAAGTGGAAGAGTATTCCCTTTATTTAGTCACAGGTCTGAACTGGACATATGATTGCTTAATACAGATAATCTAACATCTGCATTAAAGATAGCTTGGGATAGACATTTAAGGTGATGTTTGCGTGGTAACACTTATCACTGTATTCTGCAATATTAAAGAAGAGGCATATATTGAATTATTAAGCTGTCGTTTTCTCTTGAGATGTAAATCAGCTGATGTTTCAGTTCAGATAAATCTTCTCCAAAGCCTCAAAAGGCTTTTCTTTTCCCTGCATACACCTCCCAGTTAAATTGCAATCTTGACTACCCTCCAAAATCCATTTATTTATGATGATTGTTAAATATTGTCTCCTCATTTCCACTAACTACATCATTATCAGCCTTACCACAGCAGGAACATTTATCCTATCCTTTACCGTACTCTCATATTACCACCACTCTTCTTTCATCTGGCCACTGACCTTCACCTTCTTTGTTGACTCCACTGTCTCTTCTACTGTCAGAGCTCCTCGCTTGTATTTCATAGAATCACAGAATCATAGAATCACCAAGGTTGGAAAAGACCTAAAAGATCATCCAGTCCAACCATTCACCTATTACCAATAGCTCCCACTAAACCATGTCCCTCAACACAACATCCAGTCGTTCCTTGAACACCTCCAGGGTCAGTGACTCCACCACCTCCCTGGGCAGTCCATTCCAGTACCTGACTACCCTTTCTGAGAAGCAATACTTCCTAATGTCCAGTTTGAGTCTCCCCTGTTGCATATTGAAACCATTCCCTCTAGTCCTATCACTAATGACACAAGAGAAAAGGCTGAACCCTAGCTCACTACAACCTCCCTTCAGGAAGTTATAGAGAGCAGTAAGGATTCCCCTGTGCCTCCTCTTCTCCAGGCTGAACATTCCCAGCTCCTTCAGCCTCTCATATGGTCTGTGCTACAGACCCCTCGCTAGCTTTGTTGCCCTCCTTTGAACATGTTCCAGGGCCTCAATGTCATTCTTGCAGTGAGAGGCCCAAAACTGGACACAGTACTCGAGGTGTGGCCTCACCAGTGCTGAGTACAGGGGAACTATCACCTCTCTGCTCCTGCTGGCAGCACTGTTTCTGATGCAATCCAGGATGCCCTTGGCCTTCTTGGCCACCTGAGCACACTGTTGGTTCATGTTTAGCTGAGCATCAATCAATACCCCAGGTCCATTTCCTCTATACAGACTTCCAGCTACTGCACCCCAAACCTGTAGAGTCACCCGGGGTTGTTGTAGCCGAAGTGTAGGATGCGTCATTTGGTCTTGTTGAGCCTCATCCCATTGGTTTCAGCCCAGCTCTCCAGCTTGTCCAGATCCCTCTGTAAGGCCTCACTACCCACAGGTAGATCCACACTCCCAGGCAATTTGATGTCATCTGCAGACTTACTGAGGGTGCACTCAATGCCCTCATCTAGGTCATCAATAAAGATATTGAAGAGGGTGAGCCCCAGCACTGACCCCTGGGGAATACCACTCATGACCAGCTGTATTTATGTCCATTCACAACCACTCTCTGATCTTGGCCCTCCAGCCAGCTCCTTACCCAGCCAAGAGTTTACCCAGCCAAACCATGGTCTGCCAGGAGAATACTGTGGGAGACAGTGTCAAAGGCTTTGCTGAAGTCTAGGTAGACCACATCAACAGCCTTTCCCTCATCTACCAGATGAGTCACTAGATCATAGAGTGATCTAGTTTTCATTTCTGCCTGGTCTAAGTATGCCTGGAGTTTGCTAAACCTCTAGGAGGTAACAGATGACAAATAACGAGCTGACGTCAGTTCTCTTTGTATTTTTTGGCACTTGCCAAAGCATGAGAGTCTCTTTGTATCCCTTCCTGCTTGAATCAAAAAGTCAGGCAAAGGTCACTGGTTTTATGGACTGTATCATGTGAAGGGGGCAGGCCTCTTAGGTGGAAAAAATGATTGAAAATGAACAGGTGAATATAAGTTTTAAATGCCCTCTTAACATGGTAAATTCTGTGGTACAAGTTAGCACAGCAGTGAAATGAGCAGGCGTGGAAGCTCACATTTCCCTTGAGTGTGACTAACGCAGCTCTAAAACAACACATGTAATCCCGAAGTATTAAAGTGCTCATAAAAGAGCACTCCTCTAAGTCTATGAATATTGTGTGAAATCTGGGTCTGCTTTATAGGATGTTGTTCTTTAGTCACACTGCCTCAGCATGGGATAACCTAGTGCTAATGCGCCTCTTTTTTCTTTCCTCTGTTTTGCTGTGGAAGCTGACTTATATTAGTGAAGTATTCACAAGCATTTCTAAATGTATGGGCAATATTTTATTCAGTTGTTTTTTTCCTAGACAATTATAGAAAAGACTAAGTGCTCCCAATCTAAGGCTAAGTGCTCATGCTTCAGCAATGTACTGTACCATAAAAATGTTTGTGACAGGAACCTGTGGTACTTTTCTGTCTCTAGATTTTTGGACACCATTTAATTGCCATATTATTTCACAACATCTTGTAATTACCAGCCAGATTTGCTCCTGACCCATGCACCGATGTTCCAGGTTTTCCTTTCAGGTGCATTGGAGTGGTGTCTTTGAATTAGACAGAATTGACAGTGTGTGCATTAAATACAAACAGCAGCCCTTTGTGTTTGAACTAAAAGAGAGAGCATAGGTTGGTGGGAATTGTGCGTGTAATTTTTTTTTTTTTTTTTTAATAATACACACACATACAAATAATAAAAAATAAAAAAATAAATAAACCCACAGAGCTTGGCCCTGCTGTATAAAATTCCACTTCAAAAAAGAAAAATCAGAAAGTGAGTACTTTGTTACAATCAAGCGGAAAGTCAACAGAGACTCTCTAACTTTTCCTGTTTTTGTTGTGTCTAATGTCCAGCAATTGGTTAAGACTAATAGACATTTTCTCACAGTTACATTAATACTTCAAAGCATTAGCACAGGCTGTGACTGAAAAATGGTTTTTCCTTTTTAAAGTGTTGATGGCAAGTTTGATTAAAAGCTTTATTCCCCATAAACAACTTCTACAGTTAAATAGACTTTTTATTGTGGACACAATTTATTAAAGTTTCATCTCTTCTCTTTGCTTAGTAAACTCATTTATTTGCAACGGCTTGACAAAAAGGGAGTTTGAGATGCCAAAGTGTAAATAAATATCTATAGCATGAAAACTTCTACATTGAATTCAGGACGAATTATAATTTTGAGCCAAACACAAGATGCTTAAAGGAAAGATAGGATTCATCTTTCCTCTGTCCTAGACTACAACGTATCTATTTTCACAAACTAAACGAAAAGTGATTTATTACTCCTGGCATGATGTCTTCTCTGGATAAGACAGGGAGTTTTAGCTTTGCCTCTGGATGTCCCTATACATGTTCCAGCTCCTAACAGTATATGAGTATGAGACCACAATACTCATCCAGGAATGAGTTTTCTCTTCAGAGAGGTTTTAGTAGCTGTAATATGGACAGTGGCAGAAATGATTTTGAAAAATGTTTGTAAAATTGAAGTCCACAATACTAAATAATTCTGTTTCTTATCATTTGCACTATTCCAGAAGCAGATGGGGGAAAGAAAACCACCTGATCATCCCACTCATTCATTTCTTTGCAGTGCAGTTTCTCATTAAACATGGAAGTTGTCTCTCATCAATGTCTTCTCTCCATACCAGCAGGTTTCATGTTAGATTAGTGTTTTATCATCACCCAAATTGCACTGCTTGACATTCATGAATGAAATTGGCTCTGCACTTCCCAGCTGCTCATCCACAACTTTATGTCCTCCCCTTTTTTAATGACACACACAAAAGACAAAAAAGGTTAACTTAACTTGGGCCCTATGGGTGTCTGCATAAACATAATGTTACCACACAGAATAAAACAGTGTGGGAGTAGGAAGTGGCGGCAGTGGTAATGGGAAGGTGGCAAAATATTATTCTGGGGACATGTTGGTCAAAATTTGTCTGAGCTACAATGTAGCTTTATGCTGACTGTCCTTTCACAGTCACTGTAAATCTGATATGATAAAATTGCATATCAACATATACTAGCCAATTTAACAGAAATATGTTCATATAGCCACTCCTTATCTAAGCAAACTTTCACAGTATGTGATCTCATAATGCACAGGGCTAGTACAGCTGGTTTTGTAGACTTAGTCTCATTTCATAGCTGGTATGCTCAGGAGCTACAATCATCTGCCTGGCAGTGACCTCCTTCCCACTGCATGCAGTCAACACTGAAGCTAAGAGTCCAGCATGAGGTTTTGTCTACACAAGTTATGGTGTTGTTCCACAGCCCCATCAATAAAAATAATGTGTTAATGACATGTGTTAAGTAAACTACAGAGCATATATATTCAAAAATAGCCATGTACAATTTCAGTTTGCATATTGAAATATTGGTCAAAAGTCTTTCCTCAGAAAAATCATTTGGATTTTGTACCTGAAGCATAATGGCATAACTTGTTCATATTGGGCTGGGATATGGCTGTGCAGATTTCAAATGATAATTCCATTTTTTCAAGATCTTGTCAAAGTAATTATTTTGGTAATTTGCAGAGTGTAAAGAAGAAATATAAAATCAAATTAGGAACATCCACAGTATAACAGAGATGATGAATTTATGAAATCAAGCAGTCATCCTAACCATTTTAGGCACACCAATTACCCTGCTTAAAATTTTCCTTCTCCCTCTTGTACCAAAGCATGCATTCTGCAGTGCTGGGGGAAAAGCCTATTTCTACTGAAAAGCAATCACTTTAGATCCCTCATACTTTATAAAAACAATGTAAATATATGTCCAGTGGTAAATTGCTTTGAGGTATTTAAATCACATTTGCTACCTGATTTTAAATGCATTCTAGTGATCTAGCACTCTGCTGAACTCTGTATTTAAAATACCCCTCTCTGAATATGTATTATTCCCAGTATTGTGAACAATCACTTAACTGTTTCTTGTGATTTTGCTTCTATCATGTTTCTGTACTTTGATTTCAGTCTATTTTTCATCCTGACATGCACACACACATTAATGGTTGTTAATATCCTTTCTAGAAACTGAGTCCTGGTTACACTTGCTCTTCAGGTAATAGCTAGGGCTACACAGGCATGAGACCATAAAAATGCAATCTTTAATCTTAAGGACTTCCTGTTCAGGAAGGACTAAGTACAGACCAAACAGCAGCAAGCGAACAATGTGACCTAGGCTGACTTTTAATGTGAATAAACAAGTCTGATTAAGAGTTATTCACTACTAGACATTCTCAGCGATTCTGAAAGAAAAACAGTAGCTGAGCCAAAACTAGAATTTTGGTTGTTTCCACCAGCATCAAGTAAGCCCTGTTTACTGGTGAATTGGCATGTTGGATTTCCTTCCTCAATTAAAAGAACATAGTAATTCCTTCCCACTCTGTAACACTGATATCTCATGATCTTTCTCACAGTTACAGACACACAACAAGCAGTGTGTTCCTTCTGGCTCTATTGTTATAGTAATGCAGTAGCTACCTTTGGAGGACACTCCTTCAGAAGATTCTCCTTCACGACACATTTGAAGAATTGTGAATACTTTTGAATTATTGAACTTTACTGCATGTAATCCTTTTTCTTTTATTTATTTTTTATTTCTATTTTTATTTTATTTTATTTTTTTTAAACTGTCTGAAGACAAGTTAGCTCTGTTTCCGTATGTGATATATTATGCACCAAACCTTACGCTAAGGGAAAGCAAGTCTGAGTAGAAGGAGAAATCTCCTTTTTCTTCCAGTATATCCAGTATATCATAAAGACTGCTTTTATTTTTACGCTAACTGACTTCTTGTTTGTTTGTTTGTTTGTTTTATTTAGCTTTGAAAAGAAGGAAATAATTTTAAAAAAAGATAGGAAAAGTCTATTTGGAACACAGCAGTCATGCTGCACTGACAGTTAATGAGAGGTAGAATGGTCAAATTTTACCCCATAATTGTTGACTTGCCCACTGGTTAAGACATCAGTATTAAGCTAAAACATACAGATATGATCCTCTTATCCCATTGTCTGTGATGTAGGATTTCATCTTCACATTAAAATTAACATAAAATCTCTTTTTGCTGGAGTTTCTCCCGACAACTTGGCATGTAATGGGAAAATGATGTAGCATTTTCTTTTTGAAACAGATTGATCAGATCCCTCCCTTTCCCTCTCACCCTCCTTTTTTCTCTACTTGCAGTTTTTATTCTTACTTATAAGGTTTGTCAGTGCAAAGCCTGAAACAAAGAATCTCTGAGATTCGCCTATGCGAGGGTTATGCCAACATTATTCCACTTCTTATCTTGCCATCTCTCAGGCTATAAAGCAACTAATCAGGATGAATCATTTTGGCGCTTGCATTACTGCCTGTAATGGATTTTGCTCAAAAAATAAAATTGAGTTTTTTTCAAGAGCAAACAAAACAAAACAAATTAAAACAAATGAAAAAGTAAAAAGTAGCACCCTCACCCTAAAGTCTGAGAAAACATATTAAGGTTGCAGTCATTCAGGGCTGCATACACACTTTTGAAGATAGGACTGGATTCAGTTGCTTTGAATTCCTTTGGCTTGAGTGAGATTAAATTGAACCTAAGTCTCCATACAAATATTTTCTCAAATCCCACTGCCTCCAGCCACTGAACTGTACAACACTGAGCTCTGTATTTTGTGGATTATTATTATTTTGGAGAAATTTGCAAGTTTTGTACCTGAATACTATCAAAAAAATACACAGCCCCTATGTACTCTAGTATTGGTGGAAATAGATACTGTTTCACAGGCTTAAGTGGAATCTGTGATTTTGCTTTTCATAGGTTTTAAATATTCCTAGACTTACAAGATGCTTTCAAATCTGATTAATATCTCAGCGAGGTACACAGATGTTTATCAAGAAAAGGATGAAAACTGCTTAACTTAGCTTTCAAAATTAGGTTCCCACTATGACAATTTAAGCTATTTTTTTTTTTTTCTGTGTTTAATCTTAGACAAAACCAACTTTTTACAAAAATAGACTGTCCTTGCTCATGTGTCCCTTGATACACTGAAAGCAGCTTCCTCTCAATTTGGGAAAGCCAAATCTCCACTTATCAGAAGAGAGTACGGCTACGTGTTTTCCTGTTGTGCTTTTTTTTTTTTTTTTTTTTTTTTTTTCTTTATATAGCTTGCTTGCTGCAAACAAGAGGTAGCTGCAGTGACTGAATTGGGAGAGGGGTAAAAAAGGTTTGTTCATATTTAACAGGACACACAGTAGTTTTGAGACTCTGAAATGAACTTAGCAGATGAGTTTTATTTAATGCAACCAGAAGAAAGCTCTCTCATGCAAACCACAGTCCTGATACTTTAGAGAAACAGGAAGCAATTTTCACAGTTCATTCGCGCAACCAATGAAATGTGAAATAGCTTGCATGGTTAGGTGAGACTGTGGGATGTTCTCTGTATCTCTGGGTAAAGCAGTACTGTTCCCAGGGCATAAGGGTAAGGAGAAAAACACTGAGAAAAAACATATTTATTAAGACCAATGTTACTGTCAGAATAATGGAAGGAAGACAAAGGATTCTTATTTATATCCAAGAAATGTTAAAGAAGCTTTGCACTGCTGAACAAAAGCAGTGTTTTGTTTCATCCAGAAAGAACAAGAAGTTTGATGTAAAATTAGTGAGTAGCAATACAGCAAAGCAAATTATAACAGGCATCACCTTTCACATGGGAGAGGTTATTGGAAGACTATAAATTTTCATGCAAAAACAGGGCGAGCTGTTAGTGCTACTACACCATGTGAAAAAGGTGCTAGGGTAGAAAAATGCATCTCCCTTCCTCAAAGTCAAACTGAATGATGCAAATGCATAGAAAGATTACAGGACAAAGCTAATTAAATTTTTAAAATAGTCTCCCTCCTTTCTCCCCTCCCCCCTTATAGTCAACTTGATTGACACTTAATAGTTATGCCAGTCCATTTGTTTCTTAAGTGTGAAGTTCCCACAGCAAGAAAAAAAAAAAAAAAAAAAAAAGAAAAAAAAAAAGGAACACAATAGTCTGAGCTGGAGTCTTGTGGGGAAGTGCAGCAAGCATGGTGAAGCTCTGATGAGTCTATTGAAAAAGCAGCTGTTTCTGCCTTCACTTCTGACCTGGTGGTGCACTCCAGTATAACTGTGTTCAAAACCCTTTCACTCTTTACTCAGTGCTGCTCACCATTCAGTGGGACAGAAGCAAGATCTTTACGTTGGTTTTAAACTACTTCAAGAAGCAGATGCTGCAATTACCTTTAAAAGCAATAGCTAGATAGACCCTGAATGGTGGCCTGTTTTTATTATTGCTGTCTGTCCAGGGAGCACTTTTATTGCTAGCAATCAGTGTTAGATCTTCAATAGCAGTTGATCATTTTTGCTTCAGGCTTTTGTGTGCCCATATGGCTGTGCATGGGGAATGCAAAGAAGAACAAATTTTACTACAGGATTAGCAGCCTTGTCTTGCTTTTTAATTTTACATTATGGCCTATTGTGTGCATACTGCAAAATGAGGAAGCAATGTGATTAAACCATAAAAGCTATTCAGACTGAAGGAATGTATGTCTCAATCAAAAACCACATCTCTGGACATGGTAATTATAGAAGGTCTATAGAACCGCTGACACAGATGGCTTGGGAAACAATGTATACTTACTAAAATATAAAACATTCCCAAAGAGTTACCCTAAGGGTGGTACAGATTTCTGCCCTTGATAAATTCATATTACACAAATGGTAGAGCTCAAAATGATAGGGTTAGGAAAATAGAACAGGTATAACTAAGTGGGCAGTCTTTTACCTTGAGCAATATAACTTTTGCTCATCTCTGAACTACACATGTCATAGGTCCCCTGAGTACAGGGAAGTTGTTTGCTCTGAAAGAAATTCCTCAAGTAGACAGAGGGACCTTGGCAACAGCAGGTTCAATATACAGATTTGTTCTTATTGCACCAGATTACTTACTAACAGGCATACCTTTAATTAGCAATACATCAATATTACATTCATCACACTAATACTTGATGCAATACAATCACTGAAGAACATGCAAAGAGAGAAGGAACATTTTACTATTTTGGTGCTGAAGTACTGTATTGACTTTGAGCTTCTGGCAGTTAGATTTCCAAACATTTTTCACCTGTGAACTGCAGCCATTTTCCAAGATTTTGTAATTTTTTTTTTTTTTTTTTTTTTTTTGTGAGCTGATGCCATGCAGTAAGCTTTCCTCTTCTTTTTGTTTGTTTGTTTTGTTTTGATGAGTACATTACTCTGTTTTGCAGTGAAAAACTATGTCTGCTTTCTCCATATTGATGACCACTTGGGAAAGAGAGAAGATTAGAGGTAGATGCAAACATTTACTGAAATTTGCCAATAATAATAAAAAGTGGCAAGAATTAACAGTGTTACAAAAATCAGAATCAAGTTGCTTAGCTTAAAGAAATAGACAGGGATCCACTGTTTTTAATAGTCCTTTTATTTTTTTTTCCTTTTTTTTTTTTTTTTTTTAATTGTTGTAATGTAGTTGCGTGAGAACAGCTCAAAACAATTGGTTACATAATGTCTCTGCCTTAAGAATCTGATAAGCAGAGAAATACAAAAAGCGAACATCTGGATTTTACACCCAGTAGGGTACAGGCTGTGGCACTGCTAAGAAAACGAAATTCCCATCATAAAAATGCAATTTTGGAAGCTAATAAATAAGATTTATTTATTTATTTATTTATTTCTCAGAGGTTACTCTCAATGGCATATTAATTTCTCTGTAACATGCAGCTCTACTTCTTTCCTCCCTGAAACAGCAGTGGCAAGATGACCCTTTCCTCTCCTGTGGAGTTTGACTGACAAGGTGCTGCCAAGGAGAGAAAATGATTTTCAAAGTCTGACCTAAGAAAAACCATTTCTTGTGCTCTCACTGGACTTTTGTTGCTTCAGGTGTTACAGGAAAAACAAATCTCTCAACTGCTCTGCTTCTTAATAAGAGTATTATTAAGATCCCCAAGCATAGCTGATACCACTCTTCCAAGCAGACCGAGAACTCCATTCATTTATTGATGCACTCTCCATGAAGGGATTATGTTTCACTTTGTTTGAAGGACCTGAGAGCCCTTATTATTTTTGTTTGCAGAAACACTGTGGTGCACATGAAAGAGACACAGAGAAAAAAAAAAACAACTTTATTTTAGGTGGGGGAGAATGGCCAACAGTTGATTGCCTCTTTTTTTTTTTCCCCATTTGAAAAAAGCTTCTTAGATGATTGATTTCTGATTTAGATTACCACATCCTCCCTGTTGTTCCCGGTTCTGTTTACTGAAATTTTTGCTGCTACTTTCATCTGACATTCAGGATATTGATAAGGTTAAAGATAATGACTGAGTTACTCCATGTCCAGTTTATTTTGGTGAAGATTTTCCTCCCAGCCAGTAAAGACAAAGACTTGCTTATGATTATAACAAAATAAAACAGGACACAATGGTAATAAGTAAATAAAAAAAAATCTCGTTCAGATTTTATCACAGCACTCGTCATGAAAAGCAATTGCAGCACTTGGTGAAATGACTGTGAGTGTTCATGCAGTGTTCTGTGTATGGGGTGGAGGACCTACTACCTTGCCGTCAGGTATATCTCTGCTAGAAAATACGCATTTCATGGGAGGTTCTTAATTTGGTCAACCAGTGTGCTCAGACTGTGTGGCTCTATCAAGGCTGCTCAGGTCCATGACACTGTTGTTATCTAAATTCTGAATGAGATCCTGTGGAAAAGAGTGAGGAATGGCTGACATGAAGTTATGGGGTCTGGGAGAGCAGATCTCATAATTCTTCAGATTTGGCCCACTGCACTTGCAGTGAGCCTGGTTAAATTATTAAGTCTGAAGCTTTTTTCATATTTCCATATGTATGCCATGTTTTATTCACCCTATTCTTTGAATGTGAGCAAATAAAGCATGTGTGACTTAATCCCTTGTTCTACACTTAAGACTTGAAAAATCTCAGTTAAGAAAGCCATTCATTTTGGTGGTCTGAAAAGCACTTTAATAAGGTGGATATTTTTCACACAAGTACTGCAGAAATAAAGTAGTTTGACTCATCTTTCTTATACCTCTTTTAAGTCATAATTACTCTTGTGCTTTCATTTAACCTGCCTTCATACTCAGTGTGAATCACTGGACAAACAGTGAGTGAGGGCTGAGCAGGATTTAATTTAACTGGAAGACAGCATGTGTAGGATGATAAGTTATACTCTTTCCACTACTCCATATTTGTGTTTAAGCATAAAAGGAGGCTTTACACTTTTTCTATGTGCCAGCAAGCACTAGGGGCTTTTGACAACTACGGGAGGCCAGGATACTCCTGCATCCTACCTTTATGTCCCCTTCAAATGTCCCCATGACCTATGTCCAGTTGTGGATACTTCAGTGGATATCAGCATGCATAATTTGTGCATTGATAGAGTGTGGTGTAATAACCTCTGAGAGCAAAATACTTTGTAAACTTGTTATATATTTGCATAGTAAAGCAGATCCTGATATTTTAATAAATAAAGGAGACATTATTTTTATCATCTATACAAGATTTCCTGAAAATTGTGGTGTTTTGTGAGACTTGCAGTCTCTGTCCTGTACATCCAGCAACACATAAAGCCAGCAAGGAGTAGATTTTATTTTCCCAAGGATACGGCAATCTGACACGACTTCTTAGTCTCTACTGAAAAAAAGTTTTAGAGCATCCCACTTTACGAATAATGCAAACTATTATTTAATGTACTAACATACTAGGCTTAATTTTTCACTTATACACTGTGCCTTTTTATGTATATAGATTTCATAGATTTTGATAGATTTATTCTGGACTTCCAGGGTGTAATGCAGCATTGGATCATGCCTTTTATGGTAAAGAGAGCATTTGCATTTAAAGGAAATCTTTACAGACAACTATTAAACTAAAGGTTAGAGAAAAAGTAGACTGCTGCTTAAGCTATAATAGGACCACAGTGAAGTGGAAGAGGAAAGATATTTTTAGGTTGTGAACTGCTGTCTTTCTTCCTGTGTCATGATTCCTGTGGCTCAGACCTGATGTTTTAAACTGACAAAGAGTTTTGAGTTTTTTCACTTCCAATTTTTAAAATTTTCTGCACGATAAGGTCAACCGATTCCAGCAGTTCTCTATTTTGATAGCTATGTTGAGAAAAATAGAAACATACTGGAGCATTAGAACCTCACTGAGATTTCTGTAGATTCTTATAAACATACTGTTTTGGGAATTTGTTCTGCATTGTGCTTCATACTTTGTTTAACAATAAAACTAAATTCACATTGTTCTGCCACTGCCAGTTTGGAAGTAGATTTTCTGTCACCAGGAAAACAATAATAATAATATTAACCAATACAATATTTCTGCACTTCAGCTCAGATTTTTTGATGCAGAGTGACTTTCATACAACATTGGCAGTTTTCAAATTCTTGTTGTCTGCAAATGGAATTTAAGGTGTTCAGGAAAAGTCTGTCCTTCACATCTTTAAAGACCACTGTGGTGTGATACTGATTTTAGAACACTGACATTCTACTCAAGGTCTTTATTCTTGATGTTAGCAAAGATATTATGAAGATCCAGCAAAAATGTAAGAAAATAGATTTTAAAACAATGTATGAAATAAAGCATATCTTTTATGTGAATATTTTAAAGAAAAATACCAACTTCCTCAGATAGGTACATGGATCAGTCTCCTCTTCAACGCTGTGAAAGCCATCTTAGATCCTATTAACAATATAAGGCTGATAAACACCAGCTGTGAATGTCTCCTGAAATATTATAAAAACCAGTACAATTGAGTTTTTCACAGAGTAATGTTTAATAGCCTATTGTTTAAAGAAGAAATTAAAAAAAAAAAAACCTTTGTGTGAGTCATATTCTGAATTTTTGTAGATAATATGCTTTGCAAATTAACTTCTATATTGATAAGCACTTACTTAAAAGAAGGTTCTCATTACTTTGACAAGAATTAATCCTTTTTTGATTTCTCTCTCTCTTTTTCCAAAGCCTGTTGTGTTCGGACTTTATTTTGAAGGCATAATTAATTGGATTTGGTTGGTATACCATACAACAGAATTTAATATAACTATAATTAAAGAAAAACAATTGAATTTTGTGCCCATTCATTATGAACACTTTGCCGTCTAAATGTTCCAGCTGATGCAGTTATCCATGGTTTTGTGTTAATCCAGTATTGATCATTTATTGTATGAAGCTTAACTTCCTTTGCTTTAGTTTTGGTTATTTTTCTCACTGAGCTTTTGAAGAAATAAATCATTCACTATAAACTCACAAAACAAAAAGAGAAAAGCCCTAAAAATTGTGATTGTGTTATAAAAACATGAATGGTAAATACAATAATAAATATACAACGGTGTCATAAATAATGATAATGTTTTACTAAACACCTAGATAATAGGTATATAGTAAAAGATGTTCCATGACTTCTCATAAAGAGGATATTCCAAATAAGAAATATTTTAAATCCAAATTACAGGGAATGCTAAAGATGACACTGTAAGAAATTAGATCAATTAATTAAAGTTCTTCTGCAGTTGTGTCTTCACACAAAGAATTCTGTTTATCAGTAAGACGGTTATTGATAAAAATGTGTAACAAGTTTTATGTGCTTTCTCTCTTATCCACTAAAGCATGTAATATAATGTGCCCACTAACTTTGAGAGCAACTGAATACCTTAAAGAGCCACTTAATAGTTCCAAGGGCAACTTTTGTAATGAAAACTATTGTGATTAACAAAACCTCTATCAGCAATTATTATCTATAGTATTTAAAAACAAAACAAACAAACAAAAAAAAACAGTCATTTTTTTCATGTAAATGTTACAATGAGACATGGCACAGACTTTTGTCTCAGATGACTCTCAGAATATTTGTCTCCTGCAGAAGGTTAGTCCACTTTGGAAGAAGGTTTGATAGCATTTCACATCAGAAAAACAAAACATAAAGCATAAAAATACCTCTCATGGTTTTTGTTCAGGGCTGAATGTATTTTTACGAGTGTGTGGCCATTATGGGTGCAGTAGTGGAACAGAAAGGAAGGAAAAATGTCAGAGGATATTCTTCCTACTATCTGTCTGAGCACATTCTTTGCTGCAATGCTTTTTCTTACATGCACATAGGAAAACCATGGCTTAAGAAACTTCTTAAATTAGATAGAAAATAGTCTGATCCCATGCACAGAATAGATGATAGCACAACATAAACCAAAAGTAAAGTAATGGATAAAACTCTGACAAAATCCTCTTTCATTTTGCACTTATCACCAGTAAAGCACACTCTTGGAAACAAAGAGCCATGTTAGACAGACCACTGATTTGATTCAGATTGTTCTCAGTAACGTGCAATCAGACTCTAATACAGTAACTTCATTACTTCTAGCCTGGTTGAATTCATCTTTTATGAAACAGCATAAGACTTGCACGTCGTTCCAAATTTCTTCAATTATTTTGACTTCAGATAAGATAGATAGACAACATGAGCCATAACAAAGGAATAAAGTCTGAGTCTAGAAAATATTTTCCAAATACATATCCTATGGCAACTATTGTACAGTTTTATGATGAGTATTTCTGTGGGGATCAGAGAACCTGTATGCAGGAAAAAGTCAGGAAGGCAGATGTTGGGAGAATTTGGATTACTTCAGTCAGGAACTTGGACAGGACCAGGCCACCTGAGACTTACAGATGGGGATATTTTTCTGGACTAGATCAGAAGAACTGGACTAAAATCATGTTTTATGTAGTGGCAAGATAGGAAAATTCTATAATGCTGTACAAAACCTGAATAATTTCCCCAGAAATTAAGAAAAAAAGGTCTTATCTGAAGTTATTTATTTATTTATTTATTTATTCCTAACCATTTTATGTCTGTGCTCTTCACTCCATTTCATTTCCACATTTTTCTCTGGTATGCTGGCTGTCTCAAAGTAGTAGTCTGCCCGCTTTTTGACAACTGCACTCTAAACATTGAAATGGACCATTTCATTACCAATTGCGTGCACACTGAAGAAAGAGTTCTTGTGTGATGGATCTGAATGAACAGCCTGTCTCTTCCCAGTTGAATCTTTAAAGGGAGGGAGGCAGTAAGTGCTGTAGAGTGTTCCTTTGCTGGCCAACACACGCACAAATAACACAAGCAGCCCCTTAGCCACCCACCCGGCCAACTTAAGTGTTCTCTGGCAGAAACTACCTGATGAAAGAATTTCTGTAGGAAAAAAAAAATACTGTCAATAGAACTGAGATGAATTCGATTCCTTTAGAAAGGGTATATAAAAGAAAACCACTCTTGGCAAAACGCAAGAAAAAATTGACTTCTCTCTTGAAGGGTTTATCTATTCATTTGATTGTCTCTTCTAAGTGAGCTGTAATTAGAGCTAGTCCTCTTCTAACCCTTGTGCTAATGAGGCTTTGCTCACTTCTATTAGTGACAGCACATTGTATTTTAATAAGGATCCCCCTGCCTGGCATGGCAGGGCCCACAGATAAGGGGAAGGAGAGCAAAAGGAAATGTAAAGAAGTGGGATCGGCAGGGGGTCCCCTCCTTGGCACTGGGCCCTACAGGAAAGCGCTGTCTAACTTTGTCTTAGAACTGTCATTTATATTAACTTCTAACCCATCACCTTCCCTGGTAGGCTAGCTTTACGCAGTGAAGCGGGATAGATCCTTGGCTTGGCCTCTCTATCCCCTATTTCAGTAAACTGAATGCAACACAAAAAGTTCACAGGGGAAGCATTTGGGGAGATGGTGTTAAGGATAGGGTCAAAAAGAGCTTTTAACTCATCTTAACATTACTGTCCTTTTCCATTTCAACTCCTATCTGCCCATCAGGGCTTTCGGTTTGCTCAGTCATCCATTGCTAAAAAAAAATAATAAAATAAAAAATAGAAACAGAAACACAAAAAGCTTGTAAATGGAAATTTAATGTTTTTTTCTTTTTTTCTGAGAACCCAACACTTGGATACCTGCACACTTGTGTTTTCTCTATGTGTTTTTTTTTTGTTTTGTTTTGTTTTTTTG
Source organism: Excalfactoria chinensis (assembly GCF_039878825.1). Classification (NCBI taxonomy): domain Eukaryota; kingdom Metazoa; phylum Chordata; class Aves; order Galliformes; family Phasianidae; genus Excalfactoria; species Excalfactoria chinensis. The sequence continues at coordinate 133,238,758 of NC_092825.1, read as the reverse complement.
TTTTTTTTTTGTTTTGTTTTGTTTTTTGTTTTTTGTTTTTTCTTTCCTTGCTGATTGAATCCTAGTTGGATTCAGCTAGGCTGATTCTACCTTAGTGTATGCTGATGCAAATTGCTGGTAATTTCTCTGCTATTCAGTAGAGTTAGCGGGAAAAGAGAATCAAGCCTTTTGTATCTTTTGTGTAACGGTCTTACATCTCAGCCAGAGAAACCCTTTATGACGAAGTCTTTTTTAGACAGTGGAGGCTGTTAGAATGTGACAGATAAACAGCTCTCTATATGCCAGAAGGTAGAAAAGTATTCTTTCTTTTTTTTTTTTTTTTGTTTTGTTTTGTTTTGTTTTTGTTTTTGTTTTTGTTTCAGTTTGTATCAGTGACATCCCAAGAGCCATAAGCAAAATATATTTCTTACTGTTAATATGTTCAGAACCATCCTTGGGATCTTTCACACCTCTAGGGACATGATTCTGCTCTGCTTGAAATTACACAATATTGTTTACATGTCAGTGAAGCGAACACAAAACTTTATTGTTTTCACTTAGCTTGCTACCCACCTATATTTTTATTCACACCTGTAAATACCTTTATCAAAATATAAAGAACAAAGAAGTCCAGGAAAAGGCCATACATGAAATACTGAGGGATGTATTTAAAGGTGCTATTTTCTCCTTTGAATTTCATCATATAGTTGGTCAGCTTTCTTTCTGGGGGGTCACACATTACTGACCTTCATGCTATTTGATGATGAAGCTGTTAAACAGACAGTATAGAAAGTGTTTAGTTCACTACTGTTGCTGTAGACAATAAGCATTCATGGGGATTTGAATTTATGTTAACTCAGATTCACACTCAGATCCTCTGACTGCCCGCAGTACCTGTGTGCTGGCATTTTGGTATAAGCATTTTGGTACCATGCCTCCATCGTAGGATAAACTCATTTTGGGAGGGAACATAAACAGTGCTGATATTCAAGTTCTGCCTTTGCCTTGTGTGGACATGACAGGACAACACTGTCTTCATGTTAAATGACCTGAGGCCTCTAAACAACTCTATTGAGCTTTGTGAATTTTTCTATGAAATCATAACTGCTTTACATCTGTCACTGGCTGTCTCACCACAAAAACTTGCCTTCACTTTAGAAACTCTCTCTTTCATTTCTTGATGATTTCTCTAGTTATGTTTTCAGACACCTGGAGCAAAACTGCTTGAAACATCAAGTAGGTGAATGGCATTTGCATATATCACCTGTCTGCTTGGATCAAAGGCTGTTGCAAGAGGTGTTTCTTCTGATAAGCCCATGTTCTCAGTTCTAGATGCTCTCCTGTCCCCAGATGACTGGCAGGCCCTCAATGGCCTCCCCTGTCACCTAGATCTACTGTTAATTGCTGTCCCAGCATAGTGTCATCCTTGGGCACAAGCAGGAATATTCTAGGAGCAATTTAAGTGTTGGTATCTGTGTGAGACAAGGTAGACAGTCTTTGTCTTTAAGTCCTCCAGAGGCACAAAATGTATCTTTTACTGACAAATCAGAACATAATATAAGTATACATTCTGGAGCTTTTGAATGTTTTCTGTTTTACATGCAGCTCATGTGCAGTCTTCTTTTCCTTTTCTTTGTCTGAGCTAGTGACCCATTGTTCTAGATACCTGGAAATGGCACTGTGCGCTCTCTCACTTGATCTTGGTGCAGGTTCTTAAGTTCCTTAACAGCACTGTTAGCACATACCATAGACCTGATGCTACCACATGCATCCTTATTGTCCCTTCTGCCACCCATCCTCTTTTACTTTGTTCTCCAAATACTTTTCAATATAAATTACTGTTTCTATGCTGCAATACAGTCCATCACACTTCTGGCCATACCACACCCATAGCCAGAGTCCAGAAATAGTGGCTATAATAGTTACTGTTTAGATGGCAAAAACATGAAGAATATTTGGAGAGGAATATATAGAAATAAGAGACAAAATGAGAAAATTGTCTTTACAACAAACTGAACTTTTCCTGTGGTTGTTATAGAAAAAGTATTTCATGGATCTGGCACACAAACAAATAGCAGCACATCATGTGTGTAGGTTTGTTTGTTTGTTTGCTTGTTTTCATAGAATCACAGAATCATAGAATCTTTAAAGTTAGAAGGGACCATTAAAGGTCACCTAGTTCAAATCCCCTGCAATGAACAGGGACATCCACTGCTAGATAAGGTCGCTCAGGGTCTGATCCAGCCTGGACTTGAAAGGCTTCAGGGATGGACATCCACCGCATCTCTGGGCCACCAGTTCCAGTGCCTCACCACCTCCACTGTACAAGACTTTTTCCTTCTATCTAGCCTAAGACTACCATCTTTAAGCTTGAAACCATTTTCTATGAAACCATGTCATATCACAGTAGACCCTGTTTAAGTGTCTGTCCTCTTCCTTCTTGTATATTCCCTTTAGATATTGAAAGGCCACTATCAGGTTGTCTTGGAGCCTTCCCTTCTCCAGCCCCAGCTCTTTCAGCCTGTCCTCATGAGAGAGGTGTTCCATCCCTTGGATCATTTTTGTGGCCCTTCTCTGGGCATGCTCCAATAGATCTATATTTCTATGACCTCCTTCTGTTTTTGCATATTTGTCTTTCTGTTGTTTCACTACTATATGGACACTGGAGGAAACAGACATGCTGAAGTATTAAGGTCACATAATAGCAGCAAGTCTGATAATGCTGCTGCCTTCAATACTGTGGCCTCTGAACATATCAATGGTTTTTATATCCTTATCCCCAGAGATTTTTCTTAATGTTCTCTTTGTCTTACAGTTGAGGAACAGTTAAGGATTTCAAAAATGATTTAAAGTTGGTCTAATGACAGAACAAATGTTAGCCTTCTTAAACTGCCTAGTGGAATTATCAGACCTCACTTATTTGGTTGAGTTGATTACATGGGTGTTTATAAAGTAAATGGGAACAAGTAAGCACCTAAGAAAAGGTCAGAATTAGCTATCTGAGCACAAAACTAAATGGAGGACATGATCAGCACTATGAATCAATTGTTCACCTCTTGATTCACAGACAAATTTTTACATGTATTTTCTTCAGTTGCAAAAAGGAAGATTTGCTGAAATTTCAGTTACTGTGGCACCTTGCCTTTTGTGAAAAGCTGGAAATATAAATCAGTCAAAAAGCGGAGATGTACACATATATGCACACATATTTTGCAATTGATCATCTCTTCCAGTTAGTAATAGGCTTGCTTCCCTCATTCTCAATCCATGGAGCTCTTGAACTATGAACTTGCTACTGCAACTGGATACCCAAGATACATCAGCCATTTGTTTTTTTGTTATCTGCCTTAATCCATATCTTTTTACTCTAGAGAGTTATTTAAAGAACTTGATATAGTTCAGTTAGCTACCTTTTTGTTTAGAGATTGTATCAATGTTAATGTTGATGCCTGGTATCTCATTTAGTGATGGGCTGAAAGCACAGTTCAGACAATATATTCATCTGCTCTAGAAAAGGAATTTCCATCAACTATGAGAAACTCCATACTCAAGCTATAGTCCACATTCATGTTTATTTGTCCTGGTCTTAAAGGAGAAGAATTATGAGCTGAGGAGATGAAGATTGCCTATAGCATTGGTATAGGGGTGTCACAAGAACTCTTTCCATTCCTGTTTTATTAAGAATACTCCTTCTAATTGTGCCTTTCCCCATGTAGAGTGATACAAACTACTTCTCTTGGTTAAGAACATTTCCAGTTTCTGACGAGAGGAAATGTCCCAAGAACAGACAGAGAAGTGAGATCAAGACTGTTGTTTCTTTCCTTAAATTTCAATACATACTTGAAAGCTGATAATATAAAACATTCTCTTCAGAATTCCAGTTCCTTAAAAAAGTTGTTTTTATGTTGCTTAAGGCAAAATAATATCTTAGTTACTGCCTAATTTGGGAAGATTTTGTAATAGATATTGAGTTCAAGTGTAATAAATCCATCATTTACTCCTTTGAATTGCTATACAGTTTTCAAGATGTCTCAAAAATCAGATTTCAGTATCTACAACTCATGTTGTATGAATCAATGAAATACCAGCTCTCTAATTTTTGTTAGCTATGCACAGGATGAAAAATACACTTGAAAATTAAAACTCTAATGCTTTATTAGAAAAGAAAAGGAATATGCTGCATGCAAAAATCTATTAACTTTCAGACTAATATCTCTTTAAAATTTTTGTTAATGTAAGTGCCACAAATGTAGTTTTGTGTTTTAGTCAGTGTAATAAATTAAAATAAAAATACAATGTGATCCTATTTCTTAATTTGTTCCTATTCTTTATCAGTGGGATTACGTGTTCATTCTGATGATACTCCATAGACAACTGAGTTAAAAGTATTGTAGAAAACTCTCTAATTACATGACTGGAGAGAGATTTTAATTACAATTTTCATAGCCTCTTTTTAATTTTAGAATTCCTCTCCACTGTAGCTAATATATCCCAAAATTTAACATATTTATTTACTATGTTTTCATTTGGGTCAGTCAATGAATCTGAACATTCTAAAAGCCTACCTGTCAAATTATTGTCTTCAGTTGCCGAAATAAGCATGATTACTACTGTTTAGTGGAAAAAATTGACAAGAAAACTGCAAAGTCCTTACCATCAAAGACTTCTTGCCCTTAGGTCAAAGTTGTGTGCTTTCTTAAGTATTTTCTTTTCTTTTTTTTTTTTTTTTTTTTTTTTTTACACTTGTGCTTTTACATAAAGAGAAAAAGAAAGTAACAATAAAAGCTATAAAGATCTTTGGAAAAACGTTTATCAAGCTGCAAGACCCCTGGTGTGTTGAACAAGGGAGAAATCGTGGAGGTAACTTCTGCCCCAATGGATCCCAGATCTAAAATCTTTGTAAACAGAGCCTTTCATTTAGTACAACTGGATCATAAAGTGACAAGTTTTCCCCTACAGTTTAGCCTAAAGCCTCTTCTGGTCAGATTAACTCTGTTGTATTCAGCTGCAGACCTGGATTAACCCCTAAGAAACACTGTATTGTTTCTCTTCATTGCATATATCCCCATGTCTCCTATTATCTCCTCTTTACAACAGACAAAGTGATACAAAGTTTAATCCATGATAAGCTTTTCTGTAGTTTGAGGTTTGTGTTAAGACGTCTTCTTTGACAGTTGTTTTCCCTTTTAAAGCAAACAGCTCATCCAAATAGGAAAACATGTCAATAGACTTTGCTAAACTGAAACAGAAGATAGTTACCAGAAGTATTACTAGGACAATGTTGCCAATGCTAAATCCACTGTCCCTCATTGTTGTACTGTAAGTAAACTGAAAACAAGCATGCATGAGATCCATATTTCTTATGACATACCTGCTACTATATTGTATTTTGCAGTGAAATCATCTCTACTGTAAAGTTTTGCAAAAGCATTTTGAAAGTTCTTTAAAAAATTGCTGTGTCAGCAATAATCTTTGATATAAGTGACAGGAGGCACAAGACAAAAGTCGTAATGAAGGTGGTTATAGAAGTGGATGCTGGAATAAGGGAATGACATTACTCATGTACCTTTCTAACTACCTACTTATTAGAAATCACAGACATAAAAATTATACAACATGGGGTACATTTATGATTTGGATAATGCAGCTCCTTTTGTTCAGTTTTTAAAGGTTTTTAGTCATTTTTAAAATGTTCATATATATATGAAAATAATATAGAACATGCTTCAATATTGCTACTAGTGTTTTATAACATGCATAATACAGCTTAATAGCAAGGCCAGCACATTTTCAGCAAACGGCTAAGATCCAAGGAAGCTTCACTGGCCTCATCACATGAGTTTTGCTAAGGTCTCAACAAAGCAGTGTTCGCCATGGGATAGGGTTAGGGCTAAACAGAGATAATCCTGTCAAGACTTCAAGATGTTTTCAGAAACTCAATCCAGGGCACAGTACAGCAGATTATCCCTTGGCCTTTCACCTTCAAGGCAAGCAGACATGGTACTGAGATGAGACATAGCTTTTAAAAGATATACATTAGAAGATTCTGAAATGACTGGTATTTACACTGTTAGTGTAAATTTTTTGTGCAGCCTTTGGATGGCAGTGTTATATGCGTGGTACAGGTAGACTGCATTTCCACAGACTTCCTGACTTTCTCCCACAAAATTAATAGTGACATTTCTTTTGATAATTCAGAATAAATTAACATTGATTAGAATCTTATTTTTCATTAAAAAAACCTTCTTTTTTTCTCAAAAACAAACAAATAAACAAAACTTAGAAAATATCTTATTGTTCCTCTAAGAGTTTAACTTTTAGGACTGAAAGAAGTGGGAGTGGTTGTTATCACTGACAGAGTGATGGAGAAGAATAAGAAAGAAGATAAGTATGGAGCGGTAAAATTGGATGAGCTTTTGATAGTGCAGTGAAACAGTGTCAGTGTGGCATAGTGAAAAGGATAAAACTATGTCACACATTCAAGGTGGTGGTTGTGTTGTCCAGATGAGAAGCTGATTTCTGTTTGCTTGGACTGCCGGAGAAATACCTACCCTATGGAGGTCATGGTACTGTAGACTTCAAGGTGTGACATGATGGTGGCTTGTACTGCAAATGGCAAGGTGAAAGAAATCATTATAGGGATGCTGAGAAAATGGATGGATAAATGGATTTGGATGCTGCATGTAATCTTTTCAGGTGTGACGCTTTCCTAACAAAATGTGTGAAAATCCTCTCCCCCCTGAAATAATTTTTTTTTTTGTTTGGCAACCAGCCCTTCTGTCTCTTTCATGTTAGCTACAGAGGAATTAAATAACCATGCAAATTTATGAAGCTGCCTCAAAGGAATTTCATTACAATGCAGCTTGGATCTCCATGCTGAGGCAGTACTTCACTTTTCTTCAAGGGTCATGATATTCATCTTGTTAATAGGGTTTTCCTGAACTGGGCTGATGCCAATATCTGTACACCTATCAAAAGAGAATATGTAAAAAATCATAGATTTATGGAAAAAAAATGCTATTAGGCCCAAACATAGAAAAACTCTGCCTCTGGAAATTCCTAACCCTAAGATAACTGGAAATTGGAATAGAATATCAGGGTAAGTAGTGTATCAGCCTAAATGCAGTACTATCCACTAGTAGCCATCAATGGAGATGGAGTACCTATGTTAAATTAAGCCATCAGTTTGATCCAGTCTGGCTTCTCTTATTTTCTTATTCTGAAAGCACATCATTAAACATATATTACAATCTACCAAAATTGGTTTGCTTATCTAAAGAAGCACAAGTATTGATTGAAGCTACTTTGTGATAGGACTGTTTTCTACAGTCCCTTGCTCCTGTTATTGATCACTCTTTGTAAAATGACTATGTGCTACTGTAAAATTAACTATGATAATTTTACTACTCAGTTATTTAATTGATTTTCCAATGCATCTAGCAGTCGACCGGATAATTGTTGATTTGTGCTTAAACTGATGTATATAATGAATGGGCTGCATCAAAAGAAACATGGCCAGCGGGTGGAGGGAGGTGATCCTGACTCTGCAGTGTGCTGGTGAGGTCTCACCTGGACTACTGTATCTGAATGTGGAGTCCCCAGTACAGGAGAGACATAGACCTGTTGCAATGTGTCCAGAGGAGGGCCACAAAAATGATTCATGGGATGGTTCATCTCCCCTACAAGGACAGGCTGAGAGACCTGGGGCTGTTCAGCCTAGAGAAGAGAAGGCTCTGAGCTGACCTGAGAGCAGCCTTTCAATACCAAAACTGTGTGTGTGTGTGGGGGGGGGGGGGGGGGGGGAGGGGCTAAGGAAGAATGAGAGATTCTTTAGCATGATCTGTTGTGACAGAACAGGGGGAAATGGTTTCATATTAAAGAAGAGGAGATTTAGATTGGATGTAAGGGAAAAGTTTTTTTTTTTTTTTTTTTTTTTTTTTTCACAGTAAGCGTGGTAAATCACTGGAACATGTTGCCCAGAGATGTGGTGGGTGCCCCATCCCTGGAGACATTCAAGACCAGACTGGTTCAGGCCAAGGGCAACTAATCTAGCTGAAGGTGTCCCTGCTAATTGCAGAGAAGTTGGACTAGATGGTCTTTAACGGTCCCTTCCAACTCAAAAGGTTCTATGATTCTATGATAATGCTTCTGACTATGTCCTCTAAGCCACTGACAGTACTCAGTTCCCTCTGAAGTTGCATGTTTAAGAAGAAACAACTTTAACAAATATTGAATGAAATTGTATTTTAAGTGTATACCTTGTGGAGGCCTTTGAAGTTTTTTTGAAAAAGTGTGAAAAACAGCCACAATGGTTACATAGTAAAAAGTCATATAGAGATGCCAATCACTTTTCTTGTTAATCTTATTAAAACATGGAAAAAATTGCTTTTATCAATGGAGCTTCCCAATAAGGATTCTTCCACAAAATATTTATTTTAATGATATATTAAAATACAATTTCCAGTTGGTGTTCCTCTAAGCAGTCCAGAATTTTTCTATAAAGGAGTCATTTGCTCCCAGTCTATACACCTTTTTTTTTTTTTTTCTCATTTGTATTCCTAGCACGGTACAGTTTTCTTCATCATTTCGAAAGTTTCCTTATTAATTGCATGTGAAAAGCTAACATAAACATCTGACATGCACCTTGCTTTCCACCTTCCTCCTTCACTTTCCCCCAGAGAAGGTGCTTCAGAAAGGAATCTGCTGTTGTCTTAATATCATCAGTTCTTCTATATAATCATTAACTCTATTCATAATCTGATGAAAAATAGTGTACTTCAGAAGGAAGTATTTACACTCAGGAGCATATTTTTATTAGATCTCATTTAGTATTTTAATAGACATTATTAAGGAGTTGTCTTGTTGGATGCACTGTATTCTGACAGAGGACATTTATCTATAACATGCATTTCTGATCTTTACATTTGTGGTTGCTTCACAGTTTTATGATAAACATAAATAGCAAAACCTTAATAAACATGAAAGTTGTCTTGTTCAATCTAGTGATGGACATTAAAAGCACAAGACTGTGATGTCTCACATCCAGTTGGTAGCAGAAGTGAAACTCCATAGTCAGTGAGAGAATCGCAAATTTGAATTATTTTAGTTTTATGGAATGACTTTTTTCTGTGACAATCTCAGAACAGTTATTTTGAGACACTTAAATCTTATCTACATTAAAAAAAATAGCTCACAATAGATGAGAAAAATACCCTTTATTTTGAATAGTATGGATTACTCATATGGAGGGGATTACTCTAGACTGTTAAAAATATACAGCAACATTTTCCCTGTCTATAAATTGGTATAGAAGTGTAAAATCAGATGCACATTGGAGCATCATACTATTATCACATATTGCAGTGAAAATCAGTCACATACACATGAGATTTTCAGAGGCATTCACTGACATACAGTCTGGATATCTGTAATCAGGTGGGTCCAGGGAAGGAATTAGGAAATATCTGTATTTGTATAAATAATATATTAACACATTTTATACATTAGTAAAGTGTATAATTATAAATAGTGCTATGAAGTAATAAATGTTGTCTGATAAGCAAAATCCTGAGTTTTGATTTTTCAGCCTTTTCTGAGACAAGAAATGCTTCAGTTGCAGGTTATTGCACATCAGTTTTATATCAGTATCATTACGGTGGCTATGACTTTTTGTTGCTACAGCTGAATTTTTATAAATTGTAATGTGTATATAATGTGTATTTATATACTCATCTAGCATGCTGTGCCTTGGCCATTCTAGGGATGATTTTTTTTTTTGGTGTATGTACTTCTTGGCTCTTATGTTTCCCTGTGCATAGTCCAGAGCTAAGTCAAGATGGAAGAGGAATTCAGTCATGAGGGTGCCAAATGTGGGACAATGCAGCAATGACATATTGTCGATATTAAATAAATAAATAAATAAATAATTTAAAACAGTATAGATTTTTGAATTAAACGCTGTTTTTTCTCCCATCCTCCTCCCCTCTTTAGTCACCTCCCCCTGCCTCTTCACCTCCTACCAAAATAATAAATCCTAAAGCATATTTATTCTATTCTGGGGACAACCTAAAGTGACATACTTATGGATTTCAATCTGTTGTTTGTACTTGTAAAGGGAAGTATTTCTTAGGATCATATATTGTTGTTGTTCTTTTAGCTGATATAGCAGTCCTCCACATTTAGGATTTATCTCATGTGACTTTGATCTTTCTCCCTTTTTCTTTGTCCAAGGGGCAAAACCTATCCACTTCTCTGCTCAAAGGGAGTGCTATTACATATCTTAGGTGCAGTCTACTTCTCCTCTGCAATTCAGCCTTATTTTCATAATACACCCCCAACAGATTAGATTATTATGTCATTTTCTACGGGGTTTTGAAGCAATTTGGCTTAGATGGAAGCTTAGCAATGAATTATTCTTTACTCTTTTTAATACATGACTGTTTCCTTGGGAGTGATGCTTATCACCATATGTATCTGTCTCTGACCATATGCTACAGAGATAGTACAGTGTTGATGATTGCACTGAAGGACAGGGGTTGCTGGAAAAGTGAAGAACTCAGGTTTCACATGCAGAGTCTGAAAGAATGGAAAGGGAAAGGAAACCATTCAGAAAAAGCAAAATAAGAAAAATCCAGAAACGTAAAATGTGAGAATGGAAAAACAGCCAGTCTGTCTGCCCAGCCTCCCTCCAGTCTGTTCAACTTCAAAAAATAAAATTACAAATCTAGGTGCAGAATGTATTCACCATATTTCCCATGTGTGTTATTGCATTTATTATATTTGTAATCACTTTATTTAGCGTCACTCGTGTATTTTTTTCCTGACTGAAAGGAGAAAAATCAGCCAAATTTATGTCAGTTTTATAGGTTTATTCAATGAAATATTAGTTAAATGAGAGAAATGTAGCAACATGGTTAGTAGAGTCATGCAAAATAGCTGTTCCTCTTTATATCCACTATTAGATGAGATAATTTGAGGGTAAAATGCCAGAAATCCTAAGGTGAGTACTTATTAAGATCAGGCTGAGCAAAGAGCTAATAATATATGTGAGCTTCCTAAATACTACCTCTGCTATAAGATCCACTTCCTATGTGATTTAAACAGAAGGTTGGGTAGGCATGAATCCAGCAATATCCTGCAATGTTCAAATTTCTTAGATTTATTTGGGTGGGTGGGGTGAAATTATTGGTGGCTTCATTTAATCATACCTGTCATTTAGGCTGTTAATTTTAGATTATTGTCTTACATAGCCATACCATAAAACCTCAACAATAAGATCAGGTAGAAATTGATCTAGTCATTGTATTCTTTTGCTGACCCCAAGAGTTTCCCAAATCTATTTCCATTTGTCATAGATGATTCTGCTCTGTTTTGAACTATATTATATGCACCAATTTTGAAAAGACCTTCATTTCCTTCAGTCAGCAAAACCAAACATTAGAGTAAGAATATTTATGAATGTAACCTTCATTTAATATACCTTCAAGTAACAATTGAGAGATTTGTGATTTTTTATTTTTTATTTTTTTTTTTTAATTCCCAGTGTTTTGTGGAGATTTCTTTCTTTATTTGGCAGTATATTGAAAGGGGTGAAAAATGAGAATCTTTGTCCATAATGTTTATTTTGATTACACACACTTTGATTCTGTATTCTTATTGAAGAATCATAGATATTCTCAAATTCTTTGGCTAAACTTGACCAGTCCTTTAGGGACATCAAATTTGGCATGCAAGCTTCCTTCCACAGACTGAGGAAAGTTTGCTTCTACAGAGAGCAACAAATCTTGATTAATCTAGACTCTCTTCCATATGGACAGGTTATATGCGTTTCACATTGGGACACTAAAATAAATCACGTGACTCTTACAACCGAGTTCCATGGCTCAGCCACTTCAGGATCCAAACTAGGGACTAGTGAAGTTACAGTATCTCATTAATTTCAGAAATATTTGACTTATCCTTGGTGAAAAACTAGCCATTCACAACTTAGCACTGTAGCCTGGAAATATTTTTTCTTATACTAAGAAACTTGATATACTGTTGAAATAAAGATCAAGATCCTCTCCAAATGCAATAGAAACCTTGAATCCCTGTTAGCTTACTGAGTAAATTATTCTTTATATTTTGACTATCACTTTTTATTTTCACTTTGTTCTTCCCGGACTTTTATTACCTATTTTGCAGATTTATACTATTTCTTCCTCTCATGCCCATCTGTCCACACATGCGCTTATTTTAGCTACATTTCCTTTCACCCTGCTGGCTCCTGTATATCCTCACCACACCCCAGGCATGTATCCTTCAAGAAGATTTATAATGAGAACCATTTTGAGCACCTTCAAAATAGTGATATAAGAAAACTGGATTTCTAACTTTTGGTGAGTAACATAAATTTATTTATAGGGTTAAAAATGAACACAGTTGCCCTAAGAGAGGCTTTAGGCTTCAGATAAGTTTTCATAGAGTGAAAACAGAAGAGTAGTTTATACCTGGAAGATTAAGTACCAACCAAAGCTGTTCTGTCTCCTCTTACTTACTAGGTGGAAAGAAAGAGCCTGCACATTTGGGCCAGATGAGGCCAGAAGGCACCGTGTGACACACCTGAAGGGAAAACCAGAAGCTCTGGGCATGCTAGGGCATCACCCATGGGGCAAGTGGAAGCACATTCACAAATGCAGAAACTTTATGTGTGGCCTTGTGTTAACAGATTTTCTAGGTAGATTCTCGGCGAAAAAATAAGAACATTTTACTCACTGTAAGATGTTACTGCATATGCACAGTAGTGGAGGTTGACGTGAAAACTAGGAATGTGTCTGAGTGGAAGGGAGTGCAGTTTGACCTTTGTCTCTGCCCTGAAGTTAATTTTATCTTTGTTTGTGTTAACGTAGCAGAACTGTGAAGGAGAGCCATAACAAGACTTTGTTGTTTGCCTATTGCTTAGCTTGCAACTCCAAACTGAATGGCTTTTGGTATGGCAAAATTCCTTAGGAAATGCCATGTAGATTGCAGTCTGCACCAGCAGTGGCAAGAAGGCTGCACTCCTTGCCTCTCATACTCCTATTTAACTTGGCTTAATTTATTTGAAATTTTTTGATAGCCTCACTGAGACAATAACATCCAATCTGCTGATGCTGAGGAGTCCCTTGTGGTCCTTTCTTCCAGAGATTGGGTGAAGAGCAGCTGATGCCCTGCTACTGTGCCACTTGCTCAGGGTGGGCCGAGTGGCAGGGGAGGGTGGGGCAAAGCCAGGCAAAGAGCTGGCTGTTGTGGGAGAAAGACAAGCCATGCTGAAGCTCCAGATTAGAAGATTTTTGCTACACACATCTGTTGCTTCCTCTTCCCAGTACACATTTGCACTTCCCATTGGGTTCCTGGGGGTGCTGGGGGCAAGCTTCCAGGCCTCGCCTTGGAGTGGTGTGTTCTATTTTGTAAATTTAGCATATGAAATCAACTGTATGCTACACTTTCTACTGTCAAGCTTCATAAGAGTTCAATGCTTTTGTACCAGTAGCTGTTTCCGAAATGTGTTGATGTTTATGGAGAATTAATTATGCTGGAAATACAAGAGATACCCTGTGTTGTAGATGTATGTAAATTCATAAAAAAAAAGCACCATACAAGAGGTGCTTGTATTTTGTTTTATATAGATAGCCATGTCCTTATTTCTCCACAATTGCTGACAAAGTCTTGTTTACTTATATATATAATTTATACTTAAAATTAATTAGTTAATAAAGCAGTTTAACCTACAGTATTGATCTGTATCTGTGACAAACAAGCAGTCATGTCTCCTTATGGTAAAAAGAGAAAAAATCAGCTTTGACTTATTAGCAGACTGTCTGCCTATATCTAAATGCTTCGAGCAGGCTTTAAAATTGAAAAGTGTAACTCCAAAAAATTGAATGACAGCACATCTATTTTATGTGCTGAAGAAAAATGGAAATTAACTTAAAACAGCTGAAATCTCTTCTAACAAGGAATCGTTGACAACTATTCAAGCAGTAGGGGTTGCGTGTATAAAAGTATGTGATGTAATTGCCTTGAATTTTAAAACCTGCTACTTTTACAAAGATGATTTTGTTTCCTCCCTTTAGTAAAAATGTTCTTTTATTAACATTTATTGACCTCACGTGTATTAAATCACCACGATCTCCCTAGCCTATGTCATAGTCTCATTTAGTAACCATTGCATGTTCTTTTTTTACACAATTGAAAGTGCCTATAATCTATTTTGGAATAGGCTTCAGTCCAGAAATATGTTTTACTTTATTATTTTCTCTTCTCTCTGGGGATGCCTTCACAAAATGGTAAAGCCCAAAGACTTCCTGAAGGCTAATCCTTTTCTGGGTCATATGATTCTTTTCAGATTCCATCTTGAGAGAGTTTTCTTCTAACAATAGGTTCTGCTGTCTGTGAACTGGAGAAAATCCTGTTGCTTTAGTACTAACAATGAGTGGAATTTCAGTGCAGGAGTAGTGTTTGCTTAATACAATAGAAGTTGGTACAGGCTGGACTCACAAGTGTCAAGTAAACAGTGTGGGAAAATCTATACTACTGCAACTGAGTCAACAAGGTGCCAAATGCCTAAATGTGACTTAACTGTAACTGCAATAACTATCTGGTTGACTTTATTCCTTCCTCCAGGATAGGACTTGACACATGTCTCATTGAGAGGGGGTTAAACAAGAAAACAGGCTGCTAACAGGGAAAAGATTAACAAAGCAAGCATTCAGTCACGCATTAGAAAATGCACACCAAGTGCAGTCAAAGCAACTCTATTTCAGGGTCAGAAACAACTCTGACTTACTAAGTGAAAACGATGGAAGGTGACACGTTAGCCCCTGCTATAATTACATAAATTCACCCAGAAATGTAAAGCAAGCAGGGCCTAGCTCACATAAGTGAAGCAAATTGATTCTCATATAAGTATTAAAAAAAAAAAAACAAAAACGCAGTCCTCAGATTGATGTCAGCATAGATGAGTCAGAAAAATTTGAATTCACTTAGCAATAGGAACTCCAGTATCCTATTCATGTTTGGACTGAGAAAACAAATTGACTGAGCCCTTAACAGAGGTAAGACATGAGACAACATACATTTATATTCAGTACAGCAAGAAGAAAAAGTGGTTTAGATCTATCAGAGTCAGAAACTACAATTCAACCTTGTCTATTACTCCATTTGTAATGATTTTTTTATTTTTATTTGTAGCTTTCTGTAAGGAAGATTTTTTTTTAAACTTAGTCATATATTTGTCCCTTCAAAAGCAGCAGGTTTTTCAGGTATTTTGTCCTCAGTTTTCCATTATGATTTATATTCTTTTACTCTTGTTTGAAGCCTCATTTTATGTTATGCCAGTAATTTCCAGTTATGCCTAAGACTCAGTTCAGCCAGCACTGTCATGAAATTCCTGTTGTAAGATAAAGATAAAAGATTAAAAAAAAAAAAAAAAAAAAAAAAAAAAAAAAGGTTTTGCAAAACTATTTTGGATCAGGCACTAACTAAACCAGAGAGATGTGGCATAGTTCCTATTTCACATTCAAATTGGCTCCATACAAGAAAAACTCTTTGCAACACTCTACCTTCCCTGTTCTGGAATCAGCAGTGAGAAGCTTCAGCACCATCAGTGTTGATTTAACCACTAAGAACCCAGAACTTTTATGAGATCTAGGCTGCTGAATTAACTTCTGTTTTATATAAAAATGTCTGCAGAGTCCAATACTTCCATAAGCAATAATGAACAGTCATGCACAATTGGAGCAGAGTTGGAAAACTGCAGCTGGCTCATGAGAACTTAAACTATGTTAGAAGTTCCTGTGACTCAGTCAGATCAGCCTAGGAAAATCATGCAATAAAGTTACTACCCTGTTTCTCAAACCCAGGCTAGCATCCCTGAATAGTTTTACTGCTGGCAGAAGGTACTAGCCTTGCTAAGGTATATTTACACAGTGCTGTTTTGCTCTATGTATGCATACTCAAAAACTTAGAACTGACTCAATTTTCTGTAACTGGTTCATGAACATTCATAGTGTTTCTTTCTTTAAATTCACTATCTCTAGACACATGTACACATGCATCTACAAATGCCTATATACATCTTCATGTTTGGCTACATCTCTATATCATCTCTTTGGTTCTGTATCTTTATATGTGACTACATTTATAGATATATAAATATTTCCATATACATATGTATATATAACATATATTTATGGATAAATATATAAATACTTAGATACAACAATTCAGCAAGAAATATTTCTGCTAATTAAGCCATTTTTTTATCATCCTCTGTATGGAGAAGAAGGGAAAAAGAGAGTGGTAGAGTGGCTTTTATTTTTACTTTGGATTATTTAGGAAATAGTCAGATGGCAGGGGGTACAGTAGATAGGCAAGTGCTTTGCAGCACCAGAGGTGTTCATTATTTGCTTTAGACTTGTGACTCAGAGGATATAGACATGGGATTCTCTTACCTTTAGGTGCAATTTTGGATATGTCTGTAACTCATATAGTTCATTTTTCAGCATTTCCTGCAAAAATATCAAAAATACAAAAAGGGAAGATTGTGCCACTCAAAAAAAGCTCTTCAGGACACACAGTACTGCCTCCTTACTTTGTAAGGAGTTGAATCAATGTTGTTTTTATAAATGTACCAGCCATCTTGAGCTCTTCAGAGTCCAGGGCAGCATGTATGCTGCTCTCCTCTTTGTGTCTGGCTGGATGAGAGGATAATTTGTTCTTCCTGTTTGTTCTTCTCACTGCTCCTTGTCTAGATCAAGATGAATTTAAGACATTTGCTTGTGTATCTGATGAAGATAAAACAATGCATAGACCCATGCACAGAAGAATTGTTTTCCTGTCTTCTTAGTCACATACCCAAGAAAGAACCAGGGATAAACTTGTTTTTAAGCAATTAAGGACCACTAATTGCAAGCTAACGTGTTTAATGCAGCAGCCTTTTTTTCTGTAAATCTCATTATGGACTCTCTTCTGCCCTTTCTTCTTAGCATGATATAGAAAAAATGGAACAGCCCTATGCTTGGCAAGGGTTAAGAGGATAATTTCTATGAATCCTATGGAACTTCACTGACCTTGAAGGGTACTGCAAATACCATCACTTTATTTTGCTATTACAAATTACAGAAGTTTGGTTATTGGCCAATTTGACCAGCTGCCAACCCGCCATATGTATTTTTAAGTACCATTACAGAAGTAAAACTAATTAACAAAAATCTAAATTATTGCACGAAACGCATCGATGCCTTTGTTGTGGAATGCTAACTGGTTTCACTTAGTCCTAAGTGCAAAAGTGAAACATTGTCTCTGAGATATGCTGACATAGAGTGGTTTATTTATTTATTTATTTAATGATAGTAAAGTAAATAATAAGAACAATGGCAGAGAGAGGAAAAAAGACAAAAAAGAAAAAGGGGAAATTTCTGATATACAAAGGCATAATGCATATAGCTATATTTCAGGTAATTTTTCCATATATTCGAAAAAGTAAGATAGCATTCATCACCTTATGGAAGATCAAATAGATTAAAATAAAATAGATAACCCTCAAGAGAACCTGAATAAATTTTCTTCTCTTACTCAATTGCCTTTCTCCAATCTCCAGAGTTGGGAAGGATAACATTTTTTTAAGACCCATTTTGTTTTCGTTTTCTAATTTTGCCAGGCAACTAACTGGGAATTAAAAAACTGAATTATATTTTCCTTGTAAGCTAAGGGCCAGGCAGACATGAAATAAGAAAGAAGGCATCACATTTTAGATGGCCAGTTCTCAATTTCACAGAAAATATTGATATATATTTGCTGCAAATGAATGGAGAATTTAGCCTTGTAGCCTTTCCTCATTTCCTGGTAGCTTAAGATATTTCAGTGATCTCTCTGTTTTTAAAACCACTTCTAGTCTTAAAAATTGTTGCTACTGTTGAAAGCTTTTCACATTTAATATTACCCATAACATTCATACTTGACACTGCCCAGTCTCTTTGATTTCATAAAGTGTTGTACTCACACACACACACACAAAGCATCGTGTTTACATTAACCTTTCAGAACACATCCTAATAAAGAGCTTTGCTTCATGAAAGGGTGATTTGCCACGTCCTATCAAATATACCCTACCTGTATATATTCTGCATTCACTGCAGTTCCTGTTTTGTCACAGAAGTTTAGTTTTAGTGCACCTATGATGCATTCATATTCCTCTTATTACAGTCTTTTGGTGAAAACAGGGTCTAAGGTTTCTTTGCAGTTGTAACAGAATAGCAGTTTTGATTCTCATTCTTTGAAAGGCTACTTATTTACTCTCTGTCTTCAGACCTCTAATTCTGCCATCTTAAGATAGTATCAAAAGGACCATCACTGTCTTGTAAACATTTTACATACTTGGAAATGTTTTCTAACATATGTAGTTTTGAGAATGCCATAAATTGTATTTAGTTTTAATGCAGTCATACACAAATGCATTTCTCTAAACATTTTGAACCCCTTATATTTCACCTCAATTCAATTCAGTTCAATTCAATTCAATTCAATTCAAGTATACTCAATTCAAGGATACTGTGTGATGACCTTCACCCACTGAGATGCTTCAAACCTCAGCTCTGGCAAGGTAGCACATTTGTCTCTTACAAGTTTATTCTGCACTTCGTTCCCTTCTTCATCTCTGTACAGTTGCTGATAGCAAGAAAAATGACCGACTGCATTATTTTCAGCTTTCAGGACAAGGATAGACAACAATTACAGAATAAAATTAAGATTTGGAAAGAGAGAAAAAGACTGGGAAGGATAGAAGACTCACTGCATAGTTGTATTTTAATAATGAGTTAAACTGTGAAAGTGAAAGGTTAAGCAAAGGTCTTTGCTCTCCTTATCAGGAAAGGTGAAAAGAGTGGCTAATTAGATTATGCAAACCAGTAGATAGTCCAATTACAGTTGATAGGCCAGATGTAACCCAGGGGACATTTCCTCTTGGAGGAAACAGAGAATGACTGCTTGAATAGCAAACACAAGTTTAACCAGCTGAGTGCCTCTGTGCTGGCCAAAGGCTGTGAGGAGATCTTACCCTGATCCCAGGAAGATGAACAAATTAAGACAGAGAGACTTCTGAGAGATTTTTTCAAGAGTTTGTCCATTTACAGGAAGAGCCCATCTGACAGATTGAACTAGTCCAGATATCATTCAGACATGAGGCAGTACTCAGCTGATGTCTTCTGTCACAATGAAGAAATAACTGTTCTATATTCTGTGTTTAGGGGAGTTTTTTAATGATTTAAACATAATCGTAGGCCTATGCTTTAAAGTCTGGGAAAACAACCTGATGTCATGTTTTGGGTTCAGAGTCTGTCCATGTCCTGACATGATGTCTGTACATATCCTGACTTACTGACTAAGATACACGAGTTAATATCCAAAGTTTTGTTGATGCTATGCGGGAAGAAATGGACCAGAAAGTACAGACTTGGCTGAGAGCTTCAGTTTTTGTGTAGGAGGAAAGATTTTGGAAACTTTACGGTTCCACCAAAGAATTTCATAGTGCTATGAATTGTTGGATGGATTAAAGATCTTAATATTTTGAAGAACGACATAAAATTTTGAAGTTTTTTTCAAACTTTTAGTTATGCTGATTTTATAAACACAAAGTTCTTTTCACTTTGTGAATCTGTGTAGGAATTCATACATCAGCTTTATTAAAATTTAGCATTTATCTTAAAAAGTAATTTGGTTTCTGTAGACTAGAGATGAGCTCATGTATCACAGGGTGGTTACTCTTTCTTCTTCTTACAAAAGAAGGTGAAAAGAAGGTAGAAAACCTAACATATTTGTATATAGCACATACTTAAGACAAATTACAAAGAACCTTTAGCTTTTTAAGCTTTTAATCTGATTTTTAAGTATAGACATTTTACATTTGAAATTGTCATACAGAATCTTTTTTTTTTTTTTTTTTTTTTTTTTTTTTTTTTTTTTTAGGATTGTACTGAGTGTTTATGAGTCATCCTAAATGAGTATGTTGCTCATGGAATAAGCAGGCTCAACCATATGCTTCGTTTGCATATGCTAGTCTGGAAAACTGCAGAACTGCTCATTGCCTTTTTCTTTTTTTTTCTTTTTTTTTTTCTCTTTTTTTTCTTTCTTTTTTTTTTTTTTATAACACTCATCTTTTCAGAATCCTTGTGATTTTTCTTCAAGTTGGTTCATGCATTAAAGTATTACTTATAATTTAGCAATAGTAGATTATTTTTGCTATCTATTGATAGCAATAGATTAAAAGACTAAAATTTTAGCAAGACAGAGGAAAGATGATAAGATGGAAGGGAAAAAAAATGGATGTATGAAGACAGAATTCTTATAATGCATTTTATTTTTTCCCCCCCCAACACATTGCACTTTTCCACGGCTTGATCCAGTCAACGTCTGTAAATCTGCCTCAACTGTTTTGTTAACATGATGAATCATGTGAGAAAGTCCTACTATTATAAAATAATTTTATTACTTTATTTACTTATTTATTTATTTTCCTGGGGTAACAAAATAGAGCATTCTTTTGTTTATCTTTGTTACTGTCTGCCACGTGTATCAACACATACAGCAAGAAGCTATTAAAATGTGGAGAGGAGGAAAGATGCAGTATACAAATCTGAGCAGAGAACTGATGAAAAAAATCCATGCATTATTGATGTACAGCATAAAGATAGCTTAAACTGAAGATGCCTCATTTTCTAAAAGCTGTGCGCCATAGAGACATTGTGCTTTACACTGTCCTAGATATCACACATTCCCTTTCAGCTGGCAGTCTTGCAGGGGTAACAGCTTCAGAAGAATGCCTGCTCTTGACATATTTTCTTAGTTTTGGCACAAATGTGGCTTCTGTCAGCAGTCAACATGCCTGGTATTTTCCTCCCACCAACATTATTTCTTGGAAACTCACAATCCTTGCACCAACACGCAGAAACCCACATTCTCTGGCTGTGTTTGAATTCCCAAGTCTTAAGCTTGTGCCAGATCCTGACAGTTAGAGGTCCGTGACCCACACCTAGCCTGGGAAAGATAATCTTCAGAAGACTTAAAGCACACTGAGCATTCATGTATCCAGTTACAAGAAACGTATCTGCCTCTTCCTTCTTCAACAGGAAGATGCACCCAGGGACTTTAGCAAAAGTGAGCTCCGTCAACAGCAGCTGAGGGTTTATAGAAAGCAAAGAAAGCTGGAGAAACTGTTCTGATTCAAACCACAACAAGCTTACTAGTAGAGAGAGGGCAGATACTCAGGTAATTTTTCTAAGCAAGGCAACACCTACAGACTGAATTAATTCAGTCAGCTCTTTGATAAATAGTCCCATTTACTCCCATAGTTATCCATGTGCAGCAGACTAATAATACTCATGATATGGATAGTCATCTAAGTAGCCCTGATGGCAGAGCAGAAAAGCTCTGATTTTTTATATAATTTGCATCATGCATTTTAGCAGCTGTTTCATAAATACTAGTTCTTGAATATAGTATATCTATAATGTGCATCTGTAGAGAAATACTGCACTTCAAATGTATAATCCAAAAATTAACCAAAGTTGAAATTCTTCCTGGGTAATGAGTTTCTGTTAGCATGAAATGATACTTGATTTGTGTGAAATTTATCCTAAGAATTACTTTGAAAAGGCCTGTGTTTAATGGAAGCAACCTGAGAAGTTGTATTTTACAGTTTTTGATGCAATCTTTGTGATCTGAGTTAAGAGTTTTCTATGTCCATATGAAATTCTGTTTAGGTACAAAATCTAATCCAAAATTTTTGGTCCAAATTTGAGTTGCACCTCTACATAAACTTTTAATTTATCTTGACTTAAACTTATTTACACTTATTTACTTTTTTTTTTTTTTTTTTTTTTTTTTTTTTTTTTTTTTTTTTTCCTTATCTGGGTTATGAGTAGTACAGGAAAAAAAAAAAAAAAAAAAAAGTTTCCTGTAGAATCCTAAATTCCTGTAGAAGCGTACTTGTCATAAGTATTTTTGTTTAACCAGGAGTATCAAATAAATGAACTGAGGTCTTACTTGTATTTTGATTAAACTTAAATGAGTTCAAGAGTTTCAGATAAAGACAGACATGTACTGCACTGAATGAATCTTTTCATTATTATTCATATTTAATACATGTATTTTGGACAGAATCCAAAGACTTTAAACTCCACTGTGCTAATGAATGTAGAGATCAGGCTTCATCAATTGATTCTTCAATATTCATTCATTATTGCAGTGCAGTATTTCACTGCATTTCTCTTTTAAAATACTTCTAACTAATTTAAATTTCTTTGTTTAAAATCCCAGTAACAATAAGAGTTTGTTCTCATTGTTATCTAAGGTTAATGTTATGCTTCTCGGATAGTACTTAATAACAACTTTCACAAGACTGGTTCACACTCATGACTGTAATGTCAAATCAAGGCTTTTCTCAGCATGGACATAGTTGCAGAAGATCTGTTTGCCCAGAATTTGTGCTACACTCTCAACAAAGAAAACTGAAAAGCTGCTCCCTCCGAACTATGGAAAAGCAACTGCTTAGTAGTGCAGACAAAACAGAACAGAAATATTCATGAAATATTTGTAGTTACTGTCTTGGAAAGATAATAATTAGAGATGGAAGGAAATAATCTATAGTTATTCCTAAAGAACATTTTTTAGTTTTTGCTTTGCAGATTTTTGTGTATTCCTGAAAGTAGAGCTTTACTTTCAGATGTCTTCCTTCATTTTCTTTTAGAGTTCAAAAAAAATCGAATGACTCTTCCTTGTAGAGAATGATTATAATATATAGTTTTCTATCTCAATTAAGCATGTAAATTATGAGTAATGTAAATAGCTGAAAGTGCAGTCAAATTTGACATATTGTGCAATATCCATCCTGTCAGTAGAGCACTGTGACTAGTTACTCATTTGTTTTTTCAGCTGATGGGAATGTGTGCTTAGCAGTGTTAGAAGAATATTTAGCACTTTGTAATAAAAGTTAAGAGATGACAAAGTGGAAGAGACATTTTAAAAACATGTTTGAGCTGTGAAAGTACAAACAGTGTCCAATGAAAATGCATGAGATCCTACAGTACAGTGTGTTTGAAACAATTTTGTGACTGGAGGCTAACTTTTAATATGCAGTGCATATTACAACAGGAATTAGTCCCACTTGATGTCATTACAACGACCACAAGCAGTGCCTATTGGTAAATGATAATTAAACTTAAAGAAAATAAGTCAAATTATTTTTATAAACATCTGAGTGCCTTATGATCGAGGGAAAAAAACTTTCTCTCTTCAAGCAGCAATTTCTCTGTTCATTAATATTTTCAGAATTCTGAGGACCTCTGCTTGAAGAAATAATCTGTAAATTATCCTCAGCACCTAGTAGACCACGATGTGTTACAAGGCAGGATCTCACAGGGTTTTCAGAATATCTGCAAGAGTTTGCACCTTTACTGAGAAGAAAGTATAATTTCTGTCTTTAAATTGTGAAGATTAACTCTTCATTACAGAATTTAAAATAGATAGAGGCCAAGGAAAGTTCAACTTGATCTTTTGTAACATCAAACAAAATAGGATCATATTCCTGGTACCTAATGGCAGCAGCAGGTTTCAGATAGAACAGAAATAAGGAAGCAAATTAAGACTTAACACTACATTTGCATGCAGTTAACCATTTGCTTTCACCACACCATGGTTGCCTCATAGTCCTAAACTATCTTTGTCATTCTTTTCAAAAGTAGAAGAGAATTGTGGGTGTTATTTTCTTTCCTGTGTTTAATCCGGGAGAGATGATGAAAGATTCCCACCAATTTAACTTCTTAAGTCTATTCCTTCCATCACCACCTCCCCAGGTTGAAGGCTCACTTCCTGTTTAAAGAAGAAATGCAGAGTTTAAAATACTGTTACCCTCTCCCCTCGACTTAACTGCTGCGAGGGTTATACCCTGTTAACATGTTAATCGAATGATAAAGAGTGTGCAAAAAAGTTAACTTTGTTAAACACTTCCTACCTTCTTCCTTTGAATATCTACAAAGAAAATCACGGTGGCCTATTTTGTTGTTTAAAACAAACAAACAAACAAACAAACAAAAAAGAAAAGAAAAAATAAAAAAAAGAAAAAGAAAAAAAGAAAAACCCAGGCTATTGGGTGTCCTTAACATTCTTCCCGGTGTTGTACGTTGTACGTTTGGTTTTGCATTCTTTGACCAAAAGGTCGTATCTATTCTCTGAAATAGTTGTCTTCTAAACACTAGCGTGGTGTGAACATCAAAGTAGTGTGTATCATAATAATCCAAACAAATAACCTTCTGTAAACTCATAAGAAAGAAGAAGCTGGTTATTTTCATTAAGAGAGGGGCAATTCATTTAACAGTCAGTTGTTGACTGTTTCTGTGTGGTGCAAAGTCTGTTAATTTGCATAAGAAAATAACTGCCAAAGAAATGTAAATGATTGAACTAGGATCTCATTAGCAAAACCTCTCCAGCTACCTGAAGGACCTATCTCTGCTGGCAGTAGATCTAGTTTCAAGTACCTTCTTACCTTTTAAAAACCAATTAACCTTAGGCATTTCTATCAGTTAAAGAAGGGGGAAAGGAATACTGCAGTGTTCTTGGCAATAGATCTTGTAATTTAATGAAAGGATTTTCTCCAAAATAGGCCTTTGAAAGACTTCTCTTTTGACATTTCTTACATACCTATTCTTTAAATAGCTACTTGTAAAACACACATGCTTTTTATTATGTTAGGATCAGAGTATATACTTTTCTGGAAAAAGGAAAAGCAAAACAACAACTAGAAATTTCACTCAAAATATTCTAATTTAGTTGAAGTGCTAGATGACATTTTACATATTCAGTCACTAGCAGAGTAAACAGGGAAAAAAATAAAAAATAAAAAATGTTACTAAGTTATTTAAGTGGGTGGGGAGGAAATGATTTCACAGTGATGATCCTAACAAACCCGGGGCCTTAACTCCAAAAACTTTTAAAATACAAGAAAAAGCAAAAATATCTTGAAGTAAGTTGATTAAGTTATACTGTTGCCAACAGATGTTTGCCTGCATGTGTCAAATGAGAATAAGGTTCACAATATTTTCTCTCTACCTGATTCATGTAGTCTCAGATGTTTTACACACATGCTGATGCTAGGAGCTGGATAGTTCAGAAGATATTATTCCATCCTTGAACTCCTGAGCTTAGCTGGCATTAGCCAGGCTACAGGCAGCAGGACTTGGTAGACTCAGCTATCCTGCTAATGGAAATTTTTGTTTTACAAGGGTGTCTTTCATTTCTGATTTCTGTCTCAAGCAAAAGTTTTATAAGATCTTGAATGCAAGCTGGGACTATGGAAAAAGGTTAGGGAAGCAATTTCAGGCATTTAAGCAAAGATGTCCTGCAGATTAATAGGTACTTTCACCATTGTGAGCTAGAGCATGGTTGTGAGGCTAAAAGCAAGGATTTGCCTGACTGAGCATGAGCTCATGGGGAAAACAGGAGGAGCTTTAAGTGTGTTATATTAGCTCTCCAAAAAGAACCTTTTTAACAAAGTTAATTTTGTCTTGGATGAATCTAAATATCTCCTGAAACTTTTACGTGAGTTTAAGATTGAAATTCTTTGTCTGCAACTGGCTGTCTTGAAGACATGCTCTTCCCCATTGCCTTTTGCTATTTCCTCACCTCATGCATTGTCCCAGTCAGCTCAGATAATTGTAGTGAGGTCAAGATAACCTGAACTAGGAAAAGATATCCTATGTCTTGGAAGTTGAGAGGCTACGTTTCTTTTGCAGAACAAATAAGAGAAGTGAGCATATGGCTGTAATTATGCAAGTGGACATAGTGGAGCACATGTGTTGCCAAAGGCTGAACCAGCACTGCAGTTACACTGCATCATCTGATCTGCAGTGACTACACATGTGTACTTTTCTCTCTATTGTAAAATTTCACTGAGGGAAAAGGTATAAGAAAACAGCCAGAAAGATATATATAAAGATATATATAAAATCAAAGTTTCCAATACGTTGTGTGGTCACATCCTTACTTACCCTGTAGTAATTTGTTATTTTGTTAATGGTAATTTTGTAGACCAGTGTCATTAAATTTATCAAACACATACAAATTAACTTCATTAAGCAAGACATCTTGTGGCAGACAGAGCTTACAAGTAGATAACAAAGATGTGAAACCTGTGAAGACATCTGTGGGGTAATGAAGACTCTATGCCCAAAACAATAGTGCTTGTTCCAAATTAACAGCAGTGCAAATTTCATTAAAACTGGAGCCTTTAATACAAAGTGACAATGACATTCCTAGGAGTAAAACAGGATATCTCTGTCTTGCTTTTGACAGATCAACAGTGTCCACTATAGATATTCCCTATCAGAATATTTGCCCACAAGGTAGAACTTTTGGGTTTGTGATTTTGTAACTTTTTTTTTCACACCATACTCAGCCTTCTGCTCCAGAAACATATTGGTCTTCCCTTTGACCTCAATTACATTAAACTATTGGTTATTCATTCTTTATCTATAGAATCATGTTGCAGAGGTCACTGAGCAGATATACTATCAGAACACTGAACTGAAGTGGAAAATACTTGGAAGATACCAAAGTGAAACTTCGTATTTCAGTATTGGCCCAGCTCCATCTGCAGTTCCCCATTCATCAGTGGAATTTTAATCTGCTGTAAAATTATAAATGAGTCCTGGGAAGATAAAAGTGTTATTTTTAGAAGTTTATCTCTTCTTAAAGAAGGATCGGTACATAACAGGTCAAAAACATTTTAACAGAGGCTAAACAAAAAATGGAACATTGATCAAATATAATAAGGTTTGAAAGCTAAGTATTACCATTATTTAAAGTGACTTGCATTAAATATGGTGAAAATGAACTGTTTGTAGAAGATGCTGGATTCTCTCCAAGCAGACTCTGACTACACCAGTTCAGCATTGTTTTTGAGAGACAAGGGATTTGTTTTCTAGCAGTCATAAATGAGTAAAAAAAAAAAAGGGGAGCAGAATGGAAAGAGGCAGAGGCTCTGATTTCCAGTGCCCAGATTATAATGCGGTTAAATGGCTGGGGATGAGCAGTTGAGGTTTTGCCAGCAGACAGGCATGCAGAACTGAGCAACGAAGCCGTCTGCACGCACTGCTCAGAAAGGCATCCACACATTCCAGTGTCACAGCACAGCAACACGTGGGTCTGGGAAGGAGAATGTGGGAAGGTGAGCTGTCTCTCCAGAAAGCTCAGGCATTTATATGCTTGGAGTGGCAGGGGGAGGCATATTTCAAAATTGCCTTTACTGCCCACATGCAGCTTTCAAAATTCCTCCAGTATGATGCTCCAGTTCTTCTATACAGTCCACACTTCAGGGGAAGGGGGAGTTGATATTCTGCCAGTTTAGCTCTTTGATTCAGCTCACCACCAGTGCAGACGAATGCCAGATACTGCGTAAGAGTGAGGAGAGGGCAGTGGGAGGGAGCCTTCCCTCCTTCAGCAGCAGCTGGCAGAGGCTAGCACAGATGTATATTACTCATCCTCACCCTCAGATTCCCTGCTGGGCACCAAAGCTCTCATCTGATCACACCAGTGCATCTTTAGACTCCACTCCAGGTATTGCCCATGGCTAAATCAGAGAGCAGCACCTGTTCCTCTTAACAGGTTTTACTGCTGACTTTAAGCTCCATGCAAACTTTTAATGTTCTGAGTTACTCTTTCATTTTCAGTATGTTGTCTGTAATTTCCTCTATTCTGCCTCTCTGATTTCAAGCCTCATATGATCTGAAAGACTTCAGTAAGTTTGCTTAGCAAGTCAATATCTTGCCATTCCTCTTAATTTATTTTGAATTTCTTCCGGTTCCTCCTTGTAAATCTAGTAAGAAGGAGAAAAAAAATAGCTTTAACATGTGGTCTTAAATACTTCCCAGCTGAAAAAATACAGTTAACCAGCATGAGGCTAATGGTCTGATGTACAAACTGATGATCCACACTAGTTCCCCTGCAGCCAAATAACATATTCTGGCCTGTATACACAGCAGCTGATTTCACCCTGAATGTTCTAGTTCCCCTTTTTCCTGCATTTCCGATCTCACAGTAGAGAGCTCTAATGTTAGTTCTGACTCTCTCAGCCCATTAGCTGAATGATGCAGCATCAGGCTCCCTGGCTTGTAGGATCCAGCTTTTTTTATTTCTCTGCAGATGATAGTCAGCTACTCATTATTTACCTTGCCCTTTGCTTAATGACATGCTTCTCCGTGAACATCATTCAAAACAGACAATATAATGATTTAAATCACTCCGTAGATACCTTATTTTTTTTTTTCCCTGTTGTTATCTGAATAGCCCTTTTGATCAAAATGTGTTTGAAATTCTACCTTTTGAAAGATCTTTAACTTGGAAAGCTGCTTAAAAATGAAAGTTAATAGCTGGTATTATTTGTACTACCAGTAATATGACACTGGCTAAATCTTCTCTTCTTCCTTCTTCTCTTTGTATCGTTTTCAACTTTTTTTTTTTTTTTTTTTTTTTTTTTTTTTTTTTTTTTTTTTTCCCAGCATGGTGAATTTGAACAAGAAATATCAAGTTTGAAAGTGACAGGAATATTGAATATTGAAGCTCTTTGGCTTGCTTTTCTGATAATTATAAGGATAAATTATATCCCTGGATACTGGAAAAGGGGACTAAATGCAAGAGAACTCTTGTGAATTAACATAGATTTGAAATCTACGGGATATAAAGGTATAGATGGAGAGAACCCCAAGTCTCTACACCTCTTAAAATGTTGAAACTCTTATAATACTTGTATAAAAGCTGTCTATAAGTTCAGTCCATAAGAATAAAGTGAGGTATTTTACAACTGAAAGGATTCAAGAGAAGAAAAGCAACAATATGTACTTTAAAGTAAAAATAGTCTAACTCTACTCTTAAATTAGAACTAACATAAGTGGTAGCAATGCCACTGTACCAGTATGAAATCAGGAGGGAAAAAGTATGGGGGCTTCACTGTAAGTAACTCCTCTTATTTTATTATGTTATGTTGGCTCAAGACATTAGAGACTGATGTTGGTGGTATGGCAGTGAGATTGAACCTTCTTACCAATATTCCACTAAGTTTTGTTGCCCCATGACAAATGGCAAAAGAAGGACACTAACAAAACATCATATGACATAGAAGTGCATATGAAGCGAAGAGTTGGAACTAAATTCCTCCATGAGGAAAAAATGGTGCCTATTGACACCCAGAAACACTCACTGAATCATTTATGGAGACCAAGCAGTGGA
The DNA here is from genome assembly GCF_039878825.1 of Excalfactoria chinensis. Classification (NCBI taxonomy): domain Eukaryota; kingdom Metazoa; phylum Chordata; class Aves; order Galliformes; family Phasianidae; genus Excalfactoria; species Excalfactoria chinensis. The sequence goes on along the minus strand of NC_092825.1, from coordinate 133,209,487 downwards.
TGTGAGCACAGTGAGGCAGTGGGTGATGCATTTCAGAGACACTGGGTCACCTTCACTTGTGCAGATTTTTATGAGCATGACATGCAGGCTCCTGTTCATTGCTGACAAAGATGCATAGCTAATAATGGTGAGTATGTTGAAAAATAGTGTTCTGTAGCTGAGAATTTGCTCTATCAAATAGTGTTATTGTGCTCTTTGTATCTGTTGTAGCTTCCATGGAAATAAATCAAAGGCATTAATTTTGGAGCAATTTACACAATTCGCCAGGGATTCTGAAGCTTTGAATCAAGGTTAGATAGCATTATAGTAACCAGTACAGGATAATCTTTCCATATATTTTTAAAAGCAGTGTTTAGACATTAGGTATTTGCGATCTGTGGCCTACAAAACACCTTTGGGTGTAAGGCGGTTCTAAAAATTATGTTGAATCGTGTGAAAAGCTCAGAAAGGCAAACATATTTCAGTTGCCTAAATACATAGGGATCTACACATCTAAAAGGGTTGAAAATCATCACTATGTGTTAGCAGTACTGTTTCCCACTCCTACCTATCAACAACAGAAAATTTCTAACCTCCCCCTGAGCTGAACTGCTCAATTTCAAATCAGAGCTATGGACTTAATCTTAATCAACTTGAGAAGTGGAAGACTTAAGAGGAAGTCATTTGAACTCTGTGCGGAGTCTCACAGGGTTTCTCAAGGCTTTTTTATGATGATGCCCTAACTGTCAGAGTTCAAATGCTCTAGAGGCTCAATAGCTATGATATTTATTAACCAAGTGGTTATGATCACAACTTTGTCGCTCCAACTTGCTTAGTATCAGCTGACATATGGTATCATGTTTGAAATACCACTCAGTAAATCACTGATAATGTCAGTGTAATTGCCAAAAGCTAATATAGGGTGTAATTCTTTTCCCATTGAAGTTGATGGCAAAAATTCTATTGATGGCAGTAGTGCAGAATTGAATTTGCTAACCAGAAAAATATTTTCTTTTCCTTACTTATACATAATCTTTTTTTTTTTTTTCTTTTTAATCAGTTCTTAAAAAATAAGTTACATTTACAAATGGAAGCATGTTAAAAATTACATGATTGACTTTTTTTTGGTTGATAATGCTGCTGTGACTATTTCAATATGTTTTATTTGTGAGTCAGATGCTAATATATTCATAAGTAGATGAATATATGAATGTAAGAGCTCTGCATATATATCTACTCCATCTGTTATTTCTTTTTTGCCCTAAATCTAAATACTCTGTGTTCAGTGCTAGCATTGTTATTAACATTTAATCAAATTTCTGACATATAATAATTAGATGGTATCCATGGACTAATTTTATTCTGCCTTCTGGGGTTTAACTTTTAACTGGTCATTTTTTCATCTAAAAATGCTAGATTGTCAAAAGTAAAACTTTTCTGTAAAACCCTTTTTTTTTTTTTTTTTTTTTTCCCCTGGAAAATTTCAATGACAAGGATTTCTTATGTTCTGTGCAGATTGCCACTGCTGAGATGTGAGAGATTCAGAGTCAGCCCTCTGTTCTGTACAGTTTGAAACAGAGACATAAATCTGTGCTTCCCACTTCTAGAAATAGCTTCTTTAAGTGGTGGGCTGTAGACTCAGGCTCTCTCTGGCCTAATATGTGATGAGTCTATTTGTTGCGTGGTCAGATATTTTTGCAGATATGTCTGATGTGTGGTTGGGTAGAGTGCTTGCAAAGGTCTTACATCAACCCACTGCTAGGCAAAATTCGATATCCCAAGAGATTTTAGTGTAATAAGAACAGTCTCTATAATTCTAATGCATTTGTGTCCTCTGATTGGAACCAACCACTGTAAGCAAGGGTTAAGTGGGAGATGGTCTTGAAGATGTGCTTCATCATTTGTCAACATATTTGGATGATTCTGGAACTCTTAATAAAGTGTTGTTATTACAACACATATAAATTTGAATGTTACAAACTCTGATTTATCTGAAAAATCTTAGTATTTGTCAGCTAGCTGTTTGAAAATTCCAGATTTTGATGTACCCCAAGACCTTAATAAAATTAATGCTTATCTACTATGCTCAATCCAGAACATATACAGACATTTTTGTCAAGTATGAAAGTAAATTTTTTCTCATATAGGTTTTATAAACTGAGTAGACTGCACAGTTTAAGTATAGGAGAAGTGGAGGAGTAACCAGCAAAGTAAGAGTGTGATTTGATTACATCAAAATCTTGTCTTGTTTTGTCTGTTCCATTGTTTATCTTGCAGATTTTTTTACTCCAGATTGTCAATTTGATCATCACATCTGGTTTTCTTACTCAAATATGGGAAATGACTTTTATCTTTACAGACAAGTGGCTGCAGTAGGAGAGAATGCTGGCAGCAAAAGTAATGTCCATTAAAATACAAGAACTTCTCCTTTAGACTGTAATTTAAGTCAAAGACTAGTGTAAATAGCTCTGCAGATAAACTATAGATATCATTTGGAGTTTTATTTTCCTCTTTTCTAAAGGCTCTCCAGATAATGTGTATGTGGACTTGTTCGCAGCAGGGATCTTACTGTATTTCTCTGCCTCTTTTGAACTTCCGTGTGGCATTTCATTCTTCTGACCATCCGCTATAACTGCACTATTTTTCTTATTTTGTAAAATGTATTACTTTGATCTCCTGTGTCTTCAGTGTCAACTGGTATCCCTCAGGGACACATTTTGGGATCTATAATACTGTTTTATTTTATGTATGTTTGTTGGAATTACTTGTGTTCACAGTCCAAACTGTGAACAAAATAGCTTTTATCTGTATTTATCACTCCTTGAAGATCTTGTAATAGCATCTATGGGTGCCGCATGATTGTCATTCCATTATCAAAGTTAGCGTGGTGCTAATTTTCTTAAGTATAGTGCTGTAAGGATGATATCTAAGCAGGTGGAAGTGGAGACTATTAGGGATCTTTTACTTTTCTTGGATTTCAGCTTTTCTGCTTTTCTGGTTTTGCAATCTCATATTCATGAGAGTGTCTCAACTTTGGCAAAGATTCAAGGTCAGTTTGAACAGCCAATATGATGTAAAGGGGACACTTGGCTTAAATTTCCATTTGAGTATTCTTCTGAAACAGAGGTAGAAAATGAATATTTCTTATTCTTGGTCACTCTCCTCTGAACCCCCTGATTTTTTTTCCCTGATTTTTTTTTCCCTGATTTTTTTTTTTTTTTTTTTTTTTTTTTTTTTTTTCCCCCTGGAAAAAGAGTCTAAGATCTCTAGATCTCATGCTTCTAGGTGGAATGTCTACAGGGTACTCATGCTTAAGTGTAGCTAACTGTCACAGAAACATTAATACTCACTAAAACTCAGAGTTTGGCATATTTCTGGGGAGAAAGGATGTGTATATGACGCTTTTTCAAACCTTTCTTCAGCTAAGTGCTAAATAACTCAATCAGGAAACTGAAGGATTTATAATGGCATCTACTACATCAGTTTAAAGATCCTCATTATAATGCAACTCCTCTTTTCTTCCAGCAGCAACTTGTAGGTAGTTTTGATTTAACTTTACTCACAGACAGTGGCTGAAATGGGCTGCTGATTTGTGTTTGAGGCAGTTGCTTGAGATGTGAAGGGTGTAGGGTGTGGGGAGGCTGGCTTACTCAAAGGAGATCTTAAGCCATTATATCCTGTCAGGTTCACCATCTTGTTTGAGGAACATTTTCATGCTTCTGGTGACTAGAAATGCCATCTCTTGCATCTCTCCAACCAAACTAAATTTCTTCAGTGTAGTTTCTTAAAAAACCTATTGATTCTAGATTGCTCAGATCAACAAATTTCTGCCAGTCACAAAAAATTGTTGTATCATCTTCTAGCAAACTTTTAATTGCTAATGCTGTGCATTTTATTTAACAAGGTTCTGCAGTTTAACTAAATGTTCCACAAGAGAGTTTGGATCACTTCAGAGAAGTGTTATAAGAGGAAAGCAAGTGGCAGACTGTGTGCAGTTATCCATTCCTTAAAAAAAAATAATAAAAAAATAACATCAAATAAATAATTCACATAATGTTTTACAATAAATTTCTATAACCAGGTGGGTTTCTTGGGCTGTTGCTTTCCTTCCTTCCTTTCTTCCTTCCTTCCTTCCTTCCTTCCTTCCTTCCTTCCTTCCTTCCTTCCTTCCTTCCTTCCTTCCTTCCTTCCTTCCTTCCTTCCTTCCTTCCTTCCTTCCTTCCTTCCTTCCTTCCTTCCTTCCTTCCTTCCTTCCTTCCTTCCTTCCTTCCTTCCTTCCTTCCTTCCTTCCTTCCTTCCTTCCTGTATGTGTATAGAACATAAAGACAGAAGAATAACATTTAGGATACAAGACAGCAGAATTTTCTTTAGAAATAATGCTGTCTTTAATCCTGTTCTCACTTAGATTTTAGAAGGCAAAGAAAAATATTACAAATGGAGCTGTAAATGACTGACAACCAGCCAGATGGAGAGGGAAGAAAAAGAGTTGAGGGCCTTAAGACACAGACAGTATTCTGAGCCAAAATCATTACATACAATAATACAAAAGGTAGGTGGAAATCAGTCCCAGAGAGTCAAAGGAAATGTATATGAGATGAGATGGTAGGAGAACACAGCCACTGGTTTTAATCCTGTTCCAGAGTGGAACATTTCCCAGTTTCTTTTTCTTCAGTCTGAGAAAAGACTTGAAGGAACAGTAAGAGGGATTGCATAAGTTATTCCATAATGTTCTAAACTGTCACCAAATAAACATACTTTTCATTCATATGTATATTTTTTTTCCTTGATATTTTACCCAAGCAAATCAAATTTCAGATTTTACTCCAGCAAATCCTACCTAAGACACTTGCCTAAAGCTTCGTATCATGAGAAGAGTAGAGAGGAATGCAGGGGGTGGGAAGGAAGGTCACCTGAGAAGCTATAAAGTATGTATTGCAATCTCTGTAACACGAACAGAAGCTGCAACTCCAGGTGAGGTCACCTTGGAAAAAAAAAATACAGCACAGGATCACCATGAGAGACTCTTTGATGAAGGGCTGGTAACAACTTCCTGTGGTTTCAATATACTGGACATCACCAAAAAAAAAAAAAAAAAAAAAAAAAAAAAAAAAAAAAAAAAAAAAAAAGCAAGAGAAAGAGAGAGAGAGATCAGGTAGCATTTAAGCTTAAAGCTCCCTCTCTTCACCACCTACAAAAACCATGCTGTTTTCTGGACTGTGTCATGCTGCGGTTACTCCTAGTCTATGCTGCCCTCTACTGCTAACTTTCATAGCCACAGCGGTTAATGATCGTTGTTTGCAACCGGTACCACACATAGCGGGTACTGTATTTGCTCAGCATAAGTTAACATAGGAATCATTTAGACATATATGAACTATTGAGGATAATGGTTAATATGAAGGTGACGTGCAGCTCAGCATCTTTTCATACCAGTTGTTGGACTGTTAACATGCCATCACAACAGCTTATTTATGGAGATTGCTTATATATGTATTATATATATATATATATTTACTAACATTTTGCCCAAACAAATACTTGCCATGAAGATTTCTATCATTTATAGTTCTAACATTAGAAAATCTTTGTGTAAGAACCCTTTTTAGCATCTTGTAGTTAATCTGGTTATTTCCCTGGTTGCTAAGTTTTCTTCGTGTTGTTCAAATATTTAGAGGTTGCTATTTTGTTCTGCTGTCTTAGCCAAGCTTAGACATGCTTTAGTATGTGTGATTTAAAAAAAATAATTCCTTGCATGTTCTTAACATTTTCAGTGCTTCTTTTAGAATGCTTTGCGTGCGTTGGTGATGAGATACCCAGATCTGCATGCAGCATTTCAAATAAGTTTCTACTGAGTAAAGAGTTTCTATGGAGTAACAAGAGCTATGTAATTACTTTCCCCTCTATTGAAGACTGCCTTTTTTTCCGTAAAACCAAGCTTAATCCACCCTCTTGCACTATTTCATGCCCACATTTTTAAATGATTTTTGAATTTCATTGCGATAATTATAATTCCCCTTTCCACTCAGCAATTTAAAGGGTCATAGTGTTGAAACTTAGAGTGCCTTCTCATAGGAATCTATTCCACAGACCAAACACTGCCATCCAGCATTACTTCCTATGTGTTAATTAACCTGTTCCCATTAAACATTAAAGTTTTCCTATCTAGGATAAACTATGTAATTCAGCCCAAACTAGTTGAAATTAAGTAACTCAAGAACAATTGGCTTATATCTCTACTTCTTTTATTATTATTATTATTATTTTTAAAGCTATATTAAAAGAGAAATTTTTCAATCTCGGAAGTTTGCTTGTATTTCCTAAAAAATCTGTGCTGGGATGCTTTTAGATTTTTCATCACTGAAGAGAAGAAATCTCTAATGCATCCTAAATCCTACTGCTCTATCCCAATTGGGCATTCCTTCCCTTGATCCCTCTGGAGATGCTCTGGACATGGACTTGGACTCAGGTGAGACCGCACTTCTTAGCTGAAGATAAACTCATTTTTCATAAGCTCTTTTCAGAGCCTGCATATAAAAGGGGTAATAAATAAACAGTGCTTAACACTGGACTTTCCCTAAGCGTGCAATGTGTCTCATAGCGTCTCCTCTGCAGTACTACACACCTTTTACTCCCACTTCTTTTTGGCTCTCAGTACTCACTGTTTTGAATTTATTAAGAAAGCATTTGTGGACAAGAGGAAGAATCCTTTTAATCCTCTGAGTGTTCCAGGTCCTCTGCACTGAATGACAGGTTGCTTTCACTAAGAGTCACCTTCGCCTTTGTTATTTTAAATTTTATTTTCAAAAATGTCTTCTTATGCTCCCTTCATGCAAGCTGACTAGCAGATGTGGATAGATGATGCAATGGGGTTGCTAGAAGGTGGGTGTTTGTTCAGTCTGTGTTGCAGTTTTCAAGGCTGAGCAAGGAATCATACTCTGGAGTTTTGTGCAGCTTTTAAAATCACCTCTCCAGCACTGGACTCTCAGCCAAAACCCTTCAACAATGTTTGTAGTTTACAATTATTTAGTTAACAGAAAAGGAACCTTTCAGTACAGATAAAACTGCCTATTCTTTCGAAACCCAATGCTTTTTGTTATATTTATTCATTTATCAGTGCTGTGAATGTTTCAGGCTCTCCAGCCATTGATTGCAGGAGCAAATGCTATTTTTCCTGTTTATTACAATATATTGTCTCATTGTTGCCGGTAGTTTGCACTTAGTTGAGTTTCCCACACAATATACAGGAAACATCTCTATAGCATCGGGCTTCCTCAGATTGATTCTCACAGGGTCTGGGAGGGACAAGCCAGTCCTGCGTGCTTTGTGATGTGGCTGCAGGGAGTGATGTTAAATCTACCATTTGGAGACTTCCTTCCTTACACCTTCAGTAGCACATGCAGGAGCCAGATCTTGTCTGCTCCCACCACACACACTCCCACACAACCTTTGGGAAACTTTCATCGGTGTGTGTGCTTTCACAATTGTAGCACTTTCATTTCATGCACTTAACACATTTATTACCAGTCTCCAGTGAGAACGTGTGTCTCCAAGGGCGTCTATTTGTATTAGAGGAAAGCTAATGAAACTGTTCAGTTAGGGTGTTTCATTTAAGTTTACCTTTCTTTACTGTTGATTAACTGATGACTTGTGAATGTTGACTGGTGTATTAAGTTGTCTACGTAGAGATGCTGTGGGTAACAAAGTGAACTATATGTGCTGCTTTGAAAACTACTTAAATAATACCTGTATGTGTCTCCTGGGAAAGCTGGGAAACTAAATGAATGCTGTCTGTGTCTCCTTCATGAGCAATACTTCCCTACTAACAAACAATGAGTTCAAGGGTTTAGAACAGAGGCAACTTTATTGGGAGAGGGGGAGTGGTGACAAGAAAGGTGAATATGGAATTAACTTTGCAAAGTCAGTGATTCATAAATCAAATCTATTAAACTATGTCATCACCTTTTCCTGCCGCCTTCCCTCTTCAATCCTTTCTCCTACAGCTCACCCTCACCTCCCCCCTATGTTCCACCTACTTGTCCTTCCGGATATACTGCACAGTATTTGCAAGCCTGCCCTCCTCCCTTCGTTCTGGGTAGATAATGAGGTATTTAGTCACTACTCTGCCTCATAACACATTGTTCTTTTTTTTTTTTTTTTTTTTTTTTTTTTTTTAAATTCAAAGCTGGCTGAATCAGATTTTAGCTTGTTTCAGTTCTTGACCTTAAAAGGTCACACTGCCTCTGAAGGCTTTGACTTTTCCCTAGTGTGCTGATTCCAGCTCAGATGCTGGGAAAGATGCCATCAATAGCCCTGCTTGAGCACTCAGCTCAGCCTAACATGCTACAGTTGTCCTTGTGCCATCGTAGGTTTCTCAGGTTTTGGTGAGGAATACTGTAAGCATACAGTTCACACTGTCTTTGCTTAAACTCAGAGTAAAAACAGAAAAGTTTTTTTGTTTGTTTGTTTGTTTTTTTTAACCACACTGGTACCAATTGCCCAGGGAGACTGCGGAGTCTCCATTCATTGAGATATTCGGAAAATGACTGGACATGACCTATAGCAACTATGAGAAAGTGGGTTGGACTAGGTGATCTCTGGAGGTGACTTTCCTTCTCAACTATGGTATAATCATACCATTATATACCATTATAACACTTTCAGTTCTCAATCTGAAATATTGGTTTCAGAGATATAAACTTTACTTTATATGAACCAAATAAATACTAAAAAGTCAGTGGCAGGGTTATTTCTAAACTAACTGCCTCAGAGGGAAATACTTAGGGACTTTAAATACTTTTGTGAGTAGCAGACATTTGCAAAGTTTGTGATTAAATGTTATAAAACAAATGGCCAAACTCTTGTGTTCCTGATTGGCTCTTGAGTTCTCATTATGAATACTTTCTAAAATAAAGTTAACTAAATTCTTGGATTTGCTAATTATTCCCTGATGCCAAAATCACAGCTTTCTTTTGCCTTACCTGTTCTTTAGACTACTGTTACAGACTTCTGACTACCATTTAGTCTAATATATGTCTCCCGTGATGAGAACAACACAACCAATCTCCCTCAATAAAAAGGCAGGTGTTTAGTTATTCCTTGTCAGCCTGATAAAAACTTTTTTCTTTCTAAGTTCTCACACCAAAACACATCAAGGACATACTGGCTTCAGGCTGCCTCATGCGCCAGAATTAATTTTAATTGACTGTATTAAAGAAATAATTCTAATTGAACAGTTTATACATGAACACAGACATATATATATGCTTGTTCGATGGCATATGTTTTTATGTATTTGAAAACAAATCCAGTTAATTATTTGTCTAGTAACATTTAAGTGTGGTTGCATTTATTTTCTGTCAGGAAATGTAGTGAAAATTTATATCATGGGAAGATTACCATCTCAAGAAATAGAAAGCCAGATGAATTCCTCAGCTCCTGGGACCTTCTGCAGATTTACAAATATATTGACAAGGAAGCTTGGTGCTCCATCATTGCTTTCTGTCTTGGCATCCAGTTTGCCCTTTTTATCCCTGGCAATTACCTCCTGCTCAGAGGAGCAGCTAAGCATCTCTAAGGAATCTGCTTCTTTTTCTGCCTGACTTGCTGTTTCTTCTGCAGCTGATTTTTGTTTCTCTGTTTCCTTTCCTTCATAAGAAGTTTAAAAGAAATTATAGTATTTCTCATCTTAGTGGACTTATTTGATAAAATGCCAAGTGCATCTTTTTGTCTGATGCTTCTTTACTCCATGTCTTTTGTCTTAGTACAAAATTCACGTATTTGGATCATTCCACTTTTCAAAAAGAATCTTCTGTGATTACCTGGCCATGTTTAACACTATGGAATATCCAACAGGAAGAGGGTAATGACTAGAGAAAGATTGTTATAAAACTTCCGTAAATCCTGAGAAATAATAGAATATTTAGAATACTTCATACCCACATTTTGTTATTTTCCTTAAGAGTTCTACCAAGTTCATGAAATGTTTTTTTGTACTTTACAGGACTGAGTTGAGGGAACGAAACTGCTCAGATGCCTGAGGCGACAGACTGAGTTGACTTGAATCATTTTGATTATTCAAATGAGAATTATCCAAATGACCCAGATTTCTTCCTTGCTGCATCATGACAAATTGCTAGACAATGACACCTCTACTGTCTGCACTTCTGTGGGCAGGTATATTTGGATAGCCATACAGGTAAGCTATATAAATTAAATAAGTCAGTAAAACATATCAGGACTGAAGTATCTAAACTACAGGGCTTTTAGTGAAATTTTCAAGATTATCAGTTACTACGACTGTGTTGATTAATTTTTCTTTTGTACTTCATTGTCTTTATGTTAAAAATTCATTTTTATACTGAACAATATCAGAATAAGAAATCTGTTTGCAGTTAGCCGTTGTTGATTTACCTGAGTCATTTTACTTTTCTGAAGTGTTTGTCCTGAACTATGTGTAGACCAAGCTCACAGTAATAGGTTGTTTAGCTTACAGAGTTTATAGCTGCAGGCTTATTGTTTAGGTGGGATAAAATACAATTTATAGCACAAACACCCCTAGTAGCATCTCTCTGACTAAGATCTGCCTGCTAATTCTATTGGAAACTTTCAGTCTTGATTGGAGTAATGTGTTTTATGGTGACATCTGCTAAACAGATTAGATCTCAAAATAGTAGCAGTATATCAAAGGAAATGATGAAGATGTGTATATATATGTATATATTTCCAAGTTTTAGTATGTTTAGCCTTTCTTTGGGACCATTCTCTAGTCTTACTTGAAATCTCGTTCCGTTCCTTCTCCTCTCCTCTCCTCTCCTCTCCTCTCCTCTCCTCTCCTCTCCTCTCCTCTCCTCTCCTCTCCTCTCCTCTCCTCTCCTCTCCTCTCCTCTCCTCTCCTCTCCTCTCCTCTCCTCTCCTCTCCTCTCCTCTCCTCTCCTCTCCTCTCCTCTCCTCTCCTCTCCTCTCCTCTCCTCTCCTCTCCTCTCCCTCTCCCTCTCCCTCTCCCTCTCCCTCTCCCTCTCCCTCTCCCTCTCCCTCTCCCTCTCCCTCTCCCTCTCCCTCTCCCTCTCCCTCTCCCTCTCCCTCTCCCTCTCCCTCTCCCTCTCCCTCTCCCTCTCCCTCTCCGTCTCTTTCTTAAAACAGTAAACAAAAGGATGAACAGGTTTGTAGAATATAGTAGAGCAGCTGTGATTCTTCTGGATATTTAGTAGTTATCTGAGCAGTCTTTTCTTCATTTGTTAATGGACCAGACAGATAAAATCTGTAAAAATCCTCTTTCTTGTTCTATGCTCTGCAATATCTTTTTTTTTTTTTTTTTCCCTCCAGACAAAAAATAGTTAAAGAAAAAATTCTTCTGTGTCTCTCTGCAACAAACCTGATTTCATTAGAAAGCAATTTTAAACTCTAAAATAAATAAGCTCCAATGTAAACAAACAAGATCAGACATTTCTTCTAATATCTGGCAGAAGAACAGGTTAGGTCAATGCTTACAAAAAACTAAAGCTTTCAGGAGGAGTGTATCAGTGACCTCCTAGCTTTCTATGCTGGTAGAATATGGCTTGTAGAATACATTCCAGTCCTTGTGGAATTTTGATGAAGCACCAGTGTCATGGTTTTGCAATGTTGTAATTTTGCTATCAGTATTCCACATCATAACATCATGTTAAGCATAGATAATTTTGATGAATCTGCTGCTCACAGAAGGAAGACTGAATGTCCCAGGGAACACCACGGTCAGTCATATGACCAGGACTATATAATCTCACTTCAGTGCTGGACTCGCTCTCTTGGATCCTGCCAGCCAGGGGGAGAGCCGTGTGGGAGCGTTCCAGCCGTTTCGCCTAGAGTTACAGTAGGCCTCTCGGTTTCGGGACTCACTCTCTCTTATTTTACTTGATTCGTTAGCTTTAATTCCAATTATATTGTATTATATTGTGTTATTTTGTATTCTGATATAGTATTTAGTAAATAAGTGTGCCTCCTTAGATCGTTGCCGCTGTATTTATTTCCTTTTTCCCTGTTTTTTTCTTTTCCTTCTGGGCCAGCGGCCTGCGGGCCGACTGCCCCCTGTCATGGGTGCAGGTAGATTTTAGGTTAACCCATGACAACCAGTTTACACAAGATATTGCTAACACATTTTTATCCCAACTGTTGTGCTCAGAATGGAGTGTTATGGACACATGAAACATGTGCATCATCAGTTAGTCAGGTCTGTGGCTTACACTGATTTTAATTCTCCACCTTCCTGACGCTCTAACTCTTATTTATCCCAACCAGATAAATAATGCATGAAAATGAGAAACTCTGGGTGGACCATGCATTTATTGGAATTCAAAACAGTTTGATAGTTTGACCATAATATTGTGTCTCACAAAGTTGCATGGCTTTTGATTTGAAACTGGCCTGCATTCAGCTGGTTAGAATAAGATGCAGCAAAAACTGCTTTCTGTCTGTAAAAGCTTATTGACTGCTTGGAATGACTTCTCTTATTAGAACTCCCACATTGCTTATTATTCTATATTTCCACTGTCTCAAGAAATAATATATCACATGCTTTTACATTACTACAAAGATTAGATGAGAAATGAATACATGAGAAACTACATATGAGACAGCTTCAGCTTTCAATAGGATATGAATAAGAAGGCTGCAGAAGAAGGCTGTGGAAATTCCACAACAAGCAGCTGTGATATTGTGCCTCTACAGGTTCTGACAAGAACGGGAGTGGACATTGGTAGTCACTATGGATTGAACACTAAGTTTGTATGCCACTGTATCTGTGTATCACACTAGGGAACATGGACTCTCCAAAACACAAACTAAAAGGAGATGATGAGATCACAGAATCACAGAATCACAGAATCACAGAATCACAGAATCACAGAATCACAGAATCACAGAATCACAGAATCACAGAATCACAGAATTATCAAGATTGGAAACAACCTAGAAGATCATCCAGTCCAACCATCACCAATACTTCTCAGCTAAACCGTATCCCTCAACACAACATCCAAACAATTCTTGAACACCACCATGGTCGGTGACTCCACCACCTCCCTGGGCAGTGCATTCCAGTGCCTGACTACCCTTTCCGAGTAGCAGTATTTCCTAATGTCCAGCCTGAATCTCCCCTGGTGCAGCTTGAAACCATTGCCTCTAGTTCTATCACTGTCTACACGAGAGAAAAGGCTGACCCCTAGCTCACTATAGCCTCCCTTCAGGAAGTTATAGAGAGCAATAAGGTCCCCCCTGAGCCTCCTCTTCTCCAGGCTGAACAATCCCAGCTCCCTCAGCCGCTCCTCATAAGGCCTGTGCTCCAGACTCCTCACCAGCTTTGTAGCCCTCCTCTGAACACGTTCAGATGAGACTAAATGGTTAAAATATTTCCATGTGCACCACTGAATTTGTTTGGAAAACATACTGTCTGTAAGATAACATACTTCCTAACCTTCTCTTGCCAATAAAGCCTGTTTTAACCTTGGAATCCTGAGAAGCATTAAACTGAAAGATCTATTTATGTCCAAATGATAACTTCCTAAAATAAAAGATCTCTCAGAAACACAGAAAAAGAAATATCTGTAATCACTAAATCTGACTGCAAAGTATTCTATACACCACATAAATGACAATACTGGCTTCAGAATCATTGTCACATAACCTGTAATTCTGAGCATCTAGACAGAATTTCTGTTTATTTTCTATATATAAATATATCTCTCATAAGATGTTAGTATGTCTGTTATTGCAGACAGAACTCTTCACTTTCAATACTCTAATGAGAGTTATATTTTTATTTCACATTTTTTTAAGCTATGATTGCAAAAGCTTTGTCCTATGTACAGATTACTGCTCACTTACTTTAGTACAGTAAAGTGGTAGATAAACTTTTTGTTGGAATTTCTGAAGAGCAGGAAGTCTCCAAAGAGTATATAAAATCAGTAATAACCCCAAGAAAACTTTCTCTCATATAGCAAGCAAAAATAACATCTTAAATTGACATATCTGTCTTAAAACAGATGCTGCACAGATGCTGGCATTTGGTTCAGTGGAACAGGAGTCCTCAAAGGCTGGTGTTAAGAAGTAGTTGCTAGGTTTCATAGTTAAATGGAAAAGCTGAAAATCTCCATCTAGCACTGACTGTGTGTTATAGGTCAAAATGCGAAAAAGAGAAATATAGTTATTTCAATGTAGTTTTTAAAATCAGAACAACAAAGATCCTCTGTTGGGATTATCATTAGGCCAACTGTGTTATGCCTATCTTGGGTGACACTTTTCTCCATCAACATGTCATGCATTATTCATTCTCTGGGCATAGGCAGAGTGGTGAGATACAGAGGGAAGAAAGGTCTTCTAAAAGGACTAATGTGATAGGAGAATGGGAAACTTCAGGATGTTGTGGTTGAAGACCTGCCTTTAGATCTTCAGTGTTTTGATCAGTTGGGGATGTCATGGGGAGGTGCTTCAGCAATTATTACATTTAATATGAAGGATTTAATCTCAAAATATTGCTCTAGTCCCTGTTTTCCTCAAGGAAGTGCGGAGACTATTTTCCTACCATAAATATGGAATATTTGCTAAAAATTGAATGCTGTAGATGAAACATCCCAGATACCTGTTGAAAACTCCTCTTCACAAGGAACAGATGGTTGCATGAGAGAATCTGTACTTGTGCCAACAGAGTAATTCCAAACACCCACATTGTGAAGGTCACCAAGTGCAGAATTAGCACAGACACCAGCTTTATGATGACTGTTGCCAAGTCCTAGCTGCACCTGGCTGAAACTGAAACATAATCATCCTGGGGTGAGTCATGTTTGGTAACTGTATCTGGAGTAAACCAACCAAATACCTACCACGCTGAACTAAAACATTATCAGTTCATTAAATTACCTTTAAAAAGCAATTTGAAATCTCTGTATCTATAGCAGAAAAGATGATAAAGAGCCAAAGAGAAGATTCCTGGAATGAACCTGCATGCAGAACTCCAACATTTAAGTCTTAGGTTCCTTGCCAACAAACAGAATCTCTTACATGAGGAGCTACAAAAAGCAGCTCAGTTTGAGCAAGAAACACTAAACATGAGAAACCATTAGCAAGGAAATGCTAATCTGAAAATACAAACATTGTTGAAAGTAAACTGTTTGGAAATTTGGAACTTTAAGATTTAGTGGAAGGAGGGATTGAATATTTTAATTAAAGTGCTGAAAAACAAGTTAATTGTATCCTTCCAGCTGTCATAAAATTCTCTAAATACCATGTACTTGACACTGATCTGGAGAAATTTCCAACATTTTGTGTTTTGAGATGAAATGTTACTATGCCCTGGAGAGGACAATTTGAGTAGAGGTGGCTTTCACTCCCTACCTGCCACCATCCCCCCAATAATTCTTCAAGAGGAAACAACTTTATTCTGATCTAAACAAGCCTCTCTTACTTTTGTGATAGGGTTTTGTATACAGCCCTTCATAGTTTTGTTTTCTTTTTAAAACTGTGGATTGATTATGCAGATTATAATTCAATGAAGCTCATGTTAGCAGCTCTCCAAAAGCATTTTTATTTCCTGACACGGGGTCTTTTATCGGGTTCTGTGCAATCTGTTTCCTGCAAATTTTATTTTCACTGCTTCCCAGTCTTCCCAAATAATTCCTTTGTTCTTCTCTTCCAGACTAAGTTTTCGTTCTTAGCTGCTCTCTTCTTGTTGTTTTTCCTAATGTTTAACTCTGCAACAAACTACTTCTAGCCTTAGACTACTTTTTTTTTTTTTTTTTTTTTTTTTTTTTTTTCCTCTCTCTATTAGTGTACTTCATCTCAGATTTGCAGTCAGTTTTATTGTTACAAATTTCTCTGGCAAGTGTCACTGATGCCATCATCTGCAAAGAAGGAAAACAAGTGTGAAGGACAGTTATGTCCAAAAAAGGTTTTGCTCTGGGCCTAATCTGCATGCACATTCCAGCCAAATTAGCATTTGTATGTTAAAAATAAGTTTGGTAGAGAATATTCAAGTCACAGCTGAGTAGTCTAGAGTGCTCTTTGCTCTTGTCCCTTACTCTCCAATAATCATTGTTATAAAACCTCTTTATTAAATACCCCAACAAAGAGCCAGTCGCACTCTGACATCCCCCCAAAAAGCTTTGCTCTGCTGGAGTGTAGATGCTGCTCTAATCATCTTGAGAGTCCAAATACCTACCTTAGGGCAGATGAAGTAATAAACATTATTCACATATTCTAGGAATTTTATTATATACTTACATCATTAAATGAATTTAGTTATAAAATTTAATTGTAAAATTGATACATTAAGAAAGCCACGTTTCAGAGATTCCTTAAAGTCCTGATCTCTACAGAAGTACTATCTGGTGGAAATTATCTGATTTTAGATGTTAGGGTAAATTTTTCCTTGAGAGAGTGGTGAGGCAGTGGCACAGTGTCATGGTTTTGCAATTTTGTAATTTTGCTATCAGTATTCCACATCATAACATCATGTTAAGCATAGATAATTTTGACGAATCTGCTGCTCACAAAAGAAGACTGAATGTCCCAGGGAACACCACGGTCAGTCATATGACCAGGACTATATAATCTCACTTCAGTGCTGGACTCGCTCTCTTGGATCCTGCCAGCCAGGGGGAGAGCCGTGTGGGAGCGTTCCAGCCGTTTCGCCTAGAGTTACAGTAGGCCTCTCGGTTTCGGGACTCACTCTCTCTTATTTTACTTGATTCGTTAGCTTTAATTCCAATTATATTGTATTATATTGTGTTATTCTGTATTCTGATATAGTATTCAGCAAATAAGTGTGCCTCCTTAGATCGTTGCCGCTGTATTTATTTCCTTTTCCCTGTTTTTCTTTTCCTTCTGGGCCAGCGGCCTGCGGGCCAACTGCCCCCCTGTCATGGGTGCAGGTAGATTTTAGGGTAACCTGTGACACACAGGCTGACCAGATAGTTTGTGGGTGTCCCATCCCTGGGGGTGTTTGAGGTTGGATAAGATGAGGCCCTAGGCAGCCTGATCAGGCAGGTGGCAACTCTGCCCACAGCAGCGGGATTGGAACTAGATGATCTATGAGATGCCTTCTAACACATACCATTCTATGACTCTGTGATTGCAAGCATTCTTATTTCCTGGGCCATTTTTCTGTCTCTCCATCCTGCTGTACTTTTACCTTTAATTTCATTTTCTCTTCTGTTAAATGAAGTCTTGGTCATAAAAGGTGCTCCATAGTTGAGGTGCAGTAACCTCCATTCCCATTTGAAGACAGTGAGAAAAGATGATGCTCAGCCTTTTATACTACTGATTCTTTCTGTGAGAGAGAAGTCAAAGGTCTACAACATTGGTCTTTCAGATGATTGAATATCACCCTCATCAAATTGAAAGTCATGCTTTCTTGACCTCTGATTAATGTTGTTGACTTCATTTAACATCTCAATAAATAAATAAATAAATAAATAATTCAGTGCTGTCCACTTACAGCTTCTTCTGAGCCTATGAAGAGTGAACAGGGGAATATAGTGATCTTTTTCTAGAAGAAACTTCCCTAGTCTACTATTTTGCTGGTATTAGATTTCATTCTTAATTCTGACACAGATTTGGGACAAGGAAATCCACTAGTGAAACCACATCTCTCTTTTTTTTTTTTTTTTTTTTTTTCCTCCATACTAATAAAAACTAGTCCTGAAATAGTGTTGAAGTTTTCATATTAAATATTTTAAACAGAAAATGTAAGAAGTATGTCAGTAATTTTAATCTGTCTCAGACATATGCGAAACACAGAGAATAAAGTAATGCCCACTGTTCCTATGGTTATAGGGATATATCACCGAGGCCAGGATGCTTCTCTCTTACTTGACTTTTCTGGGAGTGAGATACACAGTTTCTCTTGAGCCAGTGGACAGAAATATGCATATCTGGGAAGCAATTTACCTCACTTTTTTTTTTTTTTTTGTATGCTTATTTTGGATTGCAGAAGGAACAGAAGTATACAACAAACAGCATGACCACTCAGGGACCAATGCTGGTGACTAAACACAAGAGTGTGGTGCCAATTTATGTACTCCAAAGTATAGGCAGTTCAGAGATGTGAGAGATGTATCATTTTTGTCTGTCCTGTGCAAGTTGTTTTGGACCTTTCTAAGTAGCTAAACTGCTGTAGTGTAAT
The DNA here is from genome assembly GCF_039878825.1 of Excalfactoria chinensis. Taxonomy (NCBI): domain Eukaryota; kingdom Metazoa; phylum Chordata; class Aves; order Galliformes; family Phasianidae; genus Excalfactoria; species Excalfactoria chinensis. Next base: position 133,191,357 of record NC_092825.1, on the reverse strand, counting down.
GATGCATCAGTGTCTATAATTTTTGAGTTTAGACCTACTGCAAAGATATAAAACTAGTGGAGTGAATAAGAGGGATGAACAAAGTGAAATTCAATAAGGCAGAAAATGAGAATCTTTCTGGAGAACTTAACATAGTATTCAAAGTGAGTATTATAAAGATACGGATAGGAAATGGAATGTGGAAGTTTATTTTCACTTGTTGATATGGACTGATCTGTGTTCAAAAAGTCAGTACTCAAGTGAGATAAATTGGAAAAATTATGAAGAAAAGCAACTAGAAAATTGGAAGGAAATTAAGACAAGAAGAAAACTTTCCTGAGAAGCAAAGTGAAAGTAAAGCAAAATGTCAGTTATGATTTACAGACCAGATAAAAAACATAAATGAATTGTGGTGGAGGAAGGGGTGATCACTGAAGACTGTTGTTCATTTTAGGATTATGATCATTTCTAAAATGAGAGGAGTAATCATCAGAGTTTGAGAATGAAAAGATATATTCTGCAAGAAGGAATATTTTCTGACCTTCTACTTGCACACAGGTATTTATCAGAAATTCAGCCAGAATAGATTAGATGATATCAACAAAGCATAAGCAGAAGGGTGAGATTTTAAGGGGTGTTTCAAAAGATGGTGAGATTGAAGATAGGGCTGGATTTAACAAATAAGGAATCTTGGTTTTGTTTTATTGTTTCATCCTGAAAGTAAAGACAAAAGTTGGACAAAATAATGCATCCACACTAAAGGAAGGACAGTAGGAATCGGTGACAGCAAAGGCAAGTTTGAGAGAAGAATCAGAGAACAGAGGTTTCTGTTGGGTAAGAAGTGACTGTTCACAAGGCACTGCAAATAAGTAACAGAAAGAACTGAAAAATAGAGAAGAATTCCCTTAAAAATTAAAATAACAAAATAACAGCTCTGAAACTGTGACAAACTAATTGCAATACCCTAATGCCAAAATATGAAGGCTTTTTTTTTTTTTTTTTTTTTTTTTTTTTTTTTTTTTTTTGGCAGGAGAATGTGATTGTTTGGCTGACTTCAAAGACAGCTGTACTGGCAACAACTGAATTGTTTCTGGGTCAGTCACATGCATGTAAGGAGCTTGTTTCAGTTTGAGTGTTCTCTTAGTTCCCTGTTTCCCCTGCACAGGTTTTCCCTAATGTCCATGCTTTTATTCTGATGGATAGGAATAATAACATATTTAATAAAAGCAAATAATTTCTTCTTTCTTAAAATGAAAACAGCTGTAAATGTTATGCATATAATGTGTAAAAATGCCTTCTGATTTTCAGAAGAAATCAGCATTCTGTCAATTACTTTCATCCGTATGTTAGGTTTAGTGAAGGAAATTCACTGAAATTATTTTTAATATTATGGCATTTTTTACTGTGCTGTATCAGTGCACAAATGCTTCTCTGAAATTGTTCTGCCCAAGAACACTGTGTAATCTTGAAATATGGATACCATTTCAGGGACATAGACAACAGTAAAGAAGGATCTAATGGTCAATGTGCTGCCCTCTGAAATGAATTGTATCTGTTGTAACACTATCCTATATTTATACAGAAGTCAATGTAGTTTAATTGTCCAAACTGTACACTGCCAGAAAGCAGAAAGCCCCCTATGGAAATCATTTGGTATATACTTGGTAATTTCTATATTTAATTTGTGCCCAAGTATGTAAGAATGCATTCAAAGTGGCATTCTGCAAATTCTGGGGAGCCTAAGGGACAGTCCTTTGCCCATCACTTGGGATTAGAAACCATGGCCTTGCCTTCCTGTGCTGAGGAAGAGATCACATTTAGCAGCAGTAGAGGAATAGCTATGATTTCAGAAGGATTAGCAAGTGTGCCAACTGTGAATCTATGAAGGAAGATCTTATTCTGCATGATCATTCACATCTTACTCTATTTAATGCTGTTTTTAGTAAGTTCTTCTCTAAAATGAGCAAGGTTTGTGCTATTAAGATTTCTGTTTATTTTTCCAACATACAGTCCTTAGGAACTTTGGTGTATTAGGCTGTCTTCACTGCATTTGATACATGGACAGACCAAAATTTGTAAAAATACTGGAGTGATTGACAGGGATTATTATACATTATCATAAGGTAAAAAAAATTTAAATGTCGGACCAGGAAACATAAGAAACAACAGTATGTGAGCAGTTGATATTTCTACTGTTTCTTATACAATGCCTTCTAAATTTGATATGATGGAGATTCAAGCTTACAGATGCATATTTTCTATTGCCATTTTGTTCTCTCAAACAGTATAAGCTAAATCTCAGTTCTTAAAAAGTACTACCACAATCATCTTCATTTTGAAATATGACATTTTTATGCCAGTATGACTGGGTTATGCTTTCTAATTTCATATTCCTTGTGTTAATCACATCTATTTATATTCATGTACATATAGGCTGTAAAAACTCTATTCTAGACATTATTTCAAACTCTGTCTTCTGCATCCAGACTTTGGCATGATTATAGGGTTGAGAAAAAATTTAGAAATATAAAAATTGAATGGAGTTCAGTAAAGATATTTTACTATAAACATTAGCGTCAAATGCTGGTGCACAGAATCCATGGAAATCAAGTCACTATGGAATTAAATATCTAGTTTGGGGTTTTGAGGTGCAAATAAAGAAGTTTGTTTTCAATGTAAGTGAGGAAAAAAGGGAAGGATTATTTACTCATAGAACACTTGAGATCTGATCCAGCTGACTTTTAAACTCATTAGAGGCTGCTTAGTTCTCTATACGACGTGGTAGTCAAATAAATGTTAAAAAATGATTCATGATTTATTGGTACAGAAAAAAATATTTTATGAACACTTGACTCGTGCATGTACACACGTGACATGTAGTATTGAATCACTTTGTATGACTAATATATAAAATAGCATTGTATTTGTTCTGTCAATCATGTTTCATTACAAGAATTATGTCTAACAGGTAGTCAGTGCATTTCAAGGATAGCTTAAGGTTTGAAATCATAATTCTTACATTAGTTGTAGAACTAATGTCATCGTGGCCTACAGGTTTAAGCAAGATTAGTGGGAAGAGGCAGTATATTTTATTAGACTAATGTGTTCTTTTAAAAAATGCAACACTCTTCCCCCACAAAAATAATCCAGAACAAACGAAAATGACACAACTCCCAGTTCTTTGTACCTAGACTTTTATTGTACTGATGATATTTTTCCTTCATGACAAAGTGGATAATTTTAAACTCAAGCCTAGAATTTAAAGTAATCATAACTTCTTGAGTATTCAGTCAGTGAATAAGTGTGTTTGGAACAACGGATATTTGACACAACTTGAACTGAGAGTGACCTGGCAGTGCCAATCTGCAGACGGTGTTTAGTTATATAATTTAATGGCCTTCACATTTTTCTATCTAGGTGTCTGAGGCAGGTTTCCTCTTTCATACAAATCTTGTGGTAACCTTTGCTCCCTGATGGTTTAAATCACATTCTTAAGGGATTAAACTGTTATGACAAAAGAGGAATGTTTAGATATTCTGCTTTGCAGCTAAAAATTTGTCAGATTAGAAATTGTGTATTTTATAATCTCAAGATCAAAGAAGCTTTCCATCAAAGCTTTGTGTCCACTATAATATTTTCCCAACCTTTGTTGAACCTGAATTGTTTTGGATTATCTCACATTGGGTTCACTGAGTATGCCTAGCCAAATGTGGGAAAAAGCTTCCTGCCAAACATTTTAAACATTTCACATGTGTAGGGCAGAGGCGGTAAGCCACAGGTATTAGTTTACTGCAGTGGCGAAACATGCTTTAACAGTCTTTTTAACTTTACTTTTATACAAGATGCTTTTTGAGATTAGCACGACACATAAAACCCCACAGGGCAAAACCGTTTATCTTCCATTAGGAATACCATTCACTTTCTTTAACCTGATGACCTAAGTGCTCCTGTAAAGAGTCTCTTTTATAGAGTTTTTACATCTCGATGGATTAAGTATCATTCCTCTGCTGAGGAAAAGAAATAAAACCAAAACACAATTCAATTTCTTTAGGAGTCTGGTTTGTCTGAGGAGAATAGTTTTTGTCTTTATTCATTTTGAAATCTAACAGTTCTGTTCCCCAAACTGTCGCAAAACAGTGATAATTCAACGTTCAAATTGTCAATTTAAAATATGCTCACGGAAGACTCCTATTAAATTTTCACTGTGTATTTGCAAAGTAAGTAGGATACTAAGGACAGAGAATAGAAGGCTTTTCTATTTTTACTGTGTAGTACCTCAGTAGTCTTTGATGCTATTTGGCATAATATTTTTGAGAAATGCATGTTTAAAATGTATGTGTAATCAAAACAAATTCAAACAAGTGCCATAAAGAAATAATAAAAAAATATTTAAATAATTTTGACTAAAAACTTGGAATTTAGCTTACAGAAATATGTGCATTCCTTAGGTTAATTAATATATTTTGGGAAAATCAGATAGGTTGATTCTTTTTTTTTTTTTTTAAATGAATATAATGAAAAGTAATGTAGACAAGCATATAAGAATGGGAGATGTCTGAGCAACATTTTCTCTGGCTTATGAAAGTGTAGCAACCTTTTTGACTAGCTGTCTATTCTCTCATCTGTGTTTGTTTTCAGAAAGACTTGTCTTTCTGAAGATTGGTTCCTTTGTCCATTTGATACCACACTACACCACATTTTGGACTGAGGCTCAGTAACTAGTCATTTTTGGTGGGATGTGAAACAAGCCTTTACCAACATCCCACATTTTAAATCTTGGATATAAATTGTATTTTCCTGATTCTTTCTGCATTATCCTCATCTAACTACTGCAGTGAAATAACTAGATATTTTCTGTTCTCCATTTTATTTCATTACATTTTTCTGCTCTCTGTAACCTGTTTCCTTGATTGATTTAGGCACCATATATGCATTTACAAGAGTTGGAAGTCATTTTAGATTTCCAACTACACCTTCACCATTTTAGGCCCTGATCTTTTCTAATAAAGCGGAAAATGGCTCAGTTACTTCACTGGAGTTCTGCAAAAGAGGAGTATCTTGCACATTCTAACCTGAAGTTACTTCATGCCTCTATCCATGCTCAGAGCTTTCATCTTCTTTGATCTAATCACAGAATCTATGAAAAGTGTTGATGTAGCCTATATTCCAAAGCTGTTTTTTCTTAAGCTCTTTATTATTTAATAGTATTTTTACTGAAGTACTTGAAATACTGTATGTTTGTTATCACCTGTGGAGAAAGTCCACTTCAAGTACAATCTTAATGTATTTGTCATTTGTTTTTCAAGGGGTGTGCAGACATCACTAAAAGCAGCAAAGCAACCATGTCTTAAGGTATTCAAATTTACGTAGGCAATCTTGCAGTACATGCATATTCTTTTTATAAAATCTACAAAAAACACTGTGACTGAAACAATGGATGAGATACTTTTGGATTTATAGTAGATGACAATTAAAAGATTCGCTAAATATATGCTATCACATCAAACTTTGAAGAACTGTTTGTTTTCCTTTCCTCATTTGAACTCGGTACCACATTCCTCCTCCTAGTTTACAGTGGTCATAATCAATGACTGAAACCCTGACATGTATTTGCTCAGACTGTCATTTTTGAGGAATCAGTGTATTTACTCATTTATGCATCTAAGAGTGAAACTACACTTTAGCTTTTAATTTGAATCTGTCTACTAATTCTGTGCCACCTATACCAAATACCAATTCCCAACATCTATGAGAAATAATGTGCTGATGTTCTTGTCTCTTCTGTTTATGGAGTCAGAATGAAACATCTGGTCCTGCAGCAGCATCATCTGTGTGTCTTCATTTACTAGGCCTATTAATTATGAAATGTATTGTGAACAACAATCAGCTAATGTATTTCTATGTGCCAGAATATTGTGATTTTGTGATATATGACAAATCTTCTGATCATTATGTAGAAAAGTTTACTGAAAGTCTCCACAAATACTTACTGTTCAGTAGAAAAACCGGCATTACTCTGAGAAAGACATTTTGTGCCAAAACAATGCTGTTGCTGTAGCACAGTCTTCCTGTTTGACTACAGTAGTTCTGTATGCACTTCTCCTGATGTTATTTTTTTTATCACATATGATCTGTCCAAAATTAAAGCAGGAATTTTCAGACTGACGAAATCGTAAGAATGAGTATCTTACAGGGATGTTAGAATACTAAAGAGGATTCTAGAATATAATGGAATTGTGATTCAGTAGTCAAATTTACAAAATAAAACCTTGCAGACATGAAAAAAAAAAATGTAGAGAAGAAAACACAACTTATGCCTTCTGGAATGCTTCATCAAACTGTTTTAAAACTGAGAAATGAGATTGTACTTGCCCATGGTCAAGGGATTTCTGAAGTAGAATATTAAAGGTTTGTTAGAATTAGGTTTCAAACAATGTTGGGCATTTCATGCTTGAATGACGAAAAGACAATTATTTTGCAGTGTCTTTGCTGCCTCTGGGCATGTTTAAATAATGAAATTGTATTCTCAGAAAGATGTGGTGTATTACTTTTAACAGCTTTTCAAGATGAAGTCTTTATAAATAAAAAGAGCTATAATTTTAAAAAGATAAAAGCTGTGCCATTTCATCCCCTAGAAACATGGAATAGAAAGAAATGTGTAGTAATATCTATAACCTTTACCATGCTGCTTTCCTGAGGTACACATTCTTGAGGGGAAAGAAAAGTGTGATAATCCCAGGTCCAAGCAGTTCTGTGCATGCCTTATTGTTTTAAGGTTTTTGCAGAACTGACTCATGCAGAACAACTAAGTGAACTGTCTAGAGTTTGCTCATTCCTGGTGGTGCTTCCATAGGTGGATAAGACTTTTTTTTAAAAAAGAAGTATTCAAATGCTTTTCCTGGTTTTGTTGCTCATGAATGTCTCCTGACCACACTGCAGGGTCAGTCCTGAAGCATGAGAACTATCCCATGTTTGTAGACTACGTGTAATAAGGTCATTGTCAACTAGCATTTCTGACTACTTGACTGAGTTGCCAGTCTCTCTAGCATCATTACATTTTGGGTTTCAGCCCACAGAGAAAGTGTTATAAGCTTCCTTATCCCTGGACAGGTTCTGTCAGGGTGGCTATCTCACACACACAAAATCTGCTGAATTGTAGGTACGTTCAGAACTACAGCTGAGTGGTATCCATCGGAAATCAGTAGCTTTCAACGTATTAACACTGGAATTTCCATATGACTTTTCCATTGAAGGTGAAATCTCAAGTATGAATAAGCAGAAAATATAGAACTATAATTTAAGTTTGAAAATGATTTAAATTCTGTCCCTCATAAGGACACACCCTGGTTTCTATAACTTAAAAACAATTTGACTGTGTTTATGTAGTATTTTTGCATTGGGAAAAGAGCAGGTTGCTGCCAAAAGAGATTGATGGTTGGTCATCAATGCTTATCTCCATTTTTTTCTCTAATGGAACCTCTATTCTCTAATCTTCCATGCATTTACCTTGTTGAGGAACATCTTCTCTGAGAACAATCTTCATGCTTCAGCCCACATTCCCAATAACAGTTTGGCTGGGTCATTTCCTTCTCAGAGGTACTCAAACAGCAGAGATGGCAAGCTGCAGAGAGATACGAAGTACTGAAATGACATATCTATTGCTTTACTGCATAGTCAATGTAACCATGAGTCCATTTGCTAGACCATGATATCTTAAAGACTCTCTGTACTTGTATTCTTAGGATTTTGAATCTCTTTCAACAGGCCAAAAAACCTTTTTCATATACTACCAGCTTTCCTTTTCAGTAAACAAGGTTATGCTACATGACAGCAACTCAAAAAAAGATACTTGTGTGTCTGCTCTCTGACACATCATTATTCTGTGATATGTATCAAAGCTCCCCTCTTTTTATCAAGTTGCAGAATTGTCCCATTTGTATAACTGTTCAAAGTAAATAAATAATCTAGACAATACAAGGTGATAACGCAGTTGAAACTATTCATTGTTTGGTCTCACATCAAGGAGAAAACATGTCAAAGAACTTGTCCAACCAGAGTAAGGTGCCAAAATCCCTAGATCTAGCTTTGGCATATGGTATTGAACAGATGTACTGGATATGAAAAATCACAGCTGCCAGCTAGCTGATAGCTACCTAAGAATCAGTCAGTGCTAATTTAGTATTCCTAGGCTAGATAAGATCTATGTGGTGTGTCTGTGGGTAACTCAAGCTCTGTTTACATTAGGTTGATAAGAATGGATACCATACAGAGTGTCTTAGGAAAGATGTATCCATTTGTGACTGCAATCCACATGACAGCTAATTATTTAAAATGAACTCTACTATTACAGCATCAGAAAAGTTGATCTACAAAGGCAGGACAGAACTGACATCTTCATGAGAACTTCTGGAAGTTATGAACAATCAATTGCTCTTGGAATCTGAATCTTACTAAGATCCTTAACTCTGCTGTGTAGTGTAAATGGTCTTTAAAGTGAGTTAAATTTATCAGTGTAACAGAGTACGCTATTGAAAATCAGGTCTGTGATGACTAGGTACAATTGGAATATTCCTGATAATTTTTTTCTTAGCTATATTCTTTCCCCCATTGCTTCATGTTCTTTTTTCAATGAAATTGCTCATGCGTAATTGAGAACAAAATTTGTCCCATTTATTGTATTACAGAAAATGTTGACTTAACACTTCAAATGATGCCAGTAGATTTTTTGTTCATTGTTGCAAAAAAAAAACCAAAAAAACAAAACAACAAAACCTTTTGCTTCTAGCACCTGCAAATGAAGTAGTACTGTAAAAAAAGATAGAAGAGTTATTAACTTCCAACTACTCAAGTACAGTAGACCATACATCTTCCTTAGTGTCTCTTATTTATTAATTTGAAAGATTTTATTTCATATCTTTCCTCTATATTACACAAGTAAAAAAGTGATATTACCCAAATGTGTTAGAAAAAGGGGAAAAAAGTTAGTCTCTTTAAAGTCTACATTAATTAAATTAATGCATTTTTAATGAAACACATGAAGCTTTAAAGTCAAACTGAGTTCATGTCCTCAGGCACCCCATTAATGGAATTTTGGAGTGACAGTGCATGCCAACCAGCTGGGTCAAGACCATGTTAATGCATCATCAAAGTTTTTAGTCTGATGGCACAGGCTATTGAAGATATATTCTAGAAGGGAAAAGTCTACCCCTTCACAGTTCCTGGAGAAAAACAATAACAATACCAACAAAAAACAACATTTGAAGACTTATGTTGTATTAGGCATCAGCGAGATCTCGTGCTGTAACGCGATAGGTCTTCCCATGCTCAGTAATGCATATGTATTAGATGAAATAGGAGCCCTATATAAGGGACTCACGAGGTTAATTAAACGCCATTTTACCACCCACCACATTGGTGTAAGCAGTGCGTAACTTGGCCACGGGGCCGTCGGAAGCACATTACAAAGGACGTGATTCCTTAAGGTTACTTGATTAAGGTAACAACTTAACAGATTCCACATACAGTTTAATTTTATTTTTTTTTAGCAAAATTAGTCCTTTTCAATTTTTTCATTTTGGAGTCAGATGAATTTTGACAGCAGCTAAAGGTATTCATCAAGATTTTTCTTCCTTTTTGAGGATGAGGATTTATTGTTCTTTTACTCTGAAAGAATTTGCACCAGTGCATTATGTGCACAGAGCAACAGTTTCTTGTCCTGTATGGAACCAGAATAGTCCTTGTGGGTCCCTTCCAACTCAAAACATTCTATGGTTCTATTCTATGATTCACTGATGTTATTCTCAGAGGAGAAAAGTGTCATCTTACTCTACAAAAAGAAATAAAAAAGAAAATAGACAAGTAAATCTGAATAGCTACAGATCTCAAGGGGTTATACTTATGCAAATACAAAGCACAGTCACCATCAGAGATGTACATGCCAATTAAAAAAAATAAAATGAAAAAGCTAAGGGTTGTCTAATTCCCTTGCATTGTTGACTAATGAAGCTTTCCAAGTTATGCACATGTCTTTTGTGTTCAGTATTAACTAGGGATGCTACATTCTACTCTTCACCTTTTTTTGTGAGATCTAGAGTTCCCCAGGGTACTCAAATAACAGTGTAGGCCAGTTTCCTAGGATCGATCCACACCAGTAAAAGACACCAAACAAAAACAAAAAAACCCTTCATTAATCTTATGATGAATCTTATGAGTTCCAGAGGCCAGTTGGCGTGTGCCTGTACTTTTATACCCATGCTATTTCTTTCCTCAAACTGTAACAGCTATAAACCCTCACTGTAGGACACTCTCTGGGATGTTCTGTATTCTGAACTTTCATCTACATTTTTTGAGTGGATTAGTTGATGTGGGTGAGAATTATCTCAGGAAATGTATTTGCAGATAAATATTGCAAGATATTCTTGACCAATGGACAAACACAGTCCCGTATTTTATTTTGTACTATCAACATACATCAAGCATAAACTTTCCTTCTATCCTTGTAGGCAAAAAGAAAAAAAGAACATTTTAAATCTGGTCACTTCCTTCTTAATTCCTTCTGTTTCAAAGGCAATACTTTCAGCCTTGGCTGGTGAGTCTAGTTACACAATCATTCACTGAATGAATAAATAAATACCTGGAGGTATTCCCATAGTGTAATTCTCTAGCTTTCCAGATATGGGAGTTCATCTTATTCTCCAGCTGTGTGGCCTTTTGAATACTTCAGGTGACAGAGAAGAAAAAAGCCTTTTACATATGATGAGAAAAAAGTATTTGATTGAAAACTTATTGGCACATATTTCAAACTGAGTTCAACAGTGTGTTTAATAAAGGTCATGTAGGGGGAGGGTGTGTATGTAATTAATTGCAGGGTTTTATTATTTATTTATGTAAATATACTACTTTTGTTTGTTTGTTTGTTTGTTTTTGCTTGTTTTTCCCCCAGAGAAATAAACATCCTGGTCTTTACCACTACCACCATAAGAATTGTGCCCATGAGCTCCATCTTAGAGAAGTATAATTTCTAGTGTAATTGATCTTCTTGGACAGACACACTGTATACTGCTACTACCACTGCCTGTTCCCTGCTTAGCTTGTTCATTGTTCTGAATCCTTTTTTTTTTTTTTAGCTTCTATCTTGCATTACAAAGGAATAAATATCAGGTTGTACATTCCAATAAATAGCCTTTTCTCATGGGATCATAGAATCTCTCAGGTTGGAAAAGACCTTAAAAATCATCAAGTCCATCCGCAACCTAACCATACATATCCAAAGTCTAACAACCCTTCACTAAATCACCTCCCTTGAGAGCCTATTTCAGTGCTTAACAACCCTTTCTGTAAAGATGTTTTTCCTGATATCCAATCTAAACCTCCCCTGGCTCAACTTGAGTCCATTTCCCCTCATCCTGTCACCTGTCACCAGTGAGAAGAGACTAACCCCTCTCTTGCTGTAAGCACCTTTCAGGTATTTGAAGAAAGCAATGAGATCTCCCCTCACCTTCCTCTTCCCCAGACTAAACATCTACAGTTCATGTATTTTTTAATAATCTGGTAAAATACAAATAATATTATCAATATTTCTTTTGAACATAGTAGGCAATGTGTCCCTCAAATATCTTTCTACCGTTTCCCTATTATCATCGTAGTAGCCTTTGAATCTTTCCCATACATATTTCTTAGAGGGAATGACTGTTCTTCCATACTTTTTTCATATTGATATTTTGATATTTTATTATCTGGTTATTCAACCCTACTAATCTGAAATTCCTTATAATCAATCCTTGCTCTCACTATTGAGTACAGTAGTGTTGTCAGTTTATTCTACATGGAACTTTTTGTTCAAAAGACTTAAAGTAATTAATACATGAAGAAAACATCTATAGTTTCAAAAATTTTCAAATAACTATTAAACAGCCATACCTAATAAAACTGATAGCTATGAAATTATTTATTTCTAGTTAGCCATTCTATTTAAAGAAAAGACAATAGTGATTTTTGGCCTATGTTGCCAGTCACCTACTGGTTTACCTTAAGGTTTCTGGGATATTAAGGATTTTTTTTTTTTTTTATTCAAGTCACACTAACAAAAATGCAAAGTGTACACAAGACCCTGTACTTGAATTGGTGCCAGTAACCAAAGATCTTTATTTATCTTTCCTTTAAAACACTAGGTACCCTAATGAGGCAGATTTTTCTCAGGTCAGTTGACACACTTGTATTAGTCAGTATGAACTTTCACTGATACATAACTGTCAACTAGAGATGTTAGTGCTTTACAAAAGAGCACTCCAACCTACATTATATATTACCCTGACAATAGACAAGAATCACTCATTTGGTACAGTGTTCACTCATTCTGTATGGCACTCGAAGCTTGTGTTAGCATGGGATTCCACAAAGATGCATAGCCCTAACCAGACCAACAACGTATATTAAGACACAGTTTACATGCAGGGCTCACACAAGGAGGAATTTGCTGCCTGGGGTGCTGTAGTGGTCAAGGTTGAATTCAGCCTCCATGCTGTAAAAAAGGTTCAGCCAGCTATGCCCCACCCACCCTCTCTCTAGCATGAGCATCTACTCACCTCCCTTGACCTCTTGCTTTGTATGACAGCTGTGAAAAATCAAATCATCCTGCAAACCTGCTTTCTGCTGGCCAGCTGGCAGCATGGGCCAGGACCAGGAGAGCCAGAACCTTACAGCTGTATGTATATTGCTGCCTATCCATCTGTAGCATATGCCATATGCCAGTTCCTGAAGTAAGCTGCAAGAAGGATCTATTTGAAATGAAATTTCATTAGAACACGAAGGCTTTCCTTCCCACTCTCTTGCCTTGTTCCTCTGATCTTTTCTGTTAGTAGTTTATTCTCTTCTCCCCTGTTCAGTGCTCTGGGGATCATATGAAAGGAATTAATTCAAATTCATGACTCATTGCTATATTTTGTTAGAGAGTACAAAAATTCGATGTGACCTTTGTGAACAGAAGGTGTAGTGAGTCCAACCTCTCTTGAGTAAATAATGTAAATGTAGAATTTACTGCTCCATGAGTTCAGACAAATCTGTTCAGGCAATTTACAGTTGATTCGATTTTCTTTCCCATGAGGTCAATACAGTGCATACAAATGCTATATAAGGGACAAGAGGTTAATTCAAAGATATGGTCAGTTCTCTTTTACTAAAATAAGCATACGTATATATGAACACATACATTTTCTAGCCTAAGTTATCTAAAGTGTTTGCTTACTTAAATAATGTTTTCCCACTTAAAAGCAGATATTTCTCCACTTCCCAGATTTTTCAAAGACTTGAAATAGAGATGGCAAGAAGCCAGTGTGCTTAGTAATGTGCAGTGGCACTCTGAAGGCAAACATGAACAATAAAAATATCCTTCTACACTGGCAGGGCTGATCACATTTGACTGGAATGTGAATTTCATTTTCTGTTAAAAGATGAAACCTTCTGCCATGCCAAAAGCACACCTCTCACCACAGGCAGAAGGAAATTGTATGCAGAGAGAATTCATGGCAGATGTACTTGTACATTTTTGTTAAGCTAGTTGTTGAGAAAAGGATTCTAACAGTGGAGTGTATTTATAGAATCATAGATTCATTTGAGCTGGAAGAGACTCTTAGTTATTTAGTCCAGCTCCCTTACAATGAACAGGGACACTCACAGCTTGCTCTAGTTTCTTATCATGACCTTGAATGTATCCAGGAACAGAGCATCTATCATCTCTCAGTAACCTGAGTCAGTGCCTCACCACCGTTATTGTAAAAATTTTTCCCTTATATTAAATTTAAATTTCCCCTCTTCTAGTCTGAAACAATTTCCTATTGTCTTACAACAACAGATCCTGTTAAAAGGGTCTGCTCCCTTCCATCTTGTAACCTTTCTTTAGACACTGAGAGGTTGCTATCAGGTCTATCCTAGAGCCTTTTCTCCAGGCTGAACAGCCCCAGCTCTCTCAGCCTGTCCTCGCTGGGGAGATGTTCCATGCCTTAGATCACTTTTGTGGCCCTTCTCTGGTTGTGCTCCAACAGGTTCACATCTCTCCTGTACTGAGGACTCCACGACTGGACAAAGTAGTCATAGTGAGATCTCACCAGTACAGAGTAGAGGAGAAGGATCACTTTCCTTGACCTGCTGACTGCACTTCTTTTGATACAGACCAGGATGTGTTTGGCCTTCTGGGCTGCAAGGGCACATTGCTGGTTCATGGCTAGCTTGCCTTTAACTGGTACCCACATGTCTTTTTCAGCTGGGCTGTTTGTTGAAACTTAGAAAGTTCACATGGATCTACTGCTTGCGCCTGTCTAGGGCTCACTGAATGACATCCTGTCCCATAGGTGTGTTGACTGCAACACATAGCTTGGTGTCACCCACAGACTTGCTGAGAGTTCACTCAATCCCAACGTTGATGTCATTTATGAAGATGTTAAAGAGCACTGGTCCCACTACTGACCCCTGAGGGACACTTCTTATGGGAGACAGTGTCAAAAGCCTTACTGAAATCCAGACAGAAACCATAATGGCTCTTCTATTGTCTACTAAGCAACCATGACATCATAAAAAGCCTCAAGGTTTGTCATGCAGGATGTGCTTTTGGTGAAGCCATGACATCCCATATCATCTTCCACTCTTCCATGTGCCTTAGCATAGCTTCCAGGAGGATCTGTTCCATGGCACTCCCTGGCACAGATGTGAGGCTAATAGGTTAGTAGTTTCCTGGGTCGTTCTTTCTACCTTTCTTAGAAATTGGTGCAATATTGCTTTTTTCTAGTCGCCGGGGACACTGCTTGACTCCCATGATTTTTCCAATATCGTATTGTCCGGATAGTTAGCCATATTTTGAAGATTTCCCTTGTAAATTCTGAGGGCTACTCATAGTGCCTAATTTAATGTATCTAATTTGAAAGCCCACAATGCACTCTCAAGGTTTCTCCTTCTTCCTTTGGGTTAAATAGAAAACATATGCTCCTGAAAGTCCAGGAACTGCTCCTAATTTTTTCCCCTAAGTAAGACAGTGAAATCCTTAATCCCTCAATATTCTTATTTTTCTCCACACATCCAGAAGTATCTGCAGAGTATTACAAAATATCACTGTAAAGCAGGCTCAAGTGCTTTGTAGAACAACAATTTAAATGTTGGTAGAGATTCTTTTTCTCTTGGCTTCAAGCTAAAATTTAAGAAACTCAGATCTGACCATTCACTAAGTAAGAATTACCCTCTTCCATTTTCTTCAAATATTTATACTGAGTAAACCAAATTTATTTGCATAACTCTGAAAATCTGCCATCTGGCAATGTGCTGTTTCAATTCATGGCAGAGTGTTTTGTTCCTGCCAATTTCAAGCCTTGGTTTTAAAATCTATGCTGAAAACAACCCAATCCTCCTTCCTCCAAAGTCAATGGCTGAACTCCCACTAGTTTCTGAAGTAGAAGGATCAAGCCCAAACAATAATGGAAGGTAATTTGAAAAAATTTCTAAGTATCATCAAAGGAACTGCATTCCTAATTCTATTTGTCACTGCTTTGAAAACATAATGGCAAGGTTTTGCATATGCCAGTCAATAGCTCTAGGCAAATTGAAACTGTTTTATTTTATTTATTTTTTTTAAATAAATCCCTTTGGGAAAATAAGAGAGAATATTTGAAACACCACATATCAAATGGTGTTTTCTTTTCTGAAACCTAGAAGAAGCTGCTAAATGATTCTACTATTCATCACTCAATAAACAGAGTCTTTCTGGGGCAAGTTGATATATAGGACATAAGATCACACCCGTTGTGATTAAGCTAAATTTCCACCAGATCTTATAACTAATAAGGTAGCATGGGCCACAAGCAGACTGTTTAAGAAACACCTTGTGATTAACTGTCCTCTAACTCTACTGAAATTTTTCCATTCATTTCAAGGGATCAGAAGCACCCTTTCTAATGTTTTCTTCAGTGTCAAGTCTGAACTATATAACACATTAGTAGGCTCCTTCAGCTAGGTGCAAAGCTGAAGCCTTGATGAACTGTGATCACAGAAATCTGCACATTGCCCCTTCCCCAGGGTGAAGCAACCCTCTATATTCTGGTCCAGCACCAATCAAATTCCAGCCTGCATCCTTGGAATTGCCCATAGGTTTAGCCATGCATAAATATTTTTTTCATTTCCTTTGTTTAAAATGGTTACTGGTACAAAATGGCTGTGCAGTTCTGATCTGAGATAGCTGCACATCACTGGGAAGGAAAGTGATATCTACTGAGGTCCCTGGGCTTGTAAATAGCTGTTGTTATTAGGAATGGTACAGATCTTTCATTCCCTTCCTGCAGACTTAGTTTCAGCCTAACCCAAGTGTTACAAAAAAAAACTATAGATACAGGCATTATAGGAAAAGTAAACTCAGAGCAGATATTCAGAAGTACCTCCAATCAAGATTCATAGAATATTGATTAAAGCAGGATATGGTAAACACAGAAAAAGAAGTACAAAAGCACAGATGAAGATGAGATGTGGAAAGTAACCTGCTGCAAGCTAAGGTCATAAGGCATGGCTGGTGTGTTGGCCTTTTCTAAGCTCTCATCCTTGCAGTGCGTACAGGAGGTGAGAAGTTTTGGCACTCCTCTATACTCCATAATTTTAACTAATGTATTTGTTATGTGTTTAAATGATGAAATGTTAGCAACAGTGATTCCCCACAGGTATAAGGAAAATAATTCTGGTTCTTCTTACAGGTCAGCCTTCATCTGAAATCATTGAGTACGGGGCAAAGAAAATTAGGATACTAAGCTGCAATTGTTTTTAAAGAAAGGCTAAATGTTTGAAAACAACTCTTAACATAATTGTTTTTATTCTATTTGTTCTTATAAAATTGTTTCATTTTAAGTACATGTATACTGTGAATAAGGTAGTTAGTTTCTTCTATTTTTAATGTTGTTAGTTATCGCAGACCATGCAGAGCCTAGCTGCTTGGAGATAACTGCATGGTATTCACCCAGAACTTTCCATATGAAAGGTGTTCAGCAAATGCTCATTGCAGCTGCCTCCAGACTGTTTTTTACTGGTGAAATCTTTGCTGAAATTTATAGAGTTCAAAACTGGGCTTGTTGTCTCTGGCTCAGAGGCTTAGCAGTGGGTTGTGCACTAAAACTCTAGGTGTTTCTTACTAAAACAGGAATGCCTTCTCTTAATGAGAAATTTAAAGTGTCTGAAATGGTCCTGTTTGTTGAAAAATCTAAAACAAGACAGTTAAATTTAACAAGACAAAAACTGAAAACCACAAAGTTGGAATCTTGGTGTGAAGTATCATGTATTTGAGCATGAGTTTGTATTCTTTGCATTTTTTTTTTTTTTTTTTTTTTTTTTTTTCACAATACTTTAAGATATTGTGAAGAGTGGAAGGAACATTACTAATGTAAAGAAAGGTGTTCTTGTTTTCTTCCCATTCCCCCTCCACCTCCAATCCCCCCCTAGGTGTACACATTGCTACAGTAGCTTGAATGTAAACTTTCATTTCTTGTACACCATGAGATATATACTTGCAGTGGGGATCTACAGGGACTGAAATTATTCAAGGGAGACAGTGTGCTTCAGTAGCTACAGAGGGGAACATGGAAAGGTCCTGGCCTAGTTTCAGCATGTTTCTGGGTCATTCATTCACTATGTGACCTTGGATGACTCACTTGACCTCAATCAAACTGCCATGAGGGCAGATAAAGGAGGCCTGCTCTGCAAATGAGATACTGCTTTTAAATTGACCCTCCCTGGTGAAACAAATATAATATTCTGATTTGCAACATGCTTTACGCTGAAAGGCAAATCTCTTCCAGTGTCTGATTATGGAGCAGCAGAAATATATTCTCCTTCATGGATCATTTCAAAGTCCATTTGACAGCATTAGCTATTGTGTCCTTAATGTGTACAAACTTAAGCTGCCTGAATGATGGTGAGTTATCTAACATAGATAACAAGTATTTAAGGAAGACAAATTCTCTTCTAACTGAACTCTGATTGTCAACAAACAGAGTACTTGCAACATTTTAGTGCAGCTTTGCTTAAGCCAGACTATGTGACAAACTATTCACAGTGAAGGCTCAGCAGGTCTCCAGTGCACTGCCAGACAGAAGGCGCAGCAAGCCAAGCACGTCCTCCTACCTGAGAGGAGACCACATTCATCACAGGATTGTCCTATGGCAATTTACACAGCCAAAGTCACAGCTAGTATCAATGATCATGATTATTTGGAGGTTAATGCTGCTGTGCACTCACACCATACTGTTTTGTTTTTTTTTTTTTTTTTGTTTTTTTTTTCCATCACTTTGCTTTATTTGTTACAACTTTTCTGACATATTTAGAACTGATTATCCAATAAATATTAATTCTTCATTAAAAGAGATCCATCCAAATTTTCCAGTCTTTAGTGCCACCTCATTTCTTATGAAGCACAACTAGGAATTGCTGATTTTAAGAATGAGTTGTGTGAAATATTCAGAATGAATTTTAAATTGACCTCAAGTGAGCTTTAAATTGGATACTTATGACAATCGTCATCTTAGCTGACACAGAGTGCTGCTAGTGAATGAAAAATGGGAATAGTATGAACTGTTAGGCAGCAGTTCTCAGTTTCTGCCCTGAAACATGTTCATCTTGAATGATGCCTTCAAAAGGTCATCAAAGGCAAAGGAAAATGAGCCAACAAACTAAATAAGTCTGACTTTACAGAAACAATTTAGTTGGTTTGTTTTCATATCTGTTGACTGTTGAAAACAGGAGACCGCTGAACAAATCTGTAATCAACAATGGCAATAAACAGGAGAGTATTATTTTCCCATCTGTAAAAGATAATTCTGTATTACAGTTGTTTTGTCTGAAGCTGAAGACCAGAGATTATGTGTATTTCAGCTTATATATGTATATCTATACTGATTAGATTTTCCCCAGAAAATTGATCAGAAATACAGCTTTTCTACTTTTCTTAATTTGCTCTGAAGAAAAAGTATTTTGGAAGTTCTGAATATATTAGTGTTGCTAATAGTATGTGCTTTTATAGTACCCTCCCTCACCATCTTCTCTGGAAGAAGAAATGTAAAGCTAATAGAAAATAAATCAGTTCACACTGCATCTTGCAAAGTCAGTTATAACAGATGTTCTACAGTATAAATTAGAGGCTTGCTATTTTTTATTTTGTTAACAAAAATATTTCAATAATGTAATTATGCTATCTAATATTTTGAAATAAAACAAAAAAAAATCTGATATCTTCAGTGTAATCTAGATCTGAAAATTTCTTTATACTAGAATAGGGATGTGAAAAACAAGAATGTTTTACACAGTTATATAAAAAGTTAGTATGAGCTTTGTACTTTTAATTTTTAGCTGCTTTTAATAATGAAGTGATTTTGCCAGAAAGACTTTTTGACATGAAAAATAATTTACTGACAAAAAATTTAATTTCTATTAAAATCAGGTTTTATAAAAAGTCAGAAAGTGGTAACAACACACTATTTAACTGACTTTGTGTTTAACCTTTTTTTAAATTTATTTTTATTTTTATTTTTTTATTTTATTCCTTCAGAGTCTATTGTTCTCAATGAAGAACAAGAAGATAATGCCAGGATGTGAGATATGGTACTTTCCAGCCAGACCTCCAGCAAGTACATTGTAGGCTTTTTGGGATTCTTGTATTATAGAGTACAGCTCCTTATAATAAATATATTTTTAGTTCTAAGTTACACAGAATTGTTTGATGCGGCATATTTTTGATAAACCAGAATTAAATAACAACATAATTGCTATGTGTTAGGTCCTGGGAAAGCACAGAAAGAATAAGAATGTTAAGCCACTAACATGGTATTTAAAGAAAAATAAATTCCTAATAACTTCATGAAGTCTGCAGAACTGTTTTTGTAAGGGTATATATATATGTCCTACTAATGTTTCCTAAGAAAATTTAGGAGCAAAGAAAAACTTCATGTTAAAAACAATCTTGGAAAAAAAAAAAACAACAAAAAAACCCCACATCTATTTAACTATGCTGTTGCATTTTCAACCTAGTTGCTTGCTGTAAGTAAGCAAATTCAAGTATGCATAAGATAATGCACTATGTTTAATATTCAGTAGCTACTAGTCATCAACACTCTAAGGGGAAGTTTATTCTAAAATAAATGTAAAGATTTGTATATGAGTAGGGGAAAGCAGAGAAAAGTATTAGTGACCTGAAAAAAAAATGTGTTAGAACATACAGAGTTACAGAATTGCAGGGGTTGGAAAGTACCTGTAGAGATCATAGAGTCCAGTTTCCCCTGCTAAATTAGGTTCCCTACAGTAGATTGTAAAGGTAGGCATCCAAATGAGTCTTGAATATCTCCAAAGATGAAGACTTCACAACCTCTCTGGGCAGCCTGTTCCAGTTTTCTGTCACCCTCACTGTAAAGAAGTTCTTCCACACATTTCTGTGGAACTTCCTATGTTCCAGTTTTTGGCCACTGTTATTATTTGTCCTGTCCCAAGGATAGCATTATATTATTTGTCCTAACACCAAGTCCTTCTCTGTAAGTTCTGTCTATACTCATAACTGGGATTGCCTTAAACCTAGTGCAGTCCTTCACACTTGGCCTTGTTGAATTTCACAAGAATGTTTGTCCACTCCTCAAGCCTATCCAGGTCTCCCTGGACAGTGTCCCTCCCTTCTATTGGTTTAACTGCACTCCTCATCTTGGCTTCATCAGCAAACTTGCTGAGGGTACACTCAATCCCACTATGTCACTGATAAAGATGCTAAGGAGCACTATCCCCAGGATGGACCCCTTTGTGACCAGAATCCACCTGAACACAGAGCTGCTGACAACAACCTCTATGACCATCCAATCAATTCTTTATCCACACAGTCCAGCCTTCAAACGTGTATGTCTCCAATTTAGATCAAAGGATGTGGTTTGGGACCTTGTTAAAGGGCATGTCAAAAATGAATATTTTGTAAAAAGTAAGCTGAGTGTTACAAAAAAGACTGAAATAGATTTCAAAGTAAGTCACAGTATGTTCCAGCTGTGTGTAACTGACTTTTGCCTTAATTCTTTTGACTCTAGTTATTTTGATTTTATGCAATTAATGTATATACAGAAATTAATGTACTCCTCCACTTAGCAGTGGATACCTAGATTCCACAACTGATAATGGAAATAGCTGTCAGGAAAGAGAAGAAAATGCCATGGATATAGAGTCTTTGATATTCTTGCAACCAGGAACTTACAGGTTGCTGATTACATTTTGAAGGGTTTTGACAAATAACACAAGAAACAGGAACTTGCTAGGAACTCCCTAATGAAACATTTCCTTAATCAGAATAACTGAATTTTGAGGACTTGAAGCTTTCTATTTGAAGGCCTTCTCAGGTGAAAGGAAGAATTTATGGTGTCAAGAAACTCTTACTACAATGAGGTCCAAAAGGCTTAGGAGGACTCTTGGGTTTTTACTCCCTACATTACCTCTGCCACCACACATTTCACTGGAGAACGTTAACCATCTCACTGTGGGGTACTGCAATCTTTCTGAAAATCTTCCACTGGTGTTTTTTTTTTTTTTTTTATGGTAAATACTTGGTAATCCAAACAGAACCTGCCTGTTTAAGCAAGCACTTTTCACTGAAAGTGAGAATATGAGGTAATTTCATATTTCAGATGTATAATTGAGTTACTGGGCCTTTGATTTTATCTAGGAGACCTTTGTTATATATCTCTGGGATTACACATGGAAAATTCATGAAAATTAAAAATTATAAAATCAAAGAATATATTCCTGGCTAGCTCTAATAGGAACTATTATTTTGCACAGAGCTTTTAAAATCATTAAGGCACAAGGGAAACTAATATGATCAGCAGGAAACACTCAGCCCCTTGAAATGTGTTCATTTTGTAACTGAACAGATTTCCAGCTGGAATGTCCCTGATAACAATTAATTTCCCCCTACAGCACTGTTTTCATTCCCTTGCTGGGAAGAGCACTACAAAGCCTGGCTCTGCTGTAGCATCTGGGAACAAAGACTCCCACTTCTTACTATCTCTTTCTCAAAGCTAAGCTCAGGTGGATGTTTTGCTCCCCATGTTTTGCTTTGATTAGTGAAATGATGTCGAGTCCAAGGCTAAATACACTGCACTGTTCATAAAACACTGAATTTACTGGAACTCTTTTCTCCTGACTATTAATACGAATGTAAAAATCCCAATTGTTTTCTCCCATCTTTCCTACACCACCGGTGCCTACATTTGAACTGAGGCTCACTTTAATTATTGAATTAACACAATTTCATGGTTGATATGTTTCTTTCTCACCTCTGGGCTTTATATTTACCAGTCTGCTGTGATCTTTTTCCCTATTGGTGCAGGAAGAAATTAATGTATTTGCTTGTTGCTCATGCATTACTATCCAGACAGCTCCAAATTAAATTTTACCTAAAGAAACAAAGTCCTGTATCTAAACTTCTACCTACAGCTTCTTGTATTTAAAAATAAATTAGGCTCCTTTCTTTAAATGGTTACAGTTAGATTTCTATCACAGAAATAGAATAGAAAATAGATAGAAAAATCATAGATTTCTATCTATTTAGGTCTTTTGTTCATTTCTTGAAAGACGAATCCCAAACTACTGAGATGTAGAAACCATAATCCTCAGCCCAGACCTGTCCCTAAATGTCACTGTGCTGTAGCATGTTCAAACAGAGTAGCAGCCAAAGTTTAGATTCCACAATATTAAAGTCTTTGGAATGTTTGGATATGTAAAATATTTAAGTCTTCATGTAATGAAGATCCTTTATCATTAGACCCACAAAGAATCCTACTTAGATATATCTATGCAGCATAAAAAACAATTGTTATCATCTTCAATAGAAGAGCTCCTAATAATCTGCAGCGAAAGAATTGGAGAGGGAAAAGGGGGTGGAAAAACAGAGTTATTTCTTTTGAAATGATGTCCTCTCTCTTCTAAGCAGTCACAATGTGGTAAGCAGGCTATGGAGGCAATACACTGTAGATATACTTACAGAAAACCCTAATTGTGTAGTTACAAAAGCAAATTTACCTTAAAAATACAGCATTGAATCAAAAACTCCTTCCTTGCTATGTTTCTTTCTTTGTTCTCTCATTTCTTCCTTTTCGCTATTGCATTATAATTGTTTCTCTCTCTTTTCATTCTCATCATATTCCCCATCTCCCTCCCCACCCCCAAAGGAGAGGAGCAGTGATGACCACTGCTTCACTGGCCCTCTTGTAAGAGCATGTAAATGTCATAGTAAATAACCTATGGAGAAAGGAAGAATTTTTCAGTGTAATACTGATATGGGGGAAGTAGGATATGCCTCTTTAAGTATCTAATTCACTTAATACACATTTTGTAGGAAGGCATTCAGCAACATATCTTTCCTGCATACCCACTGTTAGGGTATGTAGAATGGTGGGGGTGGTAAAGAGGTGGCCCCCCTCCATGGTCCTCTGTTTCATTCTATAGATTACTATTTTTTACCCCTTCTGAAAGATATGGTAACATTTGTTAATTTTAGAGGAAATACAAATACATTTTTAACAAGGAAATTATTTTTTCTGTGACTACCTTTACATTCATCTAAAAATTGGAGGAACTGAATGAAGTGGAATATTTATTAAGATAGTCTCTTACTTTAAAAGTTAATTCCCCCACAATCCCTTACTCTCCAAAATATCAAATTCAGACAGATTGTGTTGTGACTCTGAGTTTTATACTCATCTTTTTTACTACCAAAATTTATTTTTCAGGTAGAAATGCTGAGGTTATAAGGCCTCTCTGCAGTATTTACTCAAGGGAATATTTATTTTCCACAGAAAATATTCTTTTGAGTTATATGTCATTGAATTTCCTCCTGGAAGAGGGATTGCACACTTGAATAGAGGTTGCCAAGCTTGATTCTGTGTTTATCTTGTACCTGTTGAACTTAAAATGAGGGAGACTCACTACACTGTGTCAGTACAACTGAACTGTAGGTAGCCTTGCTGAAACAGGAAATCCACCTTTTGTATAACCTTTCTTTCAGAGAACATATTGAAGGTAAGATTTTATAAGTGGATATTGTGTAATAGCAGCTGCTTTCACAGCTGACAAAGACCTTGAGAAAGTTAATGTTTTGCTATTATTAACTAATCAAGAACCTGTACTCCCAGCTCATTTTTCTAAGCAATGAGCCATAATTCTTTTGTTGTTGGGTAACCTTTAATTTCTAAGGAAAGTTAACTGATCCTGAATTAAAAATAATTTCAATGAATGATCAGTATGTTTATATAGAGTACTCTAAGATTATCAATTGTAACTATTAAATTTTCCTTTTTTTGTTTTTGTTTTTGTTTTTGTTTTCTAATATTGTAGAAAAACAAGAGTAACAAATTGCAGCAAGAAAAGATTTGATTGCATATTTTTTTCTTCTTGGAAGACACCTTCCAAATATAAACATCCAAAGAAAGGAATGTATTCTTTATATCAACTGTTTCTTTGAAACTCTTTATTTAGTAGGAAAACATCTTTCTCTACATCAAATTAGAGCACAGGTGACTGCTACTGCCTCCTTATTTTCTGTGGAGTTTTGCATGGAATTTTTAATATAAACAAAATTTTAATTTCCTCATATGATGATCACTTAATACTCAATTTATAAACTCACCTGCAAACAAAATTTCTGTTACTTTTAACTTTCTAAATTAACTACGGATGACACAGTAAAAGTACAGGCAATAGAATTAATTAAACATAATTTTTGTTACCCCCACTACATTCAAGCTTACATGCACATCCTCTTGTCAGATTTTGGTGTCACACTTTCACATCTCAAATTGCATGATATGGAAGTACAGGACAGGGAAAGTGAAAGAAAGCTGAGATAGATCACCTCTTCCATGTTTTTTTCTTTCCAACAGTGTATCACAAGAATGTCCTTTTCACTTGGTCTCCAGTTATCCACAAAAATATATTCAGGTATTTTGACTTATTTTTATGAAAGCTCTAACTGAAATAAGTTACTAGAAAACTACATGTTTACTAGCTATACTTGGTTTTTAATGTAGCACTGCAGTTATAAGAAATGATTTCCTTTACAATAGACTGAAAATTAATTAATTTTAATTAATAGACTGGTAGGCTGGTAGATCCATAAAATTATACAAGACCAAATTTAATCTAATTTCATCAAAATGTTCTCATTCTCTTATCTTTTTGGCTTTACTTTATTAATTTAAAGGTATTAATTTAAAGGTATCTTTATTTTTTCTACCCTTTTTTGAGTTTCTGGCTGGAGTGTGCTAGAGTTTATATTTTTCTGTCTGAATGATTTTCAAGATGGGAAGAAACTTTGTTTTCTACTTGAAAGGAGAGAATGTGTTTTCATAATTTTTGTCTAAAAAATCAACAACTAGAAGGATGGAATGTTAAAGAGTGCCTAGAAGCTGATACAGTTTGTGAAATATCAACACACTTGAATCCAAATTTATGATCCCCATGTTTCAGCTCAGTTGCTGTCTAGGCTCATGTCTCTGGACCTTAAATCTTCTAGATAAATGCAATCTTGAATTAGAGCACACTGAGAAAACTACAGTTACTCTGTTGACTAAGCTTAGTTAAGATCCGGAAACTGTTTATCTGCTTAAATCCCCTGATTCATTTGTCATGCTCTGAGCATGACCACACGAGCAGGTTATTCACAGCATACGTTTTGTATTCCTTTTAACTTTTCCACATCACTGCACACTGACCAGCAAGTATATGACCTTGCTTCAATTCCTTTTCAGTGTCAGAGAATTCTGATCCAGCATTTCCTCTCTTCAGTAAAATTTCTCTAATTCCTGGGGAAAAAAAAAAAAAAAAAAAAAAAAAAAGAAAGTAATTCTCAGCCTCTACAGAAGCTGCACAAAGCCTAAGACTGCTTTAGTATTAGGGACTTTTAAACAAAAATTGGGAACTTGAGGACATTTTTTCCACTGTGGATTGACAGGACAAGAGAGAATGGCAGGTTCAAGTTGAATATCAGGAAAAGCTTCTCCAAAAGAGTGGCCAGGCACTGGAACAGGCTGTCCAGGGAAGTGGCATGCTCACAACCCCTGAAGGTGTTTGCAAAACTTGTAGATGTCATACTTAGGGACATAGTTTAGTAGGCAATACCAGTGATATGTGGATGATTGAACTAGATGATCTTGGAGGTCTTCTCCAACCTCTCTTTTCCTTACTGTTTCCACTTTTGAAGTTGAAATGTAATGCTCCTTAGGCACATGCTGTCCCTGAGTCCAGGACATACCTTCATGTTAATGATATAGACAAAGTTATAAGTCATTTTCAATATTATTTGCAGTCATATTTTTTGGTATCATAGATATTAATTAGATTACTTTGCAAAAAGAACATCTGCAAAACAAGCACTTCTCTCTGTTTCTGTAGTGCATTAGATATTGCTGGAGATATTGGTACCTGAATAGGATTGTTCTCCTTCATTACTCCACTTCTCAGTTTGTCTGTGTGATGAATTTATAAGCCTTTATTTATGACTTTGCAGTATGGAAACAGTCTGTACTATCACAAATTCATTGCTGTGACTTTATTAAGAATAAAAAAAAAATAATAAAAAAAGAAGCAGTAAAGCAGGCAAGAATGAAGAGAAATGTTGTTAATTCAGTGGAACTAATTTGAAGAAGAGGAATGAATATGTGATATGATAACAAAAAGCCATTCTAAACACTAGGATGCAATTCAAGCCTTTATTTTTCTTTAATCTATAAGCAAATATATATATATAAATTGAATTAATTGCAGTAGCACCAAACCAGAGCTTTTTTTAGCAGTATTTTGAGGCATTGAGTGTGATACATTTACAGGTTGCTATACTTGTTTAATTAGAAAGAAGAAAAGGAAAAGGTGTATTGTAGGTTGGAAGGAAAGTGAATCCTTGTCCTGTCACTTGGCCAAATTCTCAGCTCAGTGCAGTTCATTAGCTTTAGAGCATAGAGTGGTACAACTACATCTGGTCCATCTGCCTCGAAGGGAATAAGAAATCAGGCTAAAAAGATGAGGGAAAAAAGTGAGGCAGTTGGCTATCCAGAGGTATCATTTTGTTTTTTACAACTACTGGCAGAGATTAGATGGGATGTCCATAAGAAAAAAACTGGCTGAAGTTACTTCCTATTTCCCACAACTGACTGTAGAAGAGGAGTTCCTCTGGCGTTATAGCTATAACACTCCATCTGGAACAAAGCCCCTCTGATGCTCTGAATGGAGATTGAACTAAGATTCAATGACTGTAGGAGTCACTACATGCAGTATGTACATGCATACATACTACGTGCTGGTGAATTTGCCAACATTTGCATTATATCTTGTTTGAACTGTACTCAAGTTTTCTTATACACTGTCTGAAAAAAACTAGTCCAAACTTAGCAGCTGCAGTGTCTGCTTCCCAGTGCTATGATCCAATGGGCTGCAGATGAACGTATGTGCCAGACTGCAGTAGCCTGTAAAGTCATTATTCACAGCAGAAAAGTGTTTCCTCTCTTCCTCTTTGCGCCAGAAATGTTGGATGTGGCAACAAGCTGGGGTAGAATGTTGCTTACATCTTACTTCTTCCTGTCACTTTGCCTTCCACAAAGTACACTCTGCAGCAAAGTTGTCCCTTCTTCCCCATGAGTAACCATAGACATCAAAACAGACAGTTATTGAGAAATACAACAGCAGGGTGACATTGTCAAATCATGCTTATGCAGGGCATAACTCTCTCCTCCTCTTTACATGTTCTGAGGGCCAAGAGCACCCTCTGCCTTTGAGGAAGTCCTGAGCAAGAGGAGGTAACTGCTAATCTAGAGTTAACTTAAAATGGCTGGACAAATCTTAAGATCAACATCTTCATATACTATGCAATGAACCACAGCAGTACAGGCATTTTCAGAAAATACTCTTAATGTATAAAGTGTTTTTGGCACATTCCATCAGCTATGCTGAAAATTATGAACTTGAGAATATTCCCACATTTGGACGTTTAAAGGAAGAACCAGTATGTGAACAAGACTGATTTCAAAGCTAATTATGAATTGTGAATCTTTGTCAAGAAATGACTTTTTTTGGAAGATTTGATCAGAAATACGTTACACTTAGAGTTACACATACCCCTATGATCATCTAGTGCTATCAGACTGTTTGAAATTAAAGAAACATATTGGAATACACATAAAAATAACCAGTCCCAATTTAAGTCATTATTAATGTAGTCTTTAACCACTCAAGACCCTGTTTAGTTTATTCCTCTTGGATTCTTACTTATTTTCTTACTGCGGAGGCTACCTCTAACTAATATGCTGTTCATATTGCGAACACTGCACTGTATAAAGAATTTACAGCTTTGTGACAGGTCTCACTAACATGAATCAGCACTAAACAAGGAGTTAGGAATTATTGTTGCTAGAAATTTATTGCGGGCCTGAAAGGAAAATAAAGCATTATTTTCCCTTTAAGAAACACTTCTTTTGCATTTATATCTGATTACTCCCTGTATAAATAGAAGTGCATGAAGTGCACATAAGGTAAATTATACCTGTTAATCCTTAAGCCACATTGATACATCCTTGAAGCACAGTAGCATGGACTAAAAGATACTTCTCCGACAACTCATTATTCATGGATCATTGACATGATAGACCCTAATAGCTCCCTCAAAGACATTACAGTGTACTATATAAATGCAAGCCTTTAATCCATGGATCATTGGCATGATAAAATGCAGCATTCTTCTGAAACCCTTGCAGTCTATCAAGTGAATGCATACTCTTAGAGAGCCTTAATTTGTAGATTATTGCCACAATTGATCATTACACTTCCTTTGGGGCTGCTATGGTCTATCCCATTAACATGTATTCAGTGAGTGCTAATCAGTTGATTATTGATACAAACCTTTCTGCCTGTTTTGTTAAAAGAAGTTGTACAGTTGAGGCATCACTCTTTTAAAGGATCTTATATACTGTTATTCATTCTTTAGTTCAGTGACATCTTCTAGTTTCTTTTGTTGCATTATCAACTGCTTCCACAAGCAGTCAAGTACTTGAGTTAAATGACATTTAACGTTCATCCTAATAAAATGGAATTTCACATTTTACTTCTACCACATGTCACAAAATTACGTGCAAAAAAAAAAAAAATAAAATAGGGCTGGTTTAAAAATTGAGTAGTGATTGTAAAAGTATTTGTGAAAAAAAAAAAAAGAAAACCAAACTGTTGCACTTCTATGTATACAGGTAATGAGTGCTTTTAAATAGACTTTCTCACAGTTTCCTCTATCAAAATTCCTAAAGTTATCAAGCTAGACCCTATGGATTTGTAGTCTTGAGATTAACTTTTTAATGTTTAACTATTAGAAAAGTTCTTATTGTAACCCAGTGGCATTCAACTATTTCTAGTCTGTTAGTCATAAAATGGCTAAATCTCACCTCATAAAACCCCATAGCTTACATTCTTGGCTATTCATGGTGGTATTGTAATGATAGGTGGTAGAAGCTGGAAACTGATTGACTAAAGAGTAACTCACAGCCCTCACAGAGTTCATCTTCCAGGCTCCTAGGTAGCAAAAGGACAGAATCCAAGGTTCCCACTTGGGCTGCAGCTGCAAGGAGCTGACTCCCTACCTCCAAATAAAAAACTTGCAAATCACCATTTTTCAAACAACAACAACAACAAAACCCACAGACTTTCTTTACTAGAAAATTCCTCATGAGCCATTTTTCTTCTTGCTTAATTCCAGACAATCATAGTTTGGATAAACTCTTAGAGAGGGTCAATAGACATCTGTCCAGTGACTGCAGAAACTCCATTTTCATTAATTTTTATTTTTATTTTAGCTTCAGTAGTTGCTAAGAAAAACTTGGAATGTGAACTGAGTGCACTGGCTTTACTTACAGCTGCTTGGAGAAATAAAAGAAGAGCAGCAGATGGTGAAGCAGCAGCAGTTACTAGAGCACAAATTCAGTAAGAAACCCACTTGCTCCCACATTTGTGCAAAAAGGCACGGTTTTCATTTTTCCATTGGCTGGTGAAAGGCTGGCTAAAGGAGAAATCTGCCTGAGTTACAGATGGACGAAAGGAGAGAATAGAGATAGCTGTGGCAGCAATAGCAGGGATCAAGATTAGAAGAAAAGTTTACTCATCCTTCCCTATCTCGTCACTAGTTTCAGAGACATGGGCATAGGCTTCTGGTTTGTGGTTTCCTATCTGAGAAGTTCTTATGTAATTTAAAACTGCTGATATATATATATTTTCACCTAAGAGTATTGCATTTTTTTAAGCTAAGACTATTGTACTTCTGACTTTGTAAAGCTTGCATCCTTTTACAATGAAGAATTGCCATATAAACTCTGTTGTGGTGCATTGTAAGATATGTGAATTCCCTTAGTCTTTTTTTACTCTTCTATGAACAAAAAGATAGCAAAATCAATTTAAACTGAATTGATCCAATAAATAGAGGGTGCAAACAAACAAACAAAAACACAACAAAACAACAAAACAGCTCAGCTAAGAGCATATGTGGTTTTTCAGCTAAGAGCATGTATTTTTAAGAACCATGACAGCCTCTCACAGCCACAGCAGTAGGCAGTTTAGGCTTCAGCTCTGACTTGTGTTAAAATTATCACAATCTGAGGTGATAACCTCAGAAAGTTATTTTATTTCCCTTCCCTCTGTGCTTCTATAAGAGAAAATCTTAATTTTCCATAGATTTTGGGGAACGTAAACAAATTATTTTAACTAATGTGCTACTATTTGCCTCACAGCAGTGCTCAGCATAACTCCACAAAATTACTTTCCAGGGTGCAGTTCCTCATTAGGATTGCTCTGAAGGCAAATATGTTGTGAGAGGTTTCAGCCACAGCCTTTTGCCTCACTGCAGGTTTCTGCCCTCTCAAAGGTATTTATTTAACTGTTTGTATGTCTTTGTACTACAGAACAGTAGTGGAAGATGAGCTTGCCTGTGCAGTGGTAGGAACAGAGCCTGTAGAATGGCTTTGTTAGGAAGAGATTCATAATGTCAGATATTATTTCGAGACTATTATTCATATTGGTGGTACTGAATGAAGTATTTCAGCTGCATTGTTGCATATTCTTGCTACACATTTTGTGCTGCATGTGTCCAAATAACACAGATGATGAAAACTGCTGTACAGGATCTTTCAGAAACAGATCAGATCTATATCTTTCAGATACAGAGCAGGTTAAAAGTTGCTATTTGTTTTCCTTCTTCCAAATTATACCCTTGATGGACTACAGGAGATTTCTGTGAATGAGATCATAATAAGAATCAATATTTAAAAACAGCCTGGAATTTCTCTTTAAATTATGGCAGAGCTGTTGCTACATTAACTGCTTTCATGAAGTTGCTTAATGACATCTTGTTAGTGATGGAAGATAATGAGATGATAAGGGCAAAATTCATTGACCTTTCAAAGCTTTTGATTCACTAAATGACACTCTTAGATAAGCTAATTAAATTTTGCTTTTTCTGTTGGAATGATGGCTTGGTTCTGATCTTATTTGATTAAGAGGAAGAATCAGTGGCTGCTGTATGCTATCATTCTGATTTATTACTATAACTATTGAAAGGTGCCTTAGGGCTCAAGGACTGATTTACTTCTTTTTTTCTTTTGAGATATTCAGGATAAGGCTTCAATTCACTTACATGCTATTTGGCAATACCACTTTGTACAACAGTTCTGTAATATCTCGGCCTTAATATTCTTGCTTCCAAAATGACTATAATAGGAGCATTTGGAAAGATAAACTTGAGATAATGATAAAAGACTAACTTCATCTTAGTTTCCCAGGAGACTTGTCAAAGGGAAAGAGATATTCAACTAACAGCAAAGCTGTAACAAATTATCAGAGAGTAACATGATTAGTCAGAATATTTTACTCATGGCATTTGTAGATAAGTGCTTCAAGATAAAAGTATGCACTTCCTCAATGTGGTAAAATCCTCACTGAAGCATTCATATCTAAGCATTTGAACAGCTTCAGTTTTATTACTCAGTATCTCTATTACTGAGAATCCAGTTATGTTAATGAAATGAACCATTCACAAGAAGAAAAGTGGGTGCTAAATTTACCGAAGAAAATGACAAAAAGTCATAAACTCTGCTACCCGGCAAATTTACAAGATAAAATCTTCCTGATTTGATGAGAATTTAGTTGTTGCCTACTTTATGATAAATTAGTTATCCAGGTTATTGTACAAAGTACCATATCTCAGAGTTTATGAAATATTTTACCAAACTAAGTATATTAGATCCATTTACTTGACTTCATGTCTCCAACTTGGTTTTGGATAGAGAGACAGCTGAGATCTCTCCAAAGAGAGTTTGTCTATGAATTTTCAAAAGAGCGGAATGCTACCAAAATCTAAAGGAGTCATGAAGATCTATGAGTGGGATATAAAAAATGAAATGTTCACAGGGGTGCACATAAGACACAGTAACACTTTGCAGTAGATCAGCAGACTTCTGTGGCAAAGATATGAAAGTGATTTATATGCAAGATCAGAGAAGACAAGCTGATGTAGAAAGACTGTGTGTTGTGAAAATAAGCAATGTGGAGGCTCATGATTCTTTCCAGAAAGCTAGACTCCTCAGTCCCTTAAACTGCTGTTCTGATTGATGTGTAAAATTTGGTTTTGATCTTGTTTGTTTATGTTCTTGTAAATGAATAAGGGTTTTGAGAAGCTTCAAGTAAAATGTACCTTAATATGTGCAGTTCTATATGCTTATACTGATCATGTACTTCCTGAAATGTAATTCATAAACTGAAACTTGTGTTGCATTGATATTAACCTGGTGAAGATGCTTTTGAAACTGTGTTTTCATTTCATAAATACAGGTAAATGTGGAATATAGGTAAATGTAGTTTCTGAAGAAATCACATGAGGTGCAGAACATTGTTTTGAAGGCATTTTGGTGGTTAAGAATTTATTTATTTATTTATTTTTGAACCAGGAAGTGTAAAATTTAGTCATTTAAAACATATATATTTTGCTCCAAATTTAATTACCAAAAGGAGTGTTTCTAGTTTCATAATATCTTCACAATTCCCATGAATTTAGAGGATCTGTTTTCACTACTTTCTAGACACTTATTGGTGGAATACTGAGTTATATTAATATTGTTGAGTTAGTGCCAGCTAGCAGTTTCAAACTCCGGAATTTGAGTATCTGCATAGTTAATGTTTTCGACCAGTCTTTGACATGGTTGCCCATGTTTATCTGTATTCTCCAAAACAATTTGGAGTTACTATAGGAGAGAGAGCTAATGTGCCATTAAACATATTCCCAATATGGACACCTTATTTAGGAGAGCAAATAGACCAATATCTGTCAGATTTATAGAAATAGTTCATAGGCAGTGTGATCATTCAGTAGGCAAAACTGTGTAAGGCACATTTTTTTGTGTAAAGTCATGTCTGCTTTTTTCTCCAAACTTCTCTTTTCCCGTTTCCAATTTCATTTCCCAGTCATGCAGAACAATGTGGTATAACCCAAAAAGGAGACTGAGTAAAACGATAAAGGGCAGTGTACACTGCAGCATGCAAAATGAAGCCTGCCAGTAGTGCTGAATGCTAATCAGTAATTATTTGGTCTCACCCCAATCAGTCTTGATCAGATAATTAATTCAGGGGTTGAACATGACCTGAACTTCTGAAGGCAATTGTTGCTTTTTTTCTTTTTTTTTCCTGTGTGTGAACAGGTGGTTCACAAAATGCACTAATTTTATAACGAAATAAATTCCCTTCACCTCTATATTTCAAAAGATTAATGCAATAATGTACACTTAGAAAAATCTATAAATGTAGGTTAATAATATTTGGACCCAATCAGTCTTTATTCAAGATCAATACCCATACAAAGGTCTGTTTCATCAGATTATAAGCACCTTAGAATTACCAAATAGTTGCTTAGAACCTCATGCTTGTCTTCAGTACCCACCACAGAATGTCTATTTGTTAACAAAAACTTAAACAAAAACTTTAAATTCTAACAAATAAATTAGATCCACAACTTCAGTTTATCTAACTTTCATAAAGTAGATTCTTCCTACATGTTGAAAAGCAAATGAACACTGAACTGTGTATTTCTGAAAGAATTATATATATGTAGTTTTTTTCCTCTTGCTGAAATTTTATTTAATAATAGTTCCTGTGAGATAATGATCAGTAAAGGATAATGGGAAGAGAGGAGAGATTTTGCTTCCTTTGAATATGTACCTAAATATTTTTATTTTTCAACATAGAATAAATATGGAATATAGACAAATGTCGTCTCTGAGGAAATTACATTTTTCTCTGAGGAAATAACATAGGTATGCTACCTGAAGAGCTGAATGAGTCAGTACTACCTTGAAGAAAGGTAGTATGTAGTGTTACTTGCAAAATTTAACATTTAAAGTCTAACCTTCTGGATTCTGGTTTAAGCTATCAAGAACATCAAGACCTCATTTCCTCCTCTTTTTTACATAGCCACGAATTCAGAAAGTAAGTCTGAAAATTTTTCCAGTGAATGTCCTTGACATGAAGAAATTAATACTTACACAGAGTATATAGTCCAGACCCTGAATTCAGGGTTATTAATATGTTCCTGTGGTGGTTTGGATTTGGGGGAAGGAGTCTACTCTAAATGAAGAAATATATTTGGGAAATGATGGAAGAAGAAAGATCTTTAACAAAATCACAAATAATTCCAAACATCAGAAGACTCCTGGTAATTTAAATTAGATCAAAGATGATCTCATTTTTAATGATAGTGGTCATATGGTTTAGAGGGGTACTAACAATAATCAGTAGGACAGGTTTGTGTGTGTATTAGCTGTAAGAAGAGAGAAATGGAAAATTATGATAATCCAGAGTGGATTGTTATTATATTGGGACATTACTGAACATGAACATTCAGGAATTCTCTATATCAGAATCAAAAGAAAACTGGAAAAGTATTGAAAGGAAAAACATCAACAGTGGCAATATGAGTTAACATGGATGAGCAGATATTGGCATAACAGACTGTCCAGATGAAAAGCAGTATTTTATGTACAGGAGGAGAACATCTTGTAAAAACTGGAGACAACATTTCTGGACAGCTCTGGGGTAGTAACAATAGAAGGTAACTGGCAAGACTTTGAACCGAGACTCTAATACACTAATCCAAAAGTGCACTTGATCCAACATCCTGTCTCAAATACTTTCCACATTCGTATGCTGAAGGAATAATGGAAGAACAGGTGTTGAGTGGTTCTTTTGTCCTTAAAACCTCCCAGCTTCCTGGAACATTCAGAGGCAGATTGTATTTCATTCATTGCATTCTACAGCTACTGATGAACCTAATGTCTATAACTTTTCCCATTCCTTTTTCTAAATCTACTTACATTTTTTGGCTGCCATTAACATAGATTGTGTTACTTTCTGAGGCAGCAAGTTATTAACGTGAAGTAAAACAGCATACCTCTGTAAATGTTGGGACTTGAAAAATAAGGTATACATGCTCAAGTTTCATACACTAGTTGTGTGTAGGAAAAGAGGCAGCCAGAATGCTCTCTAGTAGGTCTGGATAATGATAATGACTATGGGATGTGCTGTGGGTTGCACCAAATCTGTGTATGAGATGCTTGTTGTATTACCATTTGTATAACACATCTGAGGGAGTATTTTTTTTCCTCTTCAGTGACAGTTTGGCAGCATATTTGTGTGTGTGTGTGTGTGTTTGCATTTTTAATAATGATATTAATAATTTATCTATTGTGACCAGCATGACGACAACTACCCCCATATTTTTATGTTGATTTTTTTTTTTTTTTTTTTTTAAAGGAAAGTTGTTGTTATGGGATATTCCAATTTAAGGAGGTTCTTTCACAGTTTCTGGGGGAAATGGACATTTAATCATTTTAGATAAGAGTTATTTATGTGCTTTTAACCTACTTGTTAACTTTGTTAACACTAGTTGGAACCAACCAATGCTACTGCAAGAGGAGATAGGATTTTGGACAGACTTAATTTGATTTTTTTTTTCTGCTTCCTAAGATAAAAAAGTCAAAGACATTTTTTAAATATTCAGAAGTATTTCATAGTCCAAATGGATGGAATTAGACTTGACAAGGTAAAACGAAAGTTATTTTTTTACGTGTACTTTTGCAGAACACATGACTACTTTTTATCACTTCTAAAGACTGTGTTTGTTAGTCTTACATATGGAAACACAAGAAACTGGTGGACATGGTCATCCTAAGGAAAATGATTATAGATAAAGTTGGAAACCTTTGAATTTGTAGAGGACTATCAATGCAGTTCATGCAATAGCCTTGATATTGACAAGATGTACTATGCTCTATGTCACAGCTGAGTGTGGTGATGGAACCCCCTATCCTGGGTCACTCAGGATAAACCACTGTTGTGTTTTTGCCTTTGGACAAGTGCAGTGAGTTGAGATGAACAGGCACTCCCTGCCTGTTCCTGGAATAACTGCTTTCTGGGTTGTGGCCTGATCAGGAAGGTATCAGAACTGTACAACCTGGGTAGTAGTAGGAAAGTTCCAGAATTACCCTATATAATCTGTGACCAGAATGGTAAGTTTTCTGATTATAGCCATTTATTTAATCTGTCTTATAAATAATGGGTGTAAGTAAAGATTTCCATGAGCTCTCAAGGACCACAGTAGGCAGTGATTACAATTGCTAACACATCAATATTTTCACTGCTGTTGAACAGTGCTTACACTACGCTAAAAACTTTTCAGTTTCTTGTGCTGCCCTGTCAGCAAGGAGGCTGGGGGTGCGCAAGAAGTTGGGATCCAAACTGGCTGAAAGGATATTCCATATTATATGGAAATTTGGAAACAATATCAAGATGAGTTGAGCAGTTAATACAGTAGGACAGTATGCCATCCAAGGGGATTTGGGCAAGCTAGAAGGGTGGACCCATGAAAAGCTAATGAGATTCATTCTTTCCTTCCACCATGTTTCATAAAGTGTTGTGAATGAAGAATTCTCTCCATGGACTTTCTAGAATCTAATAAAACTCATGTATCACCAGTAGAATGAGGTTTAAATACAGCACATAATATCCAAACTATTCTGAATGGGAAAGCACATCCTTTAAGTAGAATCACATACAATGAAGATATTAGTATCTTGATGAAGTGTCACATGCACAGTGCATAGTGTCAGTAGTTTACAGGCTGGTTCAGCCTGGTTCTGTGACTGGCAGTGTGGAGGGATCAGAAGATCTGTGCCTCTGGAAAGGGGAAACAAGGGACCCTGAATAATTAAAAACAGTGGCAACGATCAGAGGAGAAATAAAATTACTACGTATGGTATTGAAATGCAAGATAACATACTATAATACAATATAATTAGATTTGAAGCTAATAAATAAAATATGATGAAAGAAATAGTGTCTGAAAGGTGAAAAGGCCTCACCATAACACTGAGGTGAGATGTGCAGTCGGGTTGAACAGTGGGGAGAAGAGCCAAAAAAAGGGAAGATCTCGTGAAGTTGCCAGGGGTTATAACTCCTCTCTGAATGCAAAATCTTCTGAGGAATCCAGTTCTTGTTCTTTTACAGACAGGCACCTGGAACTGGAGAATTAACTCTTAAACTCCCAGTATGCTACATGATGTTATGATGTGGAATACCAATAACCAAAAATCATAAAACCACAACACACATTGATTTCCCTCAGACATTACATGG
Source organism: Excalfactoria chinensis (assembly GCF_039878825.1). NCBI lineage: Eukaryota > Metazoa > Chordata > Aves > Galliformes > Phasianidae > Excalfactoria > Excalfactoria chinensis. The sequence goes on along the minus strand of NC_092825.1, from coordinate 133,153,641 downwards.
CATATAGAATGATTTGAGGTAGTTACTCTCAGTGATAGGACATAACATGAAGGTAAGCTTCCCTGCATCAGCCTTGTACAGCTCATCTTCATGGTATTTGTACTATTTCTGAAATCAGAATCAAATGTCAGTGGTCATAATATTGCAGAGGGCCTAGCAATCTTCTGGGCTCAATTCTGAAGACTGTGGCCAGATTTTGCTGACACAAACATAATGACAAACATTTGAGAAATCCATCACTGGTGTGTTGAGGCCCAGGTCAAATTGCCAATGTTTGGCTTTGAATTAGTGAGCTTGTACAAAACTACCTTCTCTTTGAAACATCACAATGGGCTGTTTGTTATGGATATCTAGGGAGTAGCAATCTGAATTGTGGAAATAGAGGAAGACTTTCAGTAGATCAAAAGTAAAGGACTTGTAGTCTTAAATTCAGTGTCCTAGCAGTGAATCTTACTAGTCATGTCCCTTTTCAAGGTGTGATCACAGGAATGAAAAATAATGTGACCAATAATGCTTTCTGAAAATAAAATGAAAACAAAACAAAAATCTTGAAACTGAAGATTCTTGTGTATGAATCTTTTAGAAGAATTGTCTAATACCCAATCTTGAGTTTGTCAACATCTGCAAAGTTTTCTGCCTTCTTTTAGTAAGTACCCAGAATGTAAAAGTAGAATTATTTTCCTGAGATATAATAAAAAAGTCACACTTATTTAATTAATATTTTCTGTGGAAGAGCATGGTGGTTATAATGTATCTTTACAATGTAATAGAATGGCACATGATGTCTCCTTTCTTCCCCTTCTCAGTGCTAGTAGAAATGCTCACTTAGCTTTCTACTATCTTGGACAAACTGATGGTCTCCAACCTGTTAGTCCAAGAGTCCTTTCTTCCCATTACCCTGGAGTATATTTTGATCCTTCCTAGGACAAGAAATCATTATTCACCCATTACTAGTAAGCTACAATTGTAGTTTTCTCAGTAGCATGTACTGAAGCTGAAAAATCTTTGAGTAACTGTAGATATCAAATAATGGATTCATTATTAAGCTCCTTAGTAAGGTGACAAGGACTTTTATTTTTTTTTTAGTGTTATTTGCTTTATTTTCATTTTGTATTTCTCTTCTGATCTTCTCAGCAGAGCTCCCATAGACTAAAATGTATGTATTATCAGACCACAAATGAGTAAAATGAAGAACAATTTCTAGAATGTAAACTTTTTTTTTCTCCTTTTTAATGTTATAAATACTGTCACTTGTAAAATACTTGTGAAAGAATGTGAATGTTTTAACCATTAAAACAAAAAATGCTTCATAGTGCATTGTGTATGAGCACCACAAAATGAAGAAATAAAAGACTGACTAAATTTTATGATGATTTTCAGACAATACAAGAGACAGTGTAATGCCTCTAGAAAGACATTAGCAAACGATAGTAGAACCCAGATATCTTTGAAAAGTATCTTTATCTATTCACTATCAAGTTGTGTCTACATTATGATACATATTTGTTATGAGATTCTTTGCTTCTCCATGCTCCAGGACTTAGTAGATATGCTGTAGGAAGCATATCCTACAGCAGGAAGATAGGGAAGCTAAGTGAGTAGAAAGGGGTAGGAAGGTAAGGGAGTGAATTTTCTTAGATTTCATAGGAAAATCAATTCAAAATCAGTTATGATGAATCTGCAGAAATGATATCTGCTTTATCCAGACTTTTCCCATCATTTAATGAGCTTTACATACAGGTCTTTGCACAAAAAAGACTTCAAACTGGTAAGAGTGCAGAAGTGCACAGACATATGTGCCTTTCTCTATACACCTCACCATGAAGAAGAGTCTGGTTAAGTAAATGGTGCTTCCAGTGATCCTGTAACCTCTGTGAATTCAAGACTGGAATCATAGAATCATTCAGATTAGAAAAGATCTTCAAGAACATCAAGAAGAACTGTTTCAGGGGGCAATCAGCAAAGGTCTAGTCACTACAGATGGCCACTATAGTCATTAAATTTAGATTATACAGTCTTGTATATACTAGGCTTGTCTGTATATAGTCTATATAGTCTCAATATACTCCTGTAAATATGTAAATGTAGAACAGATACAAACCCTTCTGGGAATGAATGAATGAATAAAAAGTGTGAGTATTAGCAAATTGCTTTTTATGGTCTCCCCATATTCACATGCGAGACATCAGTTTATAATGTGACTACCTGTAGTACCTGAGTGTTCACAAAGCCCTCTAACTGAAAATAAATAAAAGTTATGAATAATTGATAAGAAATCATAAATAAAGTTAAGTATTTTCTTTCAGAGCTTGAAATTTTCTTCTTTTCTTTCTTTTTCTTTTCTTTCTTTTTTCTTTATCAGTTAACAAAGAATACTGACAGCAATTGCATGTGGAAACTCACACAGAGTTAATATCAGCCAGTACAAGTTTGTTGCTTAATTTTAGTTTTGCACTCTGCGTACACAGAGAGTATACTGATAAACTAGTGTTTTTGGAATGTCTGTTTGGTATATGTATGGAAATGTATCTAAGAAGATATATCTGGGCAACCTGTTCTTGTGTTTGACCCACTAAAAATATGTTATCTTGTGTTCAGAACAAATAAAATGTATTTTAATTATTATCCTTTGCCTTTTATCCTATCATGAGACACTATTGAGAAGAGACCAGCTCTCTCACTTTTGTTCCCTCTCACCAGTTATGTTCCTGCTTCTCCCAGATCCAGAACCACAGAAACACTCAAGCGTGCTTTAAAAAGGGTGGTCATGCCATACTTAAGAGGCAAATATACCTGAAAGAAGCCTAACTAGATTTAAATAGGGCTCCATTCATAAGTCTTGACATATTTGAACCAATTTGCATTGTCTACATCCATTGTTCTGCTGATACATGACAGAGATATTCCATGCTTTGATAACTGAGATGTATATTCATATTTATAATCATTAACAAGAAGCACAGCTATTGGCAGAGTTTTTTTTTAAGTGTCACTTATCTTTGGAGTGTTGTACATCACAGTAAATGTAATCTCAGTAGATAGTGTTGAATCATTTTGATCCATTGCCCTAGGTAGCTTAACAATGAGACATACTGACATGAAAAAATACCAAATCTCTACTGAAGATGTAAAGTGTTTAGAATTACTTTTCATTCAGAAATAACATATCATTTTATAAGATGACTTGTGGAGCAGAAATAACATGATGGAGAATAAGACAAGCATCTTTGAAGGTCACAGACCGTCAAAGTCAACAAATTCAATCACAATCTCCAGAAGCAACAGCTTTCAAAATATAAATACTACAGATTTTTCTCAGAACCTGTGTTATGTAACTCCAATCTT